>NC_091120.1:52613207-52968207 GCF_040183065.1 Periplaneta americana
ATAATATTCCTTGCTTTCTTCTACACTTCTGAATGTATACACCTCGCAAATCATCCGACAGTGTGGTTACCCCTGCAATACTTCATTTTCTCCTACTCTATTATGCTTAGAAAAACAACTGACGGAACAAGGTCATTATTCACTTGGCTTTATTCTCACCATACATCCCATTATTAAAAAGCATTCAGCTCCATTCATTTATTTTTACCTTCTACTTTTTTGCACTCTAAAACAAATTTTCGACACTTGGAGAACAGCTGAACCTAATGACTGACCTTGGGCCAGCTGTTTTTGTCTCCCCACCAATTCACAGTTGCTTGACATTATTAAATTTACATAAGTTAATGAAATATAAAGGCAAGATGTTTTTGACCCCACCAATGAGAACAACTAGGCTTCATTTTTTAAGTTAGTTACAAACCCATCAATAGATTAAACAAACACCTTTCATTAAGCTTAGTATCATGAGAATAAAACAATGAAACGTGAGTTCATAAAAAAATAAAGCAGTTTGTTACTAAGAGTCCAGATGTATGCATGCAAATTAAAGCAAATTCCCGTTTAGGATCAATCCTATATGTTTTATTAAATATTAATCTAAAAAGAGACAACAGCACAATTACATCATATGCAGATTATTATCCGTGGTATAAGTTGGAAGTATACTTATAGTTACGCAAATGAAGGCATGAGTATTATCAAAAATTGGCTTGATGCAAATCTACTTTCTTCATATGTCACGAAATCGGAGTTAATTCCATTTTCATTAAACATAACATATTCAGAAATTTAATTCAAATTTCGGTCTCCAAAAATAAGATAGGCCTATGTCACTCACACAGTTCATGCCCTACATATTGTAATTGTTTATGTTTGGAAGAAACTTCACGATATTCCTGCAATATTCTTCCCACATCACAAGATGTTACTGATTACCCCATATTTCATAAACAAAAAAGGTCAGAATATTAAATTATCGTAAGCACCAAGTACAGTGACACTGTTTTGTTTAGCCGCGCGGATTATATTTTCCCATCATCTGCCGCTAGGAGCTTATCTGCAGCCAAGCAGCCACCCGGTCTGCTGGCACTGAGGGTCGTCATTTTGAACACCTATATTAAGTAAGTTTTCACGAAGTTACTTTCTATGGAGCAACCATTTGAAATACATTTCTGAAAAAGCTCGTAAAAAATTCTCCCTTCTAAAAAGACTAGCAGGAAAGAAATGGGGATGCTCTAGGAATACTTTGAACACTACATACAAAATGTTTATACAGCCAGTGCTGACATACTGCGGAGAAATTTTAATTACTTCACCTTTCATAAACGACATAGAATATGTTCAAAACCAAACTCTCAGACTCATTACTGGTGGAATCAAAACAACTCCAACAGATTCTATGAGATTCCTCACTAATATTAACAGCATCAAAATGACAATAGAAGAAAAAGCACTGATTCAATATGAAAAACTTATCAGATTACCAGAAAACAATTGGCATTCATACAGTCCTCTCTGTAGATTGAAAACTCAAAAAAGTTTCACATCCATTGTTCAAGAATTAAAACAGAAAATCAATATCCCGAATTTAAAAGAAAACCTACAAATTAAACCAAACCCTTTAACTCTATTAAATATAGAATATAATCTAAATTTAACAGAACAAATACTAAAATCAGAAGTAAACACTGAAATACTAAAACAATTGTCTTTAGAGACAATTAATATTAGGTACCCTCCACAAAACTGGCTTCATTTATACACCGACGGATCCTTGATCTCCAGAGAACAAGGTGCCGGTGCAGGTGTTACGTGCTGTCTCTTCTCACTTTATAGATCACTTGGGTATGGAACAACAAGTTTTGATGGAGAAATCATTGCAATAAGTGAAAGTCTCAGGAATCTTCTATGCCACATCAATAAATTTAAAAATGCAGTTATATTGTCAGACTCCAAAGCAGCTATTCTATCAATAGTCTCTAAACACACACCTTCATTTCAAACAGCAGAAATAACTAAAATGCTCTCTCAATTAATATCACTCAATAAAAGAATTGTATTCCAATGGATACCATCCCATTGTGGAATCCTGGGAAACGAGAATGTGGATGCTTTAGCAAAGAAGGGCAGCACTGCTACTTACAGACCTATTACTAAATCTACGTATCACTCTGTGAAAAGATTTATTAAATCTACATACTTAGACTTCAACAAACAAAATTTGACAACACAATCCCTAGGGAAAAAATGGAACTCTCTGCATCAAAATCCATAGTTAATTCCCGATTTACCACGAAAATCGTCTGTAGCTGCATTTAGATTGGCAACAGGCCATGATTGTTTGGCCAAACACCTGCATAGAATTGGAATATATCAGTCCCCTAACTGCCCATTGTGCAACTCAAACCAAGAAATGGATTCGGAACACCTCAAAATCTGTGCTTCAGTGGCTGGCCATGATAATATCTTTGAAAAATATTGGAGTGCAAGAGGTCAAATAACTTTATTGTCAAACGCCTGGCATTAGAAAATAACATCAACAACACTTTCACTGCAGGTAGGACGTGTGTTTTAGCAGCTGCTGCCAAGCCCTTATAATAATATGATGCTAATGTGAGTGCTAGTTTCATTCTACCAATAATATGTACACTCTGTAGTAGTAATATTACTAGCATCTAGCAGCAAAAAATGTTCTGAAATATTAGACATAAGACTAGACTATATAAAATTCCATGTGGCACTGACTGGTGTTTGTTGGCAACAATGTGGAGCAATGTCACAGTTGTTGTCTTAAGTCCAGCGCACACTGGATGCTATACTATACAGTGCTATGCTTTTGTGCGATATTATAGCTAGCGATAGATGCTATAATAGTGCTTCATCAGACATTTTCTGCAAGCTGACCAAGAGAATGGATCCAGAGGCATTGTTATTACTTGCACTGACTTTAAAACAGAAGTGAAACCGAATTCATGAAATTAATAATCGTAAGGAAGAACTCGAGGAATTTCATCATTTATGTTACAATCTAGAAAATGATGAGAAGTTCCAACAACACTTTCTTTTAACAAAATAATTTCCCTATTTCTGTTCTATTTCCGTAGTGTTTCAAATTTCTTTTCATACACTGTCCCTAAGTTCGTCTATAGTCAGTACATTTTCTTGGAGTATTCAAAGGGATATGAATATGCTTACCATGTTGAAAAGAGAGTTCCCAAGAAGACCCTTGATCAACACCCAGAAGGTAGGAGGAAACAAGGGCGACCCAAGAAGAGGTGAATGGATGATGTCAGAGATGTGCAGGTGCTGGGAATAAGGAATTGGAGGAGGTGTGCTGTGGACAAGAAAGATTGGGCAAGAGCTGTAGGAGAGGACAGGGCCCTTCATAGACTGTAGAGCCAGGAGAATGAATGAATGAATATGATGTTGAAACTTTCATGAAAATGGGGATTCAGAACGATCTGAGTTTCAAGTTCGATACACCTAAAAAGTGAGGTTAGATCACATTCAATATGGATTGAGTTGCTTGAAAACGGGTATCGTATTCAATACGATTTCCAACTAAATTTCAATTACAGATCCAAAGAAAGTTTTGTACAACCGTTCATATTGTTCTTGGTTGCATTAATTAGTATATCAGCACTGCAAATCTATTTATCTATAATCGTTTAATAATGCTGCCTACTTATCCATCCTTATTTCACTATAGTAATGATATTCATTACTGCAGTGAGTGCAGTAATCAACTAGTGCGGTAACAACTATCGATTTTCTTTTAAAAAAAAAACACAACCACATTTTAATATATACAGTAGAACTTGGTTATAACGACATCCAAGGGACCTTGAAAATTATGTTGTTATAAACAAGTGTCGTAGTAACCGAGATTCACATTATCAGTCTAGTGAGGTGGAAAATGAAAAATAATAAACATAATTAGGCTTAATTTAGATTTATGTATTCACTTTTAAGCATACTATGAACACAATAAAATACACGTAAAATTATAAATACAGTATTCTGTGTTAAAACAGTTTGTTCATTACTCACCAAACTTATTTATTGAGGAGTGAAGTAATCAGTCATTTTACTCTGTTGTCTCCTACTTGCCCAATATACACTTTCTAAATTAAACTCTATGTTCATTATTTCAGTTCCAATTTCACTGCTCCTGCTCCTCCTAGCTTCATAGAAATGTTCACAATTCTAATGGCTTCTAAAGTGTCACTCACTTCTTTTAGTGGCTATACTGCGTTAAAATGCGAGCACTTAGTGAAAACTTCCTGTCGAAACTGACCACATGCAGGTATCATTAATACCGCATGAATTCGGGCAGGTTACAATGGGATGGGGAATCTGCCTTCATTCCAGAGATCTATGATAGAAGGGAACAGTAAAGGATTTGCCAGATTTCAGCAAAATATTTCTTAAAATACTTCGGTTCTTAGAAAATTGTATTCCAAACTGAGGTTGAAAATGATGTTATATGCGAGGTAGACGCATATGCGTTTGTCGTATTAAGCAAGGTTGAAAAGCATATGTCATATGGGGAATTAGTTGGGACCACAGAATATTTGACGTTAAAGGCGAGATGTCACATAAAACGAGGTCGCTATAACCAAGTTCTACTGTATAACCAATTTTAGATTTCTTTCCTCTATATGCATTGTCCACTGGTAAGGAAACCCTTTCACGTCCTATATTAAATTTTCCATTTCGAAAGCAATGCAAAGAGGACTCTACAATGTTTCATAGACCTCTGTTCTGAACTTTGTGGTTGCATTCGCATTCTGCACATGCGCCAACCTTTGCTATGTTTTGTAAAAATAGCCAGGAGTCAAATGTGCGCTACATAGCACAGTTTCACAGTTTATAGCAGGCTACAATTTTCTTTCGGTGTGTAGGTTAACATATAATCTCATGCTACACAAATGTTAGCTATATATCTTTATAATATAGCTGCATAGTATAGCATCTAGCGTGAGCTGGTCTTTACTGTCACTGCTATATATATCACTGATAACTAGAAGAATTTTTGTAAGACCATGTTTCATCTCCACAAATATGGTTTCTTCTGTATATTTAGTAACAGTTCATGCAAGAAATAAGGTTAGCAATGTGACTTAAAGCTATTATTTTTCACGAAGAAGACTGGTTGATTGACATGTATAAGTGTCCAATATGTTGTCACGTCTCAATCTTATTCCTACATATATACAGGATATAAAAAATATATAAAAATTGAGACCAAATTAAAAGCAGATGAAGCGAGTGTTGAGTGACTTCCACCGAATTTGGAATAGACACAGACTGATTTGAACTGCCAATATTGAAAACAAAAAATCACTACTTCCAAGAGCACCACACTCAATCGTTTTCACCTTTATCTTGACGATAATAAAAGCCTAAACTAACCTAACCTTACTTGTCACAGATTCGCCTATAAAAGGCATAACAATAGCCTAAACTATACTAATCTAACCTGTCATAGTTTCGTATATGCAAAGCATAATAAAAGCCTAAACTAACCTAACCTGTCACTAAAATCCTAAACTAATCTAACCTAACCTGTCACAGATTTACCAATACAAAGCATAACAAAACCCTAAACTACCGTGACCTAACCTGTCACAGATAAGTACGTAAGACATAATAAAAGTTTAAACTAACCTAACCTGCCATAACACTCCATTTTCTTACCCCTTTACACTTTCCTGAGATATGAAAATGGCCAAATTTCTATCCCGCTGGAACATTGCAAACTAGCGTGAAATGTTCGTAATGTTTCGTAAGTTATGTTGGTACAATATGCAAGATGGCTGAAGATGCATATATCCGCAATAGCAAAAGAAGTCACTCAATGCTCGTTTAACCTAAAAGCATGTATTATTATCTAGGGCTATTTGCTAATTTTATTATTTCCTGATTTTCATGTGAACGACAGTATGTTGAAATGCCCTGATTCACAACAGCATGTTTTAAATAGCCTATACTACAAATACACGCAGTGCGTAAAATCTTTACATTGGAATGAAACTCATTTACAGATAGTAATTCTATATTCAATACTCCCTTTAAATTACAAATGCTATTCAAAGGTAATAAGATCGTGCTATTAGAACAATGACGTACCAGTATAGAAGGAAAGCTATAGGAGAAATTGAAATACTGGTACCTACTTCAAGAAAATCAACACACAGCTTCTTTGTGCTTCAAGCTCCCCAAGTTCTGTCATGGATCATTACGTGAGAATCCTTACACTTATTGGTCTCATTACATTAAAGTTACATAACCAGCCGAGATGTAAAAGGGAACATGAAGAAAAGCTTTTATGATTATCATAAGCATGAGTACAGAAGTTCAAACTCACCTCAGATCTTATCCAGGCTTCCCACAGCTCCCGAACTGATATGTGCTTGTCATCATTACGATGGAAGGCCTTCTGTCTCCGTTCATAACCCTCTTCATATTTGAGCTCTTCTCGAAGAAACTAGGCAAGAGAAAATCCACAATAAAACACACATTGCAGCAAATATAATCCAGTAATAATATAACAAATTACTGTTTTGATTATAAGTTAAACAACGTCATTTTTATTTTGCCTTAATAATGATGATAATTATCAGGAGGAAAATTGTGGTGGAAGGATAACAGCGATGATGATGATGATGATGATGATGATGATTCAAAGCGTAAAAATTGAGTATGCCATATAACATTTGATACGCAATATGTATTAATTCACTAGCTTATATGACACCTACCTATAGACTTAAAAATAAACAAAATTAAAATAGGCTACCTGTAATTTCTTAATACTAGACCTAGCATACTCAATACTGATGGAATGTCAAGACGATTATAATACACTATGCTAAAAGGGAGAAAAGAAACGTGAACGAGAAAGTCGCGACCTTCATGACAATACCGGTCAGAAGAAACTTAGAAAGCTATCAAACCTATATCAAGATTGCTAGCTACAGAATGGATCTACAATATTCGAAATAATGTATAAATAATCTGATTCCACAACACTTACTTCCTCTACTTGTATTATAATTTTATAACTAAGTTTTCTCCCATCTCACCTTTGGCTATAGTTTGATTTAGCCTACTTCTTTCCTTTCTGCAATATATTGGGTATAACTTAAATAGGCGCTATTTTGAAGTCGCAAAGAAAAAGAAATCAAAGTGCAACAAGTACCCGATCTGGAAATGCAAACTAGCTTTTATAACCAGCAAAAAAGGGATTGTTTTATCCTAGAACACTCGTTCTCCTACCATATTCTCTACTTCAATTAAGTGGTAAAGAATTATCGACATTGGATCTCAGAACTATAGATTATTTGATTACTACATAACCTTCAAGTCAACATTATAAGGTTATTGCATGGCCTTCAGGTTACCACATGATGAGTCACTCGTGACCTAGAGTAACCAGAACAAACTAAGCACAAAAAAACTAATGATATTATGTGTCTTTATCTACACAAAATAAACTCCATCGTATGTGGGTCCATATCTGTAGGCGTAAGTAAAACCTCATAACTAACGCAAGGCAATCATCCAAAAGAGCGACGGGTAGGCTATGTTTATTTAATTGGCCACCTTTTGTTATTAGTTATAATATAAAAAAATCTATTCAATTGTGGAGCAATTATGTTTTCATATGCATAAAGCAGTTAAGGATGTGAATCCTGACAGAAAATGCAGACAAGTGTCTTACACAAGAGATTCGGCAGTCTGTAGACCTATTGTATTATCCTAAAATCTGACAATCACCCTGGCATGACGAAGAGCTATAGGCTACTGAACAGTAAGTGAGACTGGAGCTCAACTGTTAAAAATCAATGATGCAAAAACTGCGTAACATCAAATGAAAGACGTCAATTACCAAGGAGGAAGATTTCTAAACAGACAATCAACTCATATATATTTTCAAACTTTTATTGTAGGCTACGCTTAAGATCAGTTAAGTCACCAAAATGTGACCAGCCAGAATTGATTAATGAAGTTTACTGAAAAAGTGGCTATGAAACATGTGCAAGTTATAAACGGCCAACCTTGGCTCCAGGTTTTATTTGGATTTTCAAAGCAACCTTATTCTGATCCCAAATTCCAATTTCCCAATATTACCTAGCTACATTGTTCTATATAGCTATATAGCCTATTTGTGTTATTCATTCATAATTCCTTATGTAAGTTACAATTCAACTGTGTAATTGGATAAGAAATGAATTGATATTAATTGGTCTTTATAGCTTATTAATGTAAAATTTAATTTGTATTAAATACAGGCCTTCTGTGAATTTGTAAGTAAATATTATTGGCAAGCTAGCAAAGACAAAACTCTAATCACATAGATATAACTTATTACGAATAATTACGGTACTTCAAACTGAAGTCTCTAATTTTTACAACCTCTGTCTACTGTTACTACAATTTACAAGTTAATTAACCAGTAGTTTGTAAGCATATATTCATTAGAACAAAAAGTAAACAGTAGGTACCGTAGATCTAGTATTCAAAGGCGTCACACATGCAAATGATTAAAATGTTTATATAGACTAGGTAGGCTATGTATTTTCTACTGGAAAATGAAATTCGTAATTAAGTCACGCACATTGCACACCTGAAACCAATGACCGATTATGTCACTTTATACAGAATTACCGGTATTGCTATTATAGCAAGCATTAGCAGGTATTACAAACAGGTCTGTATTATATTTTGGATACGAATAGTGTAAAAATTACTATCGGAAAGTGAATACACTACAGGACATTTAGAAGAAAAGAATATGCACCATAAATTGATAACAAAAGGCCAATAACTTTACCTCATCGGACTCTGACAGATCAACATTGCCATTAGCATCATCGTCCAGTTGCCGGTGAAGAGATTTAATGGCTTCAAGACCAATGCGATCTTGTGATGCAAGTGCCAAGCATGCAGCATCGTCATTGCAACCATCTCCAATACCTTGTAATGAATGGTAATGAAATTTCATTGGTAAAGTAAAGCAATCGTGCATATGTATAAATATGTCTTAAAACTGCAACAGTTAATTACTTGGAACTTGAAATTATTATACAAATTACTTAGGCCTATATCGGAAGAATGACAATTATTATTTAATTCTGTATGCTTACCTGCATCATAATGATTAGAAGAATGAGTTGAGTGAGCTACAGCATCTGCCAGTACCGAATGGGAACTTGACCTGGACATAACATTACTACTGGAATACATAGGCCTATAGGTCCTTTCTTGTCTAATTTCTTGACGATTATCCACATCACTGTTCCCATTACACCAGTAAGTTGCGAGAAGGGATAAAATAACAATAGTTTGTGAGATTGTGTGCATTGTACCAGCAATGACACGATGTACAATAACTTCCTTTGCTTATATACGAGAATATCTAACGAAAAATAACACGTCGTTCTTGCAAATTCATTCCTCTTCTTTGGCACTAGAGCAATTTTCGTCAAATTCAATGGTTAAAAACCACGTTATCTGTGAACTGAAAATAATGTTACAAATAAATTTCAACTTCAAGGTTGATGGATGCTCGTAGCCGAGATCATGGAATAGTAATTCAGAGAGGACTAATTAGAAAGTAGCTTTATTTAGAAACTTGTACGTATTCCACAATTTTGAGCAAATTCCTATTTACACTATGTTAACGGTCTTCCACCACTGCAGATCAAACGTGACCGTGTTCTACCTTGTATAAATATAAAAATATTGACCGCATTATCTTAACAGAAATGCTACAAGTGACAACCTAAATTACGTAATGAGCTGCTCGTCATAACTCTCACAAAGTTTCCCAACTCTTAGCATTCTTTTCAGAGGTTGGTAATGGTCATGGCGTCCTTTGTTTTAGCCGCTGAGTAATGTTGTCGAACATAGTAAGCCATGACAATCTATAGCAATTTATAGGAGAGGAGTGACTACAGACAAAATGTCAATGATGTTAACAACTTTGTGACACGAACAGCTGTAACGTCCAAATATGCTGCCATCTGTTGTCGTAGATATTTAATTACTATTATCGAAAAGATGTTTGCGTAATTCCTCTGTAGTATAGTGGTCAGTATCCCCGCCTGTCACGCGGGAGACCGGGGTTCGATTCCCCGCCGGGGAGATTTATTTTTTTTTTTTTCCTTTTTCATCTGGCAGTTTTGTAATAAACAATCTGGGCCATATTCTGACCGAACCTGGATTCAAACTCCGGCGTTGACTGAAAGAATGGTGAGAAGATTGGCTTTCACCAAGTTTTTCACAGTATGACTAAACAAAGTAAACCTTAAAAAATAATATACTTGTCTTAAAACAAATTGCTTTTCTATAGTATATATTACCATTATTTAATTCCAATTCCAATTGAGTTCGATTCCAAAAATCTTGAATCCAATGAGTGGCATAACAACTGTCAATTACTCATCATCGAGAATGATGTAAATATCCCAAGACATAATTATATTGTACATACGATAAAATATTATTCATTAATCTTTTTCATCGTGAATCGTATTTGTCAGTACGAACATTTTAATAACATTGTTTTTTTTTTATAAAAAAAACTTAAAATTAGATTATTAAACGCAAGTTCAATTTATGAGTCAGACTAATAAATAAATGTATTTTTTATGTTTTTTTTTTTTTGCCATCCGCCTGCCATATTATAAAGAAGCCGAATTTTAAAACTGTGCAGTTTCCACTCCTTTCACTTTAGTTAAATATATTTAATGGCAGGTTTACAAATTTAATAATAAGTTAAGTAAGTGTTTTCACTCTGAAAACAGTGATTAGATAGAAAAGGGATGGGGACGAAAAGGAAATGAAGAGGTAGGAGAAGAATTTATATATGAGTTAGTAAATAAGATCAAGGTTGAATAAATATCTCTTCTTTATATGCATGAGATATAATAAAATACAAATCATTGGTCCACCTATCATTTTTTTTATATAAATACAACTCCTGAGACTTGTAGAAGTAATTTAACAAGATCTTAAACAACACAATTCGTGCTTATAAAGTGTACATCTATCTAAAGATTTTAAAGTTTCATAAAAGTGTCTTACAATCCATTTTAGTTCTATATAAACTGCATCTTCCATATCAAAACTGTATTAAAATATATAACAACTTAGATTTTTCTTGATTTACATTACATTATCTCCGTATTTGGCTAGATGTTATTCTAGTTGTTGGTTTTGCTTGCTCTATTTTCTTTAATAAGATCTGCAAGAAAAAATAAAATATTATTAGGCCTATGTCATGAAATTGTGTACATAACTCACAAATTTTATATGACAAAGCTGTCTACATATTTTGTTTTCATTCGTTTTTATGTATAAAATGCATTGATAAATTTAAACTTACTACAATTGAATCAGTCGGAACTAAAAGGAACTAAGTCACTTTTCACAACTTTTCAGGAGAAGCAAAAAAATACCACTAACAACACAAATGTATATATTTTTATGTTATAGAAGACAAAAGAATATTTAAAAGTCTTTGTTCCTTCTTCCACCGTTCGATGCGCATGACATTCGTTGTTCAAATTGTTGCATAACTCAAAACTGCATATTTTGACTTAATTCCTTTTAGCTCCGACCGATTCAATTTCTGACTTGAAATAATAGCCTAATATGTTACAACATTTAAGTGACAATAATCTCCTGCATAAGATTAAGGAGTTCGCAGATATGCACAGCTAAGATATTTCTTCAGAATTTAAATATACAATCAGCACTTAGTAATGAGGTCTCAAAAGAGAACTAGCCTCTCTTCTTATAGTTTTTTTAGTTGATTATTTAACAGTGCTGTATCAACTACTAGGTTATTTAGCATCAATAAAATTGATGATAGCGAGCAGTGGCGTAGCCAGTGGGTGGGCCAGGTGGGACAAGGCCCCACCCAAAAAATTTGCGAATTTTGCGTTTCTTTTTAGGAAAGACACTCAACATTAAAAATAAACCATGTATCCAGAGTAATAGTTACAATCGATAGAATTAAGATAAGAAGTCAAAAATGCGTTCATTTCTTCAAGAGTCAATTTAACTGTATTAGATTAGGTCTAAAAATTTGTCTGGCAGGGATAAAAAGAAGGAAGCTGTGGAGGCTACTGGATTGTTACATCAGCTAGAAAAATATGACACCTTATTTTATTTGGTATGTTTAGACGATATTCTTGCTCTTGCAAAGTGATTATCGGAAGCACTTCAGTCTCCAAAAATGGATATTAGTAAATGTTCGTCCCTCATTAAGACAACAATATAGATAGTTTTTCAAAGCTCCAAAACGAAGAAAAATTTGAAGAATTTTATTATAGTGCTGCATCCGCAAATAGGACTTTTTCTGCTTTACGACGAATAAAAACTTACACCAGGACAACCATGTCAAACACAAGGCTTTGTAATTTAGCAATTTTATCCATCAAGAGGGAGAAAAGTTGGAATTTGTTGAAGGACTCACCATCAGTGATCAACAGATTCGTTGCTAGGAAATCTCGACGACTCCAGCTTCACCTTATGAAGAGTATGTATAGATATGCCTTGCATGACTGTTTATCATAATTTTGCATGTTATTAAATAAGACTTCCGAGAATGAGTTTCAAGAGAGTTGACGGCAGCGACATTTTCAGGAGATGGGTCAGGTACTTTCTAAACCCTGCATATCTGGCCCACCCAAAATAATTAGTCTGGCTATGCCACTGATAGCGAGATGGTATTTGGCAAGATGTGGCCAAGAATTCGCCACTGATTACCTGACATTCGCCTTACAGTTCGGGGAAAGACCGGAAAAAATCCAACCAAGTAATCAGCCCAAGCAAGAATAGAATTCACACCCAAGTGCAACTCCAGATCAGCAGGTAAACACACTACCACCTGAGCTACACTGGTAGCCCCATCTTATAGTGAAAAATCACTTCTTTTATCCAGATTTTCGGAGGAAGTGTAGCATTTCCCATTGAAATTTTATACTATGCGCTGTTCTCGGTATAACAGCCCTTCTGATATCGAGGAAGGAAATCAACATGATTTTAGTAGAAAAAAATTGATGTGCAGCTTTTTGAATGGAGGAAAGTTCATGTTTCTATATTTCAGGATCGAAATGTCTGAACCATACCCTATCACATGTAACGATAATGTTGAGAAATTGTGGATCAATCTGTAGTTGGCACTTGATTATGATAGATTTTGACTAGTTTTCTTTTCTTATCTTCACTGACATCACAAAAATACGCTATTTTAGAATACTTTGTTAAACTATGATGAGTTCTCTCTCCTCGTACTATCAATCAATCAACTAATCAATCAATCTTCTTAAAGTATCCAGTAGTCTGCTAATAACCAGGGCTGGGCATCGGGAGCAGAAGTAGACTCTAAACGGGGATGCTTAATATTCATCCGTCGCTGCGCGGTGTTTGGAGGGGAAGAAAGGAGGTGAAGAGAAATCATATGGTTCCCTGTGAGAGAGTAGAATCCGCTCTTGCTGCCCAGTCCTGCTAATAACAAAGTTCCCTGTAGCTTCATTTAGAGTTTCTATAATAAATATAGTTTCAATTATAGCCAGTAGCAAGAATTGAGATGTGGTCATTGTGTGTTGTGGAGCTGAGCCTTATACGACGGGAATCGATGACTTTAATTTGCTTCTTTTAGGATTCATGGATGTGCAGTATAAAAAAAATGTATTCCAGATCTTCATGATTAAGACACCATAGATAAATAGAACAATCTTCTCACAATCTTAACAACCTTCGGCAATGCTGTTCTGTCCTCCTGTCATGCTTCCCCCCTCCTTCCCTCCCGTCATGTGGTAGCTATTAGGTTACATCCATCTTCGACTTCCTTTTCAAAAATTATCTAAAATTCCTTCAGTGAAACAATGAAACTCGGAGTGAGACAAGTGGCCAACAGGCTTGAATCTCACATATTCAATTTTTCTCAGTCCCTAACTCCCTTGCAAGGACTCGTTTTTGCGTATCTTTTAAATGTTTCTCTTTCCATTTCCCTATTGGCATTGACACTGACAATCTCAAGAACACAGACAAATCCCTTGGCGACATCTTCTATCTTCAATCATTGTACCTTGTGTTCTCTCCATATTCATCATCATCAGCCTTCAAGTGTTAGACCCTATTGGATCTGTTACGGTCTCTTGCCAGTGTTTCCTAGGTCTTCCTAAATTTCTTTGACCTCTTGGGACATACGATAAAATCTGCCTGAGCCATCTAGAGCGATTCATCCTCTTGACATGTGTCTGCCACTGAAGCCTATATTGTTGCAGATAATGGACAATAGAGTCAATTTTTAATTCCTTCAGAATATCTACATTCTGATGATGGTCGAGAAGAGAGTATCCATAAAATACTTTCATAAGTACAAGATGTCATCCAACACACAACACATAAATAAATGAATTTAAATACTATTATAGTCACAATCATGCCATGGTATGATTGTGACTATAATAGTATTTAAATTCATTAATATGTCACAACAACGGACGTGTATACGTCACCAAACATCGTAAGATGAAGATTACATAAATAAAGCTTCACAAATACATAGCAAACATTTAAAAATTATTCCAGGAAAATACAACAGCAAATTAAAATTTGCAGCTATAAGGCAAACCACATCAAGATATAGCCCACAGAAACAAACAGGTACGCCAAGAAAAACAGCAGTAGCATTCTTCCGTATAATTATGAAGCATGACTGCCCCCTGAAACACCTCTTCAGGCTCAATCAAAATAACGTCCTACACTGCAAGATGTTGATACCACAAAACAAGCAAGAGGAGATCTAGCTGATTACACAGAATGCAAAAGGAATGATGAAAATCATGTACCTCAGTCACCATTAGAAAACAATAATTACTATTTTCATTAACTTCATAATTAAGACATTTTCTTGTTTACAAAACTTGGACAGAGAAAGTGAGGTTGCGTCGTATGAAAATAAACTTACTTTTGGACACACTAAGAAAACACATGCACACGCACACATATACAGAGTGGAAGAGAAATAACCTTGCAGATTGAATATAAAAACTATATTACGTTTTGTGATTAAATGCACGATTAAGTTACATAGAAAATTAATTTTCAAGTTTCAGCAGTCTGGCAACATAGTCGCTAAAACACTCTACTTGTATACAGATGAACTCAGTGAATCTCCATATGTACGCTGCCAAGACGTTGCCACACATTTGTTTCATGCAATTGTTTGAATTTAGTGGTTTTAAAAATTAAATTTACACGAAAACCGTGCACGCTATTGAAATAGCCAGAGGGATAAATTATTCTTTATTAGATTTCCTACCGATATGGACAAAAATCACGATCTTATTCTTTAAAAACTATGAACTTTCCACGACTATGATATCATAGTTTTTTGTTACATATAACATAATCTATTCACTCTGGAAATCTACAAGGCTATTTCAATTCCACCCTGTATAATATTATGTAAGTACGGTATATATGTACTTATATATACATTAAAATTAAACCTGTGCTGTGGCGTGACAACTCATGACAGGCCAAGGCCGACCAGTTGGTCACAGCAGAGGTGAACATTCGAATTCAACCAGAAAAGAGATATCATGTAGTTAGCATGATGATTCCCCCCCCCCCCCATAACTGAATTTTGCTACCTATTGTAGCTTCCTAAACTGATCATAATCTGTGTAGGCATCAATCCTATGTACAGGTTGAAATTTCATAAGAAAATTCCTTCCCCATAAGGACTGAAATGAGTGTACATTCCAGAATGTGAATCCTTGGCATGATGCCTTAGGCCACAAAACTATGGCATGATACTTACAGGGATATATATGAAGCATCCAATTCCAAAACTGTCTAAATCCATTTTTTTTTTTAATTGAGATAATGGCGGTTTCGTCATCTACCTAAATGTCTCTAGCAATTCTCTAATGAATGTTATGGTTTATATAACGATACTCGCAACTGCAGAGGTTATATCAGCGTCGCCGGATGTGACGGAATTTTGTCCCGCAGGAGTTCTTTTACATGCCAGTAAATCTACTGACATGAGCCTGTCGCATTTAAGCACACTTAAATGCCATCGACCTGGCCCGGGATCGAACCCGCAACCTTGGGCATAGAAGGCCAGCGCTATACCAACTCGCCAACCAGGTCGACTTTCAAATGAATGTTGTGCCTAAATTCCCTCTTTCCTTCCATAAATAAGCTTCAAATATGATGAACACTGCAAACAATTAGGAAAAAAAAAAAGTTATCAGTTTTTTGCGTTTCCTGAAAATTGTTAAGAATGGATGTAGACAGTTTTGGAATTGGAGGCTATATATATATATATATATATATGTAGGCTATTATACACACATATCGGTATATGTTGTTGTTGTTTTCTAATGCCAGGCGTTTGACAATAAAGTCATTTGATCTCTTGCACTCCAATATTTTTCAAAGATATTATCATGACCAGCCACTGAAGCACAGATTTTGAGGTGTTCCGAGTCCATTTCTTGGTTTGAGTATATAGGCCTATATCTTTAAATGGTGATAACTCTTTTAAGATTTTTGAGATAATTTCTAGATCAATTTTTACAAATTTTAGGTAAAAGAATTCAATCATCACCACCTATAAGATCTATTTAATACTAAACAATATTTGTAAGCAAGAATGCTATTACAGATAACTTCGTTACCGAATGCAGACCATTAGATGATAACTTTTTTTGTTCACTGGATTTTGTCTTCAAGGTCCATTAACTTACCCAGTCTTTTGTTAGAGCTTACGTATTTTAGGTAGAAGCTTACCTGTTCCAGTAAATAAGTTATATGTAAAATTAGGGCCAATTAGGAAAATATTATAAAGACACGAAGTTTCATATATACAGAGGAAACGGATTTAAATGTTGTCAGTGGAAAATGAAATATTTTCCTTTGGGTAAAATCTGTTTGTAGCAATAAGTTGTTTGCTGTTGTTGTTTAGTCAACTGTCTAAAGACAGGTCTGAACCTCATAAGTGATACCAATAAGGAATCACTCAAGAGGCAACTAGGCCAGGAGATAATAAAGTAGGGTGGCCAGTTCCTTTCCTCCTCCATTGCATACATCGCAGATTAGCTACAACAGCAATAAGTATCGTACTTAAATGTTGTTATAGACTTAGATTTGGAAAAGAACTTTGGGTAATTTGCTAGGAGACGTCGTTGCACATAGGCCAGTTTTACACTAATCCTAAATATCTTTAGAATGACTTACTAAATATTTTAAATTAGCTTAGAAACTTACCATGTTGTCTCGTTCAATTTGTGCTTGTTGTTTCCTCCTATTTATAGCTGAACTTGATAACCTTGGCTGATTCACTGCTACAGTCTGTTTAGGGCGAAGTTTACTAAGCCCTTCAAGTTTCTTAATTAATATCTCATTTTCCCTTTTTATTTTTCTACATTCTTCATTAGTAAATGACATATTTTTTCTTCTAACTCCATTCTTTTGAATAGTGGATGAAGCGCTTGATGTTCCTGACCTCCTCTCTTTTCTCTCAAAGCTATCTAGTGCATCTACTATTAATTTCATTGATGTTCCGATAGAAGCTGCTTCTTGAGTATCTTGCTTCTGTTCACTCTTCTCAGGGCTTTTTAAAGGCTTGTTTTCTTCTAAGGCTTTTATATTATCTGCAGACTCATGCTTAGACATTGAAGAACACCCACTTGAAGATGGACGGGTGGTAACATCCGTTATTTCAGAAGTTGTGTCAGTACTTAATGAGCGAAAATCTGATGAAGGTGAGTGAGATTTACTAAATGCATGGTCGTCATCTTCTTCTTCTTCAATATCATCTTCGCTATTACCAATAATTTTATCATTATTTTCACCATAGGCAATGCAGTTCATTAACTCCTTCAAATTTAAATATTTTTCTTTCTTCATATTATTTTTATCAGCTACCTCCGAGATATTTTGAGGGATATTCACAGAATTGAATTGTACAATAGATTCTTTTTTACCTTTAGCATTTCTTTCTTTAATATCGCAGGCACTAATCTTCATAACCTTTGTACTGTTAACATCTACACCATCACCGCAAGGAGTTAATTTCAAACTAGATTTTCTGCCTTCAGCTTTCTCTTCTGGCTCGAAATTTTGAATACTGGTACCATTAGATTTGGTGATAGTGCGATGACTGTCACCAGAATCAAAGAAATCATAGTCAATATCTTCATGTAGACCAATATCTACATGTATTAAAGATCCATTAGTTGAGTTTCTAAATATATGTGATCCAATGTTTCTTGACATTGTTATTCACATTTATTTTTTTAATTAACACTCTTCCTATGATGTTATCCCATAAATATCTGGCAACATAGTTCACATCTAAAAAAACAACTATTTAAACAAACGTAGAAAAAGTTTAATAAAGACAGATTCATTTATGTACAATTATTGCATATTTCAAACTTACTGCCCTGGTTGCTAAGCAGTGATAAATGACTTCAAATGTAAACTTCTCATTTCCACAGCCTTCTTTTGCACACATAAGAGTAAACAGACTGCCTGCCATTCCTAAGCTGCTGGTAGTTAACTGCACTAGATATTATTGATTTAACACAAGGTCACTCCCATCTATACAACAGGTGTTACTGCTAGCGCACGTTTATATGCGAAACAAGTAATCACTTTCTCACGGAAGAATGATGCAGAACTGCCAATGTTCCGAGATATCTTGGTATAATCTGGATGTACGATATAGGCGTAACTTCAATAAGATAATTTAATTTTAAAATCCAATTATAGCCTGTGTATTTAGATCGCTGATAGCATAGAATTAAAAGTGTATATCCGTCTGCATCAAATACTTGTTTTCAATGTATGAATTCTTAAGAAACTAGGTTTACCCTAGGTCATACATCAAGATTCCGAAACTCCACAACCAAAAGTTTCGTTGAAATCTTTATTGCAGCAACATATTTCTGCCGCCGGGGGGGGGGGGGTGGAGAAAGCGCATTTTATCTACCAAATCTACAGTCAAATGAGCCACTACGGAATCATGTCTTTGGAGAAAGAGGGTTATCTTGACTATAAAGCTAAACTTTATCCACTTCTAAAATTTATATTACAACTGTTGGTATCGGTATAATTCAAAATAAACTCTTTATACATACCGTATATAGTATGTTAGAATAACATTTGCAGTAATAATCTACGGAGCAAAACAGTCCTAGTGAAAACAACTACACGCGGGACTCTTCTATAAGCTAAACGAGATAAAAGTTGACAACGCCAGTCACTTAAAATGGCGGGTCCTTGGAATTATGATGATAATATGTAGCAATAGCCTACTGAACAATATTATGAAGTTATATGCTGGCCCGTTGTATCAAAATAAATAGGCACTTTTGTCTAATTTATTTTCGAAAGAAATGGCGGACAAAATTTGTAATTTGAAGTTAAATCACATTCGGTCACTTTGAACAAACGATACACGGTCATACCAATATCCTTTCTTGTTTGTAATAGGTAGTAATGTTTTATAGGCCTAATTCGCAATAAATTGAGATCAGATTTGATCCAACTCCAGTCATATTGAAAAAAAAAAATCAATGTTATGATACTAACACATACGTAGGCCTACTTTCTCATATTTACCAGTAGCCCCTACACATTTTGCAACAATTGAGTTCCTTTACTATGTTGTATATATCGTATTATTTATATATGTTTTAACTGGCGTTTATAAGGCTATGTGCACACGGCAGCAGTCAAAGACAAAACTGTCGCGTCGTTGGCGTGTATTCACCGGACACAGTTTTGTTGCCAGTGTTATCACACTAGACTGTGTTGTTATCATGGATGTATAGAAGTAGCCAGGGTGCGAATTAAGATTTCTGATGGGAAGGGGGGGATAGAAACCTAGATAGAGAATATCACACATAAAATTATCCTCATTCGATACGGCTCAACACTTGGTCGCACTGAGTTGCTTGTCTTGCATCTTGAATACAATAATTATTATATCCATGAGCAGGCTTAAGATAAGATTTGTAATTCCTAAGTTATTGATTGTTGTCAGCTTGCCGGAGATGATAATACATCAATATTATTTTCTTTGTTTACTTTCTATTGTACTTTATAAAGTATACTCGAATTAAAACAATATTATATTTTGTGAGGGGGGGATAGACGTTATCCCTGGCAGGGATGTTAATATGAATTTATGAGAGGGCGATAACTTTCCCCCCCTCCCCCTGTTAATTCGCACCCTGGAAATAGCTATTTATTTTGAGTTTTGTAGACTGGAATTGAAAATGATGTGATCGTCAATTTTGGATACATCCTATTTGCAGTGAAGTACTGTCACTTCCAAAGTTTTATACAAGTTTTCAACGTTATTGGAATTATCCTGATAAGTTTTGTACTACTAAGTTATAGAATGAGAATTTCCAGTTTTTATGAACTTTTGGCTCTAGTTGGACCCCCAATTGCTCGGCAGGACACCAATTGGGGAAGAAATGTCAGAGCTCGTTGTGTGATAGAAGCCATCTTTGAAATTTAGCACTGAATTGTATTTTGTACAGATCACTAAACACCAGCATATCTCTTTATAAGTCGATTGTAAGGCCCACTCCTTGTACAATTACGTGCATAGAAAAAGTGGAATAAATTTTAATGACACTTTGTACGAGGTTCCTTTCAACCCATCAAACCATGCAACGTGCGAGGAACTTCCATGGCATTGGACGTGAGGAATCACTTTGCAGAATAGGTACTTCATTTCCCCTCAGGGTTGCGTTCCTTGGCAGCATGAAAAGTGTATTGTGAAAACCAGAGGCGGCTCCTCAGGGCAGGCAGGGTAGGCTAAGCCTACCTCAATACATTTAGAAAAACCTAAAAGTGGATATTTATTAACTACTCCAACACATTTGGAAAACCTTATATAATTATATACTCTTGTCTAGGTTCTTAGAAATTCTTCAATTAACTATGAATGGGATTTTTTTAGGGTTAGTTGGACGTTGCTTACTACTGGCAGTTCGATTTATGCGACAAGAATACACTGGACAGATCACGATGCGTCAGAAGGTAGGCAGAAGCGAAGTTAGCCGACCTTCCACATAACTTCAAAGCTGGCCCTGGAGTAAGCATTAAAAGAGATCGCTATTCTAAATGCTTTCTTAGCGCATGCGTTCTATGCTTAAGCCAGCGCGCTTGAATTCTGCCTGCCCTAACGAGAACCCACGAGCATTATCGAACACCTACGATTTGCGAAATTTCTGTTTGAAAGTTTCACGAGTTGGAACGTAGATTGTTACGAGTAGTATAACAGTTTTTAAACAGTGTGTTTTAAAAGATGTTTTTTTAAACAATGTATTTTAGAAAATGTGATTTTTGCAAGTACGTACTGTATATTAATGTTACGTATATTTGGTGATTTATAGTTAATGTAAGTGATAACAATAATATTATATTATGACTGATATAATAAGTAAACTGTTACGTTGTCCGTTTTCGCGTCGTAATGACATTGAAAAGAGAAGTATTTTGGACAATGGACGACCCACTCCTGCATTAAGCTCTATTGTTCATAAAGTCAGTGCTAACGGTGCAAGAAAATTTAATCCTTCATGGTATGAAACACTATGAAATGGAAATATAAAAATTGGAGATTTATCTTTCGAAAAGGTGGAACAATTCAAATATCTTGGAGCAACAGTAACAAATATAAATGATACTCGGGAGGAAATTAAACACAGAATAAATATGGGAAATGCCTGTTATTATTCGGTTGAGAAGCTTTTGTCATCTAGTCTGCTGTCAAAAAATCTGAAAGTTAGAATTTATAAAACAGTTATATTACCGGTTGTTCTGTATGGTAGTGAAACTTGGACTCTCACTTTGAGAGAGGAACATAGGTTAAGGGTGTTTGAGAATAAGGTTCTTAGGAAAATATATGGGGCTAAGAGGGATGAAGTTACAGGAGAATGGAGAAAGTTACATAACGCAGAACTACACGCATTGTATTCTTCACCTGACATATTTAGGAACATTAAATCCAGACGTTTGAAATGGGCAGGGCATGTAGCACGTATGGGCGAATCCAGAAATGCATATAGAGTCTTAGTTGGGAGGCCGGAGGAAAAAAGACCTTTGGGGAGGTCGAGACGTAGATGGGAGGATAATATTAAAATGGATTTTAGGAAGGTGGGATATGATGATAGAGACTGGATTAATCTTGCACAGTGTAGGGACCGATGGTGGGCTTACGTGAGGGCGGCAATGAACCTGCGGATTCTTTAAAAGCCATTTGTAAGTAAGTAAGTATGGTATGAAACACATAAATGGCTAACAGGAAGTGAAGTTAAAGCTAAGCTGTAGGTGGTCACGTTTGTTATTGTAATCTAAAGAAGGTACTTGGAATCAGATCATATCTGTAACTCGGTAAGTCTAAAGAGACTTGAAAAGAATTTGAATCCAATTTCGGAAATGTTGTCTGAACAACAAGGGTTGCAAAACAACAGTATAACAATAAACTAGAAAAAACCGACAAATTATGAGACGGCTCATTGATGTAACAGCATTGTTATGTAAGCAAGAGTTAAGTTTTCGGAGGGGGCATGATGAAAGCGAGCTGTCATTGAATCGCGAGAATTACATAAAAATGTTCTGTAAATTTTGCCTACCCTGGAAATTTGACTACGAGCCGCCACTGGTGAAAACTGAAAACTATTGTGGGACTGCATAGGGTTAAAGCGAAAGTCTTTTTTTCTCTCGTGACATTTTATATGCATTGGTTTTATATTTAGTACAAGCTGAAAGGTTTGTTGGGCATTTTTATGAAATTTCAAAGTATAAAAAAGTCTCCACACAAAGGGAAAGTATTACAATTCTAGTATTAATATCCCTACAATAAATTTCTTTATCTAATAACTCTAAATAAAACTGTCTGTTGGTATTTTGATACTTAACTTAACATAATACTTTATTATCAGGTTTTCTAAAATTTAAGTTAGTGTTGGTTATTAAAAGCAACGAGTGAGATTTTTAAGCTTTCATCCACTTGTTGCCCCTAGCAACCAACTTAATTTTACAGAATATTCTTATATGATAATTTTATTACTGTATTACTTAGTATCAAATTATTATTATATAATTATACAGTGTGTATCAAAAGGTCAGGTCAATTCTTAAGGAGGTGATTAAGAACCTTATTTGCCACAAAAAATCCTAATACACTTTTTCAATATTCATGCCAGTTTCCGATTTACACGAATATCACGTACCGTATCTATCCCCATTTGATTCCACACTTAATGGACCTGTCTGCTTGAGAGAAAGTAGGCTAATTGTTAGTTGTCTAAAGCAGATGCTCAAAATGTCCCCCTCTCGCACGAACACACACTTCAGCATGCCGTCTGACCTCACACTGCACATTATCCAATCTGTACTAATGTATCTCCATTGCAGCAGTGTTAATCTTTGCAAAGAGCTCTTCTCTGCTTGCTGTCTCCGTTTAGTACACTTTCTCCTTCACGCAGCCCCAGAAAAAGAAGTCCAATGGTGTTAGGTCTGGGGACCGGGCTGGACAACCAATGGGACCACCCCTTCCAATCCAACTACCTGAAAAATAGTGATCTAACCATTGGCGTACTGGAAGTCTGAAATGTGCTGGAGCACCATTTAATTGATACCATAGTTGCCTGACCAGCCCAGTCCCCAGACCTAACACCATTGGACTTCTTTCTCTGGGGCTGCGTGAAGGAGAAAGTGTGCCAAACGGAGATAGCAAGCAGGGAAGAGCTCGTTGTAAAAAGATTAACATGGCTGCAATGTAGATACAGCAGCACGGATTGGATAAGGTGCAGCGAGAGGTCAGACGGCATGCTGAAGCATGTGTTTGTGCAAGAGGGGGACATTTTGAGCATCTGGTCTAGATAACTGACAATTAGCCTACCTTCCCTCAAGCAGAGAGGTCGATTAGATGTGGAATCAAATGGGGATAGATACGGTACGTGATATTCGTGTAACTCGGAAATGGGGATGAATATTGAAAAAGTGTATTAGGATTTTTTGTTGCAAATAAGGTCCTGAATCACCTCCTTAAAGAGTGACCTGACCTTTTGATACACCCTGTATATAGGCCTAATCATTAAAATATATATCAACTATAGTTACATACCTGTTTGCTAAAAATGTCGCAGAATATTATTTTTCCATTGAAAGTCATCATCACCATCGTCCTTGCAGGTATTAGGCCTAGTGGCCTATTACGGTCTCTGTCCATCTTTTCAGGGGGCGTCCCAAAGATCGTCTTCCATGTGGTATATAGCGGAGAATTTGTCTTTGGAGTCTGGAACGGTCCATCCTATTGACATGGTTAAGCCATTTTTGTCTATAGTGGTTGAAATGTTCATAAATAGGTGTAATTTCCAATTCTTTTGTAATTAGTTCATTCCTTTTGTGGTCCATTGAAAGTGACTTGTGGAAATTCTGTTAGCTATTGCTGGATCAGCATATACGTTGCAATTTTATCTTTCGGCATTAAGCTGCACAGGATAACATCCTATCACGTAAAACTTCTCAACACAAATAAAGAAAGGGAAAGAGGAACAGATGACATTCAAACTACCCATTATACAGCATTGTTGCTGAAATTCTATTTGACGAAAATACAATGTTCTACCCATTGTTGCATTTCCTGGTAGTGTTAATCCATGAAAAACTCACCTTTAATATTGCTTACATGTATAAGCATGTGAGTAAATAGTGAAATAACGAAACTTTACATTGATTTAGGTATTTTAAGCCGAATATTAACAAGTTAGGCTCTAACAATCATTTTAGGGTACTATCAAACCAGGCCTGTAGCTAGGAATTTCTTTTAAGGGAAGCAGAACTTACATCGCAGTTTTTTTATGGAATCTTGTGAAAAAGTACAGTATAGGAAGCCGTGAAAATTTCACTGCCCGCTGGATACTATAGGGATACCCTGAGAAGATAAAAAGAGGATACCACTTTGTAAATGCAGTTGTAATGCACATACGCTTATCTCCCCTCCCACAGTTCTTGTTCGTAGGGAGTAGAGTTGCGCCAAAGTGAAGTGTAGTATAAAATAAATAAATGAATACTAGTAATAGTGCTGTGTGTTTAAGTTATAACCAGAGTATTGGAATGTCTTTACATGAGAAATATTGTTTAATCATAAATTCATGGATGAATATTCCCCCGAAAAATGGAGGCAATTTATGTGAGCATGTGCGGAAAATAGAAGACAAATATTTTGAACAGAATTGTACAGTTGAAGAGGAAGTAAACAACGTAATCCAATGAGAGTCACGATAATAGCGGCCTAGTACTGCCAACTTGAGTTATGACACAGATTCTGACTGGTGATTGATGTCGAGGAATGTACAAAGGGGAACACGCAGCGAGTGTGGGAGAAGGAAATGATTTAGATTTCCGCCATGGCTGCATTTTCTAAGTGGTCTAGCTATAAATGCCTAGAATGAAGAATGTGCATTAAGAGAAAAACTATGATCTTGCAAATTCTTGATAGATTAACAACTGGGCAACAAAAATAAACCTAATTACAGACTTCGACATATCTGGGGAGGGGTGCAAAAACCCCCTGCCCCCTCTAGCTTCAGGTCTGTATCAAACTCTATGAATAGCTTTCAATTTTCATGAAACACAAATATCAATCATTATTTTTTCCTTTCTACTAAAGGAACAAACTAGACCTCTGCCCTAAAATCCAATTGGTGAAGTCTGATGTTACACAGCATTCGGGGTATCTTCTCACGCTTTCCCTATAGTATGGAAAACCTAGGCAAAGCAAATAAGCTAAGAATAAACAATGCCACAGGCTATATTTTGGTGCCCCCCGAGATAAAAACTGCATGAAATTGGTTGGTTGTGACACATGTCCACATATTTAAAAAAACAATTCGTTTTCCTTACCTAAGGACAGTGATATGATTTGAGAAAGAAAATATAGTTAATTATTCGCTTCGCCCAGATACACGGGCAAAGTGAATAGATGATACTGAGGGTTTTGGTGTAACCAGAACTGAAAGTCTGAGTGTAATTGATGTATTGAATATTTCTTCAATCTTTGAAGATGCCGACATCACAGAGGTGGTCGATTCTGAGTCAGCATTAATAGTTTCTTCAGACGCTGAAGAAACTGGCACTGCAGAATTAGTTGAATCTGAGCTAGCTGGCATTTCGCTGATTTCTATCTCAAGTGGGTGATCTGTAAGTTGATCTGGAGCAAAATCTTCATCAACAAACACATTATCGTTGTATAGCCAGATAGCAGAACCACTGATTGGAAGATTTTATTTCCTCACGTGCTTTTCATGGCTTCTTCAGACCATTTGGCTTGTTCTGTCTTCCTCTTGAAAAATTAAACCATTTGAAAACACATTACGACCCTTTTAAGTAAAAAAATTAATATCAGTGTTGCTGTTTTATAATTTAATTAGTGTAATTATTATGTTACAGACCGAAATAAAAATTCACATGAAAAATGTATCTATTATTTAGTAAATGTACAGAAATCCACCACTGCAAACCATGTGGCTTAACGCCCCCACTATGTAAAATAACCTAACATGCTTTATTACAATAGACAAATACATACAAAAATAGAGCTAACACTTACATAGTCAAATGAAGGTGGCAGGGCAAAGTGAATAAGTTATCCACATGTTTCTCTTACCTTGTAATATTTTAAGAAAACAGTCAATTTTCTTCAAACGCACGTTGACTTCTCTCACTAGCTAGGATGACAAGTCACTTCCAGCAGCAAAATCTGATTGGGATTCTTTCCCAACATAGCAGAAGGTGGTACCTGTTGGCGTTTCTAAAAAATAGGCATTATTTGCTTTGCACAGATCTCTCCTATTTTGTAGAATTATTTTGGTAGTATTCTTCTATCACAGATTGGGCAGTTGCGAATGGAATGTTAAGACTGCTTTTGCTTTAGGAAGCAAACTTTCTTAAGCTTTAGTCAAAAATATTATGAAGCTGTTTAATCAGATTGCAGCATTCGTTAATTTTGTTGGTTTTTGAAGATTTATTGTTTGCCAATGACTGGATGGAAGCCTTGAGTCGCTAAAAATAACATCTATTGTAAATTCTTATGTCCTACATTACAGGAATTGAGAAAGGACAGTATATACTGCTTCAACTTTATCTTAAAAATTGATGTTTTATTCAGACTGCTTTGTGGAATGTGAATAATTATCTTGAGAATGTTTCATTTCCTTCATATTTATTCTTCAGAGACCTGCCTGTACAAATATAGAGTATCTGGTATGAATTGTCTTTAATTCAAACAATTTCGCTTTTTACAGTTAGAATCTTGTTCGAAATATGGTAGCTTATAAAATTCTGTGTTGCAAACTATGCTAATATGCTCCAATGGATTTCTTTGTATCTGTTGATGTTGAGGCAGGTTTTCTACTACCATGATTTTATTTTCTCCACTGTAATTTTTTTTTATAATTTCCCTTGGGAAAGTGCCTGATCTTGCCAGCCAGCTATGTAACATACTCTCTGGTACACAGTAAGAGCTTCATCTCTGGTCAGCTAATAGGAATGAAAACAGAGGAGAACCAATATGTTTATTTTGAGTTCTTCCTCCCCTGGGAGGCCGTCATTACAGAGTCTTGCTGATTCCTTCCATAACCCCAGGAATTAATTATTCATCAGATACAAAACCAGGTCAGAAAGATGGACACAGGTAGTTCTAGTGCGACTATTTCGAGAAAGGCAGTTTCAACATTTAGGTCAGAAAGATGTGGAGACAGGTGTACTAATCTCTGCAATGTAACTATCTCAAAAAAGAGAGAGTTTCAATATTTAGTAGGTCAGCAAGATCTAGAGATACATGAACTACTCTGTGTAGTGTAACTACCTTCAAAAAGAGAAAGCTTCAATGTTCAGTAGGTCAGTAAGATCTAGAGATACATGAACTACTCTGTGTAGTGTAACTACCTTCAAAAAGAGAAAGCTTCAATGTTCAGTAGGTCAGTAAGATCTAGAGATACATGAACTACTGTGTGTAGTGTACCTCAAAATCTGTGCTTCAGTGGCTGGCCATGATATCTTTGAAAAATATTGGAGTGCAAGAGGTCAAATGACTTTATTGTCAAACGCCTGGCATTAGAAAACAACAACAACTCTGTGTAGTGTAACTACCTTCAAAAAGAGAGAGACTTTCAATGTTCAGTATGTCAGCAAGATTTAGAAATAGATGAACTACTCATTTCCAAAAGAGAGAGCTTCAACATTCAGTAGATCAGCAAGATCTAGAGATAGATGAATTGAATTGAGGACCGTTTTTGCAAACTTTGCAAATTGAGATTTTGATGGATTCGTTAACGTAAGGCAGGCCTCTACATGATGTTCAAGCCGTCTTAGTAAAATTGGGTTATTTCTTTTCATTGTAGTGTGTCAAAGTGTGATCATTTTTTCAAAACTTGCTTACTATAGTGTTTTGTCTCTCCTGTAAAATTTAGTTTCCTCAGTTAGCAAGTTTTGCAAAAACGGTCCTCAATTACTCTCTGCAGTGTAAACATTTATATGGTTAAGTAGTCTTTGTCCCTTGTGGCAGCTCCCAAAAGGTGAGATGTCTAAATTCAGATAATACTTAATCTCCAAAAAGAGAGAACTGCAACATTCAGGTGGTCAGAAAGATCTAGAAATAAATGAACTACTCTCTGTAGTGTAACTATCTCCAAATAGAGTTTTAACCTAAATGAGATAACAAAATATACAAATGTTTTCTATTTTTATATTGTGAAGAAAATAATATATTACATTACAACCTGAACTGGATGGAACAATTAAAAAGAACCAGCAATGACAACGTGATCAATCAAATGGATGAAAACACTGACAAACTGGAAAGAGGGATATAAAAACGAAGAAAATTGTAGTGAGATCAGCTTAAATACTGAAGTGAACGAATATAAGGATTCATACAGGATTCTTATTTTTACAAGAATTTCACAAATTTACGCATGCACACATGTATACACAAACATGGAAAATTTAAATTAACGTTTTTTATTGGAAAATGTATTTAAATTATTCAGTTATTTTACATTAACATTGCTTTTCACAATATTTACAGGCAATTCCCAAAACGATGTAATATAAAAGACAAGGACGACAATATTGGCAAATATATGTACAATGATATCAAGGAAGGAGTGGGGGAGGGGAGAAAGCTCTCGATAAATTATCTCCCATTTGGTATTTACCAATTTAAATTATAGCTTTAATTTTACGAGGCTTTTCAATGGTGATATCTACAATTAAAATCTATGTAATGTATTCCACAAAATTTTGATGCAGAATGCACTTTTAAATAAACATGTGATCCTTAAGTCTTGCATTGGACCATGTTTTAAACAAAATAAATTTATTAGTTAAAATTTATTATAAGTAGTCTATTAATATACAATATTTACTGCATTTAAAATGTAATTTACTACAACAGAAATAGACAAACTTTGCCTTTATGGCTAGAATGTCAGATTGTAGATAGCTGATGTTCTCAAACTCCTTTCTTTATATACACGTATAAAAATTTGGATTGCTAACCAATCTAAAATATCTGTTAATATATAACTAAGCACCAGAACCACTGCAGCTTAAGGTTCTATCACAAAGGTCGAGGATTAACTCATCTATTAAAATTATAAATACAAATTCAAGTACAAATGCATCTGAAATCAATTCTCATGGCATCTAGTTGATGTTAACACATTTAATGCATCATACTTTTTATGTTATATCTTCCATCAAACTGGTTTCTCTCATAAAATACATTTGAAGTCCTGTATTGTACAGAGAAAATCAATGGACAAACCTCTCTATAATAAATGGCAATTCAGTCCATAGAGTTTCTGGCTACAGTTGTGTAGTGGATAGCAAAAAAATATCAGGTACAGCTGTTCATATCAAATTAAGCTACCACTTGTCTTTTTCTTCTCAAACTTTATTACAGAGATTTGTAACTGGCAAGAGAGCAGTCTTTGATGGTGATCTGATGTGAGTAAAATCACCAAACTTGAGTGGCCTTCTCTTTGACAATTTCACAGCCATCCACAAACGTATCAGTTGTAAAAGGGTTAAGATTGTCATCATATAAAGTCACACATATTGAACTCTGCTTTATAAATTACAAACAAATCACAGTACTAACAAATACCTAAGATTTAATAAGACACACACAAACTCTAAAACTAGAACAGCGAGTTGGAACACAATGTAGCCAGACACTTATTGGCACCTTCTTTTGATTGGCATGTACACATTAAGCATGATGCCGAAGTTTTTATCGTCTTATCATAGTTTAAAGATACCAATTTTTGGGGGTATTTAAAAAATAGTGGCTTTACAAAAATAAAGTTCGGAATTCAAACAATTCAATCTCTTTCCTAATGATAAAGAACAAATTTATCAGCACATAAGACAAATGTGCCAAATGATGTCATTTCTATACTGTCTTTGAAAGAGTTTATAGATATATATGTATATATGTACATCAGATATGAGTAAAAATTTTGTGGAAAATACTGCAGACAGTTATAATTCAGTCACACACAAAGTGCACCGCTCACACAATAGCTCCTTCGATCATAGTATAGAGAGGTTCTGCTTCCTTTATATAAAAGCTGAGTGTTAATCACTGCCATCTTCCCATCCTAAAATACCCTACATATTTCCATATACTGTCTTTTACTATACTGATATCCCTGTTTGAATCTTAATACTATGTAAAATTAGTTTATTTTAACAATAAGTAGCAGTCAGTTGGCACTATGGCTAGCAGTTTCAGAGGAGAGCAGATATGTTGGTAGGCACTATGGTGTGGTGAGTTGAAGTAAGTCGAATTTAATAGCAGCCATCCATCCAGTTAACCTTATTGGGTGGCTGTGCTGAATATGCTGTCGTCCTAGAATTCATCAATAAAACACAAATAGCATTCAATGAATTAGATCTACAGTCCCCAAGTATATAAATCACATGATAAATAAGTACTCGTAGGAAGAATAAAAACTCTTCTTCTATCTTCAGGAGAAACAGAGAATGATATGAAGATAGTCAATTACAATATTCAAGAAAAGTGAAAATTATTTATGATAGTTGCGTTCCAAATTATGAGGGGGAGGGAGTAACATCACAGTCTACTACATACAGTCACGAAGCTTGGGATGATTTTTTGCAAATCTCGCGATAGTTGCTAGCCGCTTGGAATGCTGTAAGTACAAGGAACAATAGACTGTGTCACAGCCAACATGATCTAATACAGACTGTAAGGCAGACCATGTAACTCGCTTAATCCGATCACGAAGGGCAGCGTTTCAACCATATAAATTAGTTGGAATGCATAAACAGTAACATATGTTTCTCTAAAATGTAGTGTAATTGCATTAATAAAATTTAAAACAATGATTATGAGACACTGCAGACATAGTTCACTTGCGAGTTAAGATGTAATATTATTTATGATGTGAAAATTACGTTGTTCGTATGTATAATACCTGCCTTTATTTCGATTAAATATTGCGAAATTCTTGTACATTCATTTATGCACGATTCAATAATTTTCAACTGCACTGCATGGATATTTTGATATGTTGAAATTATAGGTTATGTTTACTGTACCAGTTGCCCCTTTCTGTCTAAATTTAGTGATCTCCAATGCCTTGCCATTCATATGAAAATTATAGGTTATGTTTACTATATTTAACTTATATTCCTATATTCGCAATCATACATTATAATTAAGCAAAATTTCATGTATAATACCCCGGACATTCAATTTGTCTGTATTTTAATACTACAATTGAGTACTGAATTATTGTATTTATCTACTAGTAAGAGACGAAGTAACACAATTGTACGTACACTAATTTCATAGGAGTGGTATGGTAAATGTTTTTTCTAAAATTAAGGAAGGTAGATGTGCTAAATTGAAATCACAATATAAATTCTTTTTTATTAAACCTCAAAATAGCTTCCATTCTAAACTTGAAATGTTGGCGCGAATAGATTATGTTAACATGTAAAATTCTCTTCACATTAAAATAACACAGTTTTGTAATTATTTCTGCAACATATTATGCAACAAGAGGTAAACAGACCTTATGGACACATTACGCTAAATAAAGCTTAGCAATGATAAGCAATAAAGTTATAATATAATATTTCACTGAGCTCCATAGACTGAAATAGAAAACCCGAACAAACATTACGGCCTGGTCTAGATCGAAAAAGCATTAACTGTGCCGTATTTCTCATTTTTGTGAAAAGCTATGTAAACTGTGAAATATTCGTTATCGGTTGTAATAAATGTAAATGGCTAAAATACAATAATTTGAATAATAATATGGGACAAGGAGACGTTTGTAGTACTATAAATTGTAAGAAAAATAGGTTAGAGTTATCCTTCTTCCGAAAGATCCAGGAAGGTGAGTTTATAGAATATAATATATATTTTATGAAAATAATATATAAACCTTATGTATTTCATATTTCAATAGTGGGAGTAAGTTCAAAAGAACACGATATCGAAAGTACAATACATTTATGTTCTGCTAGGGATACAGTCTGTGATGAGGCGATAGTAGCGATCCTGGTGGTGAGCAACTACGTATGGATGCATATTTCAACTGTCTATGTTTGCATATTTAGTAAGTATTAAGCTTCGTGACTATATATATTAGACTGTGGTAAGATGCTTTCTGCTCCCCTCCTCCAAAGAATTTCTCTCTGGTCTAACACTAGACAGTTGCCTTGTTTGCAATATATGGCTGTTATATGCCTTCATGACAATTTCTATGCTACTCTTCGAGAAGTTTCCAACTGTCATCAGGAGCGGCACATTTCCGAGTCTCTAGAAGTTTGACGTCAAAATACAGAAGACAATTCAGTGGAGAATTGAGTCAGTCAGCTATCTAACATCATGTGACAGCATAATTAATACCATATGTTTTGTGATATATCATGCTGCAGCAAAGGGAATTATTACCTGTAATAAATTATCTATATGTGTATTCATAGGTACAGTTATTTTATTATATCTCTGCCTCTGTGCAAAGTCACAGTTTGTGGTAAGGGGGAAGAGAGAGAGCAGAAATTTGCAATGATTTTTAATGTTCTGACGCCTATGACTAAGATAAGCCACTTGAAATTCACTGTTTACTCACTGGCAGAGATATAATAAAAGAATTGTAATAATGTTAAGTTTTGTTATAAAAAGTACATTCCTGGAAAAAAAAGTCTAATTTGTGAATAAAAGCAATATTAAGGACATCCAGGCTCTGGGAACTGTGCCAGTCACTGAGCTCTATTAGACGTGGAACTAGGCACATCTTCATCTAGCCTAAATGAATGATGTTATTTCATTTGTATATCAGAGAAGTAATAATGAAATGGAGCAATATATTATTCTTTGTTCTGACTATAAAGAAATATTTTGAGGATGCACGTTTCGAAATATCAATTATAAGAACATGACATTAATTAAAACTAGCTTCTGTAATTAGAAAAACTGAAAGTGCTTCAACATTCAGGTTGTCACAGTGAAGCAGTCATGAAGAGCTAGACTTAATGTTGGTACTTAAAAAATCAACATGACTGGAATTTCTATGCTTTTTATGAATATAGTCAGTAGATATTTGGGATATTCCTTTCCATACATTATAAATATATTTTAAAGGAAAAAATTACAAAAAAAAAATTAGCATCGTTGCAAGCCATATTATGTCCAAATAGTAAAATTTTATAGGAGAGTTGAAAAAAATACTACAAATGTATGAGAGCTAATTAAAAATGAAGAGTCCTGAATCTCATCTCTATCCATTCTTCTTCTTTTTCTTCTTCCCTTCAAGTATTAGGCCAAATGGCCTGTTACAATCTCATAGTTGAATTTTCAATCCAGCGCTTCTTTGGACGACCGAGAGATCTCTTCCCATTTGGACGATAGTGGAGCATGACTTTTGGGATTCTATCTCTATGCATGCGATGCAGATAATTTATCCAGTTGTTCTGATAATGTTTTACGTGATTAATTACAGGTTCTAGTTGTAATTCTTCCATTACATCTTCATTGCGTTTGTGATCCCATTTCGTATATCCCGCTGTATATCTCATAAATTTAATTTCATTAGCCGTTATTCCTCTTTCGTCTTTCTTCCTCAATGTCCATGCCTCACTGCCGTAACAAAGTACAGGTCTCGCCATGGTCTTGTAAAGACGAATTCGAGTATGCCTTTGTACTAGGGAAGGTTTCATAATGTTGTTAATTATTCCTATTGTTTTGGCGTATTTAGAAATTTTCTGTGAAATGTCTACTTCATCGAAAAAAGATAATGTGTATCCGAAATATGTAAAATAATTTATCCTTTCTAATATTTTTGAATCTAAACATATTTTGCTAGGCACAGGGTATTTTCCGCAGAAGGCCATAATTTTAGTTTTTTCTCTATTGATTTTCATATCATATTTAATTCCAATTTTGTTAAAATTAAAAATTGAACGTTGTAATTCATCTCTATCCATTCTAAATTGGATAATATGTAAAACGAAATATTTTCAAACTTCAATTCCTAGAAATTGGGGATTTTTTTTGAACTTATTACAGTTTCATCCATTCGTCCATGAAGGTTACAGATTTAAACACAAGAATTATGTGAAAATATACCGTAAGATCTAAATAGAAACACAAATGAAACATGCAATTAATGTCAAAATAAACCATAAACATTAATAACTAAAGATACATAAATTATATATAAAATATTTACTATCTCAACATCAATATACGAGCTCAAATGTGTCAATACAAGTTTTAATGTGCAAAAATTAATAATCATAATTCCCTAGTTTCCAAAAAATCATTACAATCTGCTCATATCATATTCTTTCTCCAATATTGTTTTGTTTTAGACTCTCCTCATACCAGACTATCACAATTTTTCAAATTAGTAAAAGTGATAATAATGCAAGGGTCCTTTCAGGCATGCTTACCTACATTCCAAAATCATTGATCTGTATATACCCAGATTAGTGAGATTAAATTTTCTTAGAAAAAGGACAACTTTTAACTGTTTTCGTAACAGAAAAAATGGTTATATAATCCTTAGTTTGAAATATAGAAAAACGAGATATATGGAAGGGGGGCAGAACTTAGTTTTTGACGGGCATTTGATCCCTGTATAAAAATCATGTGGCTTCACAAAAGTTTAAGGACAGGAGCTAAATGTATGTTTTAAATGGATGTCCCTTCACAGACACTGTAGGCTTAAATAACTATAATTTAATATTACAGTGATGCTTTTATGCTTTATCGACTGCAATGGTTATCTAGCATGTGAATGACATGAACGTGATAATGCCATTTTTTTCTTCGTGACTTGACAGCCCATTGGAGGTCAAGGTCTACCAGCTGACTGCTGGCCTCATGTCTACATGTCTCAGCAGAAGTGAACGATCATTCAATCAGTATGGAGTTAATGTATGGTTAGTATGATGATCTCCCCAGCTATTACAGATGATTTGAAAATCCAGATTTTGCTACTCGTTATAGCTCCCCAAATTCATCAGATCATCAAGATGCTGGGTGAGACCGGTCCCATACACTGGCCGAAATTTCATGAGCAAATTCTTCCATTCGGATTCAAACTAGTACTCCTTCTGTAATGCTAGTCCAAGCTATGGTGCCTTAGACCACACAGCTATAGTACAGGACTATTATTCCCATTAGTACCACTCTTAACCTGAGATAGAAGTCATAGAAACTTTTAAAAGTGGAAACATTATACACATTGCTGACAAGAACCTTGTATTTTGCTTACATTTATGTTACGATTTGAAGGTACAGTACTTTCGTCTGATACAGTTTTTCAGCAACATAATATTAAAACTGAACAAATCTGTTTAGTACATGAACACTCCTTTCAACATTTCTTTTGCTTACCTTACTCTAGGTGGAGGGATTCGAGATGCTGGTCGTGGAATGCTACTTCCCCTTCCTTGTGTAGGTGCTCTGACTGTTCCCGCACTGCCGCCGCGTGACCTCACGGTTGGCGGCCTCAGACCTGACAAACCTCGACCACGGCCTCCCTGCATTGTTTCCACGGATTTCACCACTATCTGCATGTCAAAATGAAAATTGTCTACTATTTTATTTGGCGAAATAAAATTCTTTCACTTTCTATATCACAATGGTGTATCTGTACAGCTATTTTTGATCCATTTTATTTATTCAGACCTAAATACAATTAAAAAAATCCTCTTTCACTGTTTAAAATCACCACACCTGAGAATGTAGGTATAAAAATTAATCTCAGGTATCTGCTAGTGTGAGAATGATTTGAAAAACCGCTATGTTAGATTACAGTCACTACAATTCAAGATAAGTTGCTATAGACTTCATTTCTTACCACATCCTGTCCTTTAATAGCAATAAAAATATATTTGTTATATATATAATATTGTTTTATTAGTAAACCAGACAGTTCAACACCATGGATTTATTTTAACTTAATAATAATGTTATACGTGTGTACATTTCAAACCTATCTGTCATATTCCATTACATCTATTTGTTAATAAAAGATTAATGGAAGATGATAATGTAAAACACCATTAGTGATCCTAAGTGAGAACTATAAATCTCCTTTCTGAAGACCACGCCAATTTTATTGCTCTCCTCAGTAACTCTACTTTTTAGTTTCCAACATTTTAGTTTAACCTGAAAGCAAACAGGCATGCTTAAGTTCATTATGATTACAATGAATATAGTTTATATTGCATGACACATCAGAAACCCACACACCAAGTAACATGCTTAAATCATTAGATAGCATATTTCAAGATCCTCAGTATGAAAATTCACAATTAACACTTTCTTACTACACTTTCAAACAAATTTTGTTTAACAAGTGACAATATCACCTGATCGTTTTCTCTGTGAAAATAATGTAACTTTTTGTCCCTTAACACACTTTCAGCTTTATAAATAACAGAATAGTGGCCAATAAAAACCACACATAAAGTTAGAATGCTATTTTAACCTGAATTACAGCCATATCAATATATAAACTTCATCATTTCTTCCCCTTTCCTAATTATGGAGTTGAGATGTAGATGCAAAATATTTCTGGATGTAATGGCATGCTGCAAAAACCCAAAAAACTCGCATCACAAAGTTGTAAATTACGTATTAGACAAATATGTATTCCAATAATACTCAATTGGTTTCTACATGGTCACTAGCCTGGCAGAGATAAATGTCATTTGAGTAGTAGACAACTTTACAAGTGTGCAGTTTGATATTGCTGATAACGTGAGTGTGAGACAAGCAGAACTGAATTTTGATATAAATTTTTCATTGAGTCCATTCAATTATGTACAAACTTCATCAACATGCCATATTATCTACGACAAAAAATACCCAGCTTTATTTCTGTAAGAGAGTACTAGTAAAAGTCAGTTCAGTGACTTTTACCTCTCCATGGAATTCCCAAGTGCAGTCTCAATTTTAGCGACCCCAATGTGCTGTGAGCTTACTTCGGGACACTTCTTGCATTATAAGCACTGACGAGTGACAATCAACTCACTATTATAGTTGGCACAAAACATAATCTTTCTACAAATGTTTGCTGTTGTCAATCATAAAAGTGGTTACACACAGGCATGTTTTTTAATTAATATTTTTTTGTTTTTCGTATAATTTCTGAAACATAATTTTTACATGTTGATATACTGAATAAAGTATAACATTTTCACGATAGTATTTCTTATAATTTTCGCTTGAATCTATTTATACTTAAATAAAACCCATGACTGCAATATTGAGTCACATGAGAAGAGACACTGACTTCATGTAGTCTTCCCAGCTCCCTACATCACTTTACAACAGCAATTAAGCAAAGTCAGTGAAATTATATCCGAAAACAAGCAGAGTAAAAGCAGTTGGTCAAATGTCATTAATCATTATAGATCTCGTTTAGAATCATAAGAATGCTACACAAGGCAGTATAATGACAAAGCCAAAATCACAACCTGCTACAATGAAAATCGAAAGAATTAACTATATCTGATTACAAAAACTACGTGTATAATGCTTATTTATAAAAATATTAAATACAAACTATTTTTTTTATATCATGTGTAAATAGCTTAAATTTGTGAAAATGTGACCACAGATTTTTTTCATTATACGAGGCACGTCCATAATAATAATATGCGTTACAAAAGCAGTATGTTTAAGTTTTCATGTTCAAGGAAAAGTTTGAAAAAGCGAAACGTAGTTGAGTTTTTTTAATTTCCGAGAATTGAAAGAAAACATACCGCTCGTGTATAGTACATTATTTTGTGCGAAGATCGTTTATTACATACCTGAAAGAGGAATTTCTAATTAGTTGCAATGAAATCTCCATCTTGGTTTCTGTTCAATGACGGCAAATTTGCAAAACAAAAATATCTATCTTCAACATTGTTGCTTTAAAATGTTTTCTGTGTTTACTATACTCCAGCAGGCCGTGATATACGTCTGTCTTTTTTTTCCCCCAGTCTATAAATGCGAACTTAAAACAAACGGCTTCCTTAATGTTACATGCATCATGAATGCTGTAACTTTAGTGGAGTTGTAGGGTTTACTTAAATTTTGCAAATATTTAAAAACAGTAATTAACAGTGCAATTTAGGTGAAATTGCAGTGGTAAGTTTCCAATTTATAATTATTACTATATTGAAAGTCTCTAAAAATAATATGTTAAAAGCCTAAAGCAGTAAAATCAATATGTCATTTAAGCGGTAAGAAGAGGGAAATTGTTATGTGTGTTAGGTTGGGAATACTGAATGTGGAATTTTAGACTTACCGCAGATTGGTTTTGTGCGGAAACCAAGCAAATACGCACGATCTCACACAAAATAACTTTCCCACTCGTCCCACAGCTAGCAAACCATATGTTACATGAAGCGACTGTGTGTACGTGATAGAGTAATGTCCTGGCATGGCGTATGTGCTAGCGGAACTTCCTGAGTGCTCTCATTAGCTTCGTTGCATTGCTTGAAGATGGACGTTTCTATTCCAGCTCCCGCCGTGTGTGAAGTGTGATCAGTGATAGAGTTTTTGAATACACAGGGCATAGCGCCGATTGAAATTTATCGTAAGCTGTGCCAGGTCTATGGGCCTAACGTCATGAGCAAGCAGCTGGTGCGTTGCTGCTGTAGAAAATTTTCAGCAGGACGCCAAAATGTGCATGACGAGGAGCGCAGTGGAGGCCAACCATCATCACAGACGACCTTGTGGAGCAACACACCATCTGCTTGCTCATGACGTTAGTCCATAGACCTGTCACAGCTGACGATAAATTTCAATCGGCGCTATGCCCTGTGCATTCAAAAACTTTATCACTGATCGCACTTCACACACGGCGGGAGCTGGAATAGGAGCGTCCATCTTCAACCAATACACCGAAGCTACTGTGAGCACTCGGGAAGTTCTGCTAGCGCATGCGCCATGCCAGGACATTACTCTATCATGTACATGCAGTTGCTTCGTGCAACATATGGTTAGCTAGCTGTGGGACGAGTGGGAAAGTTTCTTTATGGACGCGCCTCGTAATTTACATGAAAAGTAAACAGTGCCTGCCAGATCCACAATTAACTTTTCGCGTTTCTTAATAATAATAAAAAATAAAACAAAGAACACGGTTCTGCTATCATTTAAACTTTTTATATTTTGCTGTCACACTAGTAGAATTTGTTGTTACAGAGAAAGCACAAAAGCCTCTCCTAAGATTCTGTAGACAAACCATTCTGCTCACTGAGGATATCAAGAGTTGAATGAGTGGACATAAGTTCTCAGAAGAATGGACTTTCTTTCTTGCACTCAATATAGGTTATATCTTGGGTTGATTTTTCTTTACAAACAATTTAATATCATTTTGATATTGAAACATAAATGTCTGCAATTCAGTCCAATATGTAAAAAGTGATATAACACTTTGTCACAACAACTGTGATGTAATCACAACAATTAATTTGATAATGAAATAGACAAAGGGGGGAAGGATTAACAGTTCATACCTGTGGCTTAGGGATCTCCTGCTTCCCTGCAGGGATCAGTTTCAATTCTCTTCTCGGCAAACCAACTACTGCATTACAAGGGACACTTTCTGGAACTGAACAAACAACAACACATGCTATGATGGAAGGGACAGATGCACTACAACATGGCAGCTTGGTGCAAGCAACAACTGGGCAGCTGCTTATTTTCTTTATGGGATCTATAGCATATGCTGCTGTGGTATGAAAGCTGGAATAATCAAATATTCAGTAATATAGAAGTAGAAAATCCTATTGAAATGGAATTTCCTAAAGAATCAGTATAAGGAACGAAAGTAAGGGACGTGTTTCACACTTTAACACACAAGCACATACAAGTTTTCATGACTTGGAGAAAGCTTGGGCTTAACAATAAACGGTTAATAAAATGGAACTTTTGGAAATGGAAAATACACTAACATTTGGGTAGGGGCACAAAATATATGATTTTCGATTACAGGGTCCTATTTGCAAAAGCTATATAATGAATTGAAGTTATATTACTTACTTAACATTTGTGACTATTAATTTATCAAAAATATAAATATTGTGCACACAAAAGAATTTAGTAAAATGTTAAAGGAATAAATACTTCCGATTAAATTTAAAAGTAATATGCAGTAAATATATTAAAAGTATTCATATTGAACATTTGAAGAAATGTACTTCAAAATGTTAACAAAAGGTACCGTACACATAATGTTGCAAATTGTCATAGTGGATCATGATTAAAAAGTTAATTAGTAGGGTTAACAACAGCGAAATGTTTAGTTCACAAATTCTGAAAGATGTTATGTGTTAGAAATGTAATATAAAAGCATAAAGTATATCACAAGTACAAATAAAAATGACCAAGTTATTTTCCATTACTTTTCAATAAAAGAAGCTTTTACATTATATTCATGTTACAGAATGAGTGCTGGTTTGAGTCCTCATGGAGGAAAGAAATTTTTGCATGAAATCTCAACCAGTATATGGGACTAGAGCCCATCCAACATAATGATGAAATTGGGGAGCTACAAGAGGTAGTGAAATCTGCTTCCATGACCCAGCTACATCAGCTGGGGAGGATCATTATGCTAACCCACACGAATCATGTACTAGTTGGATAATCGTTCACCTCTGCTGAGGCATGTGGATGTGAGGCCAGAAATTGACTGATCAGCCTTGACCCTCTATTGACTGTCGGGTAATTGATTATACACATTAGTTAGAGAAAAATATACAGGTGATTCACGAGGATTTACCGTCACGGAGCTTATTTCCGAAGACATTAAATAAATAAATAAAATTCTGAGCAAAAAAAGTCATATAAACATGTGTCCTAATCTCAATATTTTCAGCTACACTAATTTGAAGTTGTTAGTAAAATACCTTTTTTCTTTAGTTTTAAGGGTAAAATAATATTACAAATAGAGATTGGAGTATTCAGAAATATTCTCTCTTTATTTGGCTAGTGTTAGAAAATTTTCCAAAAAATTTTTATTGGCTATTTCATTTTCATACCCGAAATACATTTAGTTCAATTCTGATTACAAATATGCTTAATTTTTTTTAATTAACGCTGTAAGGAGGTATGACATTTAAAGAGCTGTCAAAATTATTTTTTCATCAAAGAATTCTATTTTACAAACTTCTGGTTACAAATCTAGTAACTTTTTGTTCTAAAGTGGGCTCCCTGAAGTTACTAGATGCATGTAGCAGAGGAGAATTTTAATTTACATAAATATTCATTTTATTTTTAAATCCATTTTTCCGTAAGTTTATTTTTCTTCATTGAACACAAACTTTTTATGCCAAATATTAATCTGAAGCTAAAAATGTGTTGTTAATAACTGGTCGATGCACAGCATAACCAAGACCATGTACCTTACATTTCCGTGAAAATTTTGAAATCAATCTTTTGGTAGCATATTACAGTGACAACTGCAGAAGAAGGAAGTGTCCTCTCGGACATATTACATATTATGTAGAAAACATTTTCACAACTGCATAACAAGACCTATTTAGGTACACTGGGCAACACAAAAAATTTGGGCAGACTTGGTCGAGTTTACACCAGTGCTACCAAACACAACACTGCTGTGACAATGGCCACCGCTTCCGCTCTCTCCTCCTGATTCTGCAGGTGCACACCTGGGTGGAATCTTGAAGAGTTCATTCACAACGGACATGGAACATCAACTGATTTTTTTTTTTTTGGTTACTTTGACAGCAGGTGTGTATGAGTCCATTTGATGGATATCAGTAACTCAAAGAATATAAATATTATTCCCAAAACTTTCCATTCTATATTTACTTAATTATTTCTTGCATTTTGATTTTTATAAGAGTTCTCTGTCACAAATAACAGCCACAATATCCACAATACTTTCTCTAGCCATAAAAAAAAACGAAAATAACTTGGTCATTTATTTTCATTTTCACCAGACATGTATTTGGTAAGAATACATTATACATAACAATTGAGTTGTAATATTGTATTAAATCTCTAATTAGTGTTGTAACATATAAGTGAATACATTTACGATGAAGACATTTAGAAGTTACCCTAAGTTTCAAAATGGAACTGTAACATAACTTTCTCTTGCTTTCCAGAACTTACACCATTATTAATGCATAAAACAACAATATTCAGAATAAAATGACGGAAGGAGAAATAATTCTGAGATTCTATGCTTCAAAGTTCTGGAAAAGGCAACTTGATATTTGTGACAACTATCAAATTGTTATGTCTATCAAAAAACTCGAAAAGCAGCAAAAAGAATACTTACCATGAAGAACTTAGGAAAATCCTCACGCAACAATTTGAACATTATATATATAGCAGATCCCAACACTTATTTGAGTCAATTTTTAGTTCAGTTATAGCTCAGTATTTAGGTGAAATCGTCTTGCCAAATGAAAATGGAATTTAACTCCAGACAGATCCTGTCAGATTTGTAATGGTTAGGATTACTCTGGCTACTTCAGTCTTCCTGTCAGACTCATTCCAACATTACACCATTTGTATGTGTCTGTATCTTGTAACACATATTTGAATGTTCCAAATTGAAAGATAAAATACATAATCGATTTGATTTCTCTTTTCCCTCTCTTCAGAGTTGTCTCTAAGGACACAGTGATGTGCATCACTTAGTTACAAAGCATGTCTAGAAAGGCCTTATAATAGACAATTAAAAAAAAGGTTATTACTATCAAATTTTATGTACCATACTTCAATCTATATTTCAACGTTATTAATTAATGCTGAGTTCTTGGCAATAAAGCCATTAACTCTCTTGCTTTCCAGTATTTCTCACACACAGTGGGTTTAGAGGAAAGAGCTGGGCATCACCGAAGATGATTCTGAAGACCGCAAAATGGACAAAGTGATGAAGAAATAATTCCAATTTTGTTCAAGTGTTTTGACAGTCATGCCCTGTGAGTAATCGAAAGGATGCAACTGCACTTTTCCTTGGATAGTGAGAAATTATATTTTGTTGCACACTGAGACACACATCTTTTATTATTTGAAATTTTGTGGAAGTGGAATGATATTATATCTGATATTTTGAGTTGATTAATCTTTTAACTGTTGAAAATGATGAAGTTGATATAGGATTTTGTACAATATTACTTCCCTTCTTAGCAAGAGGATCAGCATCTTCATTACTGGATAATCCACAGTGTACCGGTACTCATTACAAAACTACCCGTTTGTTAAGCTTCATCAGATGGTGTATAATTCTTCAACAACCAGTTATTTTTTTACTTTTAGATAACAGATTGGTTGTTATAGCAGTAATATCTGCTTTAGGATCACGGAATATAATTTGCTGAAGATAAGACATCTGGTACAATAGATTTTGAAGTGTCGAATAGATGGCTTCAACTTTTCCATAAAAATTTGTAGCTCCATAACCAAACGATTTATGAAATGTGAAAAGTGGACATATCAATGAGATAGTTCAAAAGGAAAACAACTCAAAATGCAAAGTTTAGAGATAACTGTATTTCAAAGTTTCATGTTGCTGTGAAAAATCCAAGGATCATTGTAATTAGTTCATATTCTCTTAATGATCTTTCTTATTTATTTATTTATTTAATAATAACATATACATAGAAACGTTACATTAAAATACCCCGAAAGAGCAAAGCTCGTGTTCGGGGACAGTTCCGTTACATAGATACACATACTTTGTAGACAAAATACTTAAGAAAAAAGCTTACATAAAGATTATAATAAAATTAGTAAATAATAATACTAATAATAACTGAGTGAAAAAAGAGACGATGTTTAGATTGATGGATTAATATTAAATTATTATTAGTAGTATAATTAGTGCAGGTCATGTTGATATAGTAACCAAGATAAAATAGAAAAATACACTTAGGATAGAAATAAACTTGTTTTACAATACATGGTACATAATATATATACAGGGAAGTCTGTCATATAAATTTTTTTATTCTGGATCTGAAAATTTCATTGCTTAAAGTAGTCAATTCTGGATGAAATTTTATTATCGAATTATATAGCCGTGGACCATAATTTGTACTGTGTAGTAAAGCAGCAGATGTGAAATATTTAGGTTCAACTAATTTAAGAATTTCATTTCGTCTCGTATTATGAGCATGTGGCTGAGCTACAAATTTCGTTCTATTTTTATGATAGAATTTCATTAAAGAGTATTTATAAATTTGGTCAATTCTAAAAACATTCAATTCAGAATGGATCAAATTTGTTGGATAATCCAGTCGCCTTTTCAAACAAATTTTGATTATACGTTTTTGCAACATAATTAGAGGAAAAAGAGCAGTTTTTGTAATGCCTCCCCATCCAATTATACCATATTGGATAACAGATTCAACTAGAGCCAAATAAACCAAACGTAATACATGAGTAGGCAAGTAATGGCGAAGGTTTACAAATTTGTAAATTGTTTTACGTATCCTGTTACATAAAAAGGTGATTTGTCTATCCCATTTCAAGTGCTGATCAACAATAATTCCCAGGTATTTCACATCTACAGATTCTTTCAGGCAAGGGCATTTACAGGTTGTAGAGAGTTTACAAAATGAGTTGTGGATTATTAATTTTAAATGAGAAAGTGATTTCAATTTGTTCAATCCAGAGACTGTTAAAGAAAATGGCACCAAAGTAGTTTTAGTTATATTTAGAGATAGCAAATTTGCATCAAGCCAGTTTTTGATCAAATTTATACCTACATTGGCATGTTTATAAGTGTCCTCCCAAGTTAAACCACTGAAAATCACCACCGTATCATCAGCGTAAGAATAACAGGAGCCATTATGTACTTTCAAATCAATGTTTAATAAATCATTAATATATATTAAAAATAGAATAGGACCTAAAATTGTTCCCTGAGGGACACCTATATCAATATTTACATTTTCACTGATATTATCATCAATTTTGGTTACCTGTGTTCTTTTGTTTAAGTATGATTGAAATAACTTATGCGCAATACCCCTGACTCCTATATCAAATAATTTGTCCAGAAGTAAACGATGGTTAACCGTGTCAAAAGCTTTCCTTAAATCTAAGAAAATCCCTAAACATTTAGAACCGTTATCCAACTCCTGCATAATTTTACCAGTGACTTCAATAATTGCGTCATCCGTAGATAATTTATTTCTGAAGCCATACTGATGTTTGGAGAGAATTTCATTTTTCTCTAAGTAATTTACTAATCTGTTTTTTAAACATTTTTCTAATATCTTTGAGAAGCTAGAAAGCAAGGATATAGGTCTATAGTTATTCAGACTTTTTCTTTCCCCTGACTTATGGACCGGTACAACTGGGAAAACTCCTTGGGTGAGACATAGATTGAATACATAAACAAGCGGTTTTAATATATGTTTAATGATAATCTTTAATGTGTTATTTGTAATTTTGTCGATTCCCGGTGAGACATTATTTTTTAAGGATTTAACATTATTATAAATTTCTTCTTCGGTTACTGGTGATAAAAACATGGAGGAAGATGCGTGCTTATTATGGCCACTGCAATAATTTTCCGTGTTAAATGCCGATTTGTTGATGTTCGATGCAATGCTATGTCCTACTTTTGAGAAATATTTATTAAATTCATTAGCTATGTCTTTTTTGTTTTTAAATATTTCTCCCTCTTCATTTAAAACCTCTGATATGATACTATTTTGGTTCACATTTACGTCTGTGGCTTCAATAATAGTTTGCCAAAATTTCATAGGATTATTTCGATACTTCTGAAATTGAGATTGATAATACTGAGTTTTCATGTTTCATGTTTCTTATAATAAGAGTTATATACTAAAGTTCCAATTAGGATGATTTAATTGGATTTTTCACTGGAATATGAAGCTTTAAATTGCAGTTATGTCAAACTTTGCATTTTGAGTTGTATCCTTTTTTGAACTGGCCCATCGATATAGCACCAGTACACCTGCTCCTTTTGGTTGGACAGTAGGGATCCATCAACAAAAATATGAAGCCATTCTTTGCTAGGGAATATACTATGAATAGTTTCTAATATTAGCAATTTTAGGAATCTTTTGTAATGTCACTTTTCTTGGTATCTTTAACCATGTCTAGATATTACTCTATTTCTATTGCTTGTGTAGGTAGGGTAGTTTTATGAATGAGATTTTCTTTACTTGTTGGGAGATTGGAAAGTCTAAATAGGATGAAATCAAAACAATATATTCTTTACTCATATAACTATCTTACAGGATCTTCTGGAGGAATAAACTCTGACGTCTTCTATAAGAATCATCACATAATTGGACATCAACTTCTGGGAACTCAAGAGTAATTCTCAGTTGTAAATATATTCAATTTACTCTAACCTCAGGAGGCTAGAGCGACAATGAATATACAACATACAACAGAGTATAAAAAGAGTTCTGTACTAAAAGTAGGCTCTGTTCTAATAAATTACAATATAACAAGTTGTAGCATCAAAAAGTTTGACAGTTATTAAATTATAAATATGAAAACTCTTCACGTATGTTTTCTCACCATTCGTTAGAATTTGTGTGGAACCAAATGGACTTCCACCAGGACTGGATTTTAGGGAGCTACGTGAACTTCTTGCTCGACCATCAGCCGAAGACGAATGGTCAGAGTGATCTGACTGATAGCCATGGTTCAAGTCTTTTAGAATAGGAGAAGGCAAATCCTCTTCACTTCCATGTATAACACCTAAAATAAACACACATATAATTCCCAATACAATGCCAATGATATTTATACACTAATATACCAGATGATGTTAATACACAGATTGTAAATTGTTGGTTTAGGCATTTGATAGTAAATCTGTATACTATCATGCAACCCAGCAGCATTCAATTACATTAGTATGACAATTAGAAAGAGCAGACAGAAATTATAAGTATAAATATATACTAATCCAGTAAATTTGTGATTCCTTAACTGTTTTGATTCCACACACCATATGCTTGACATTCATCCCACATCACTCCCTTTACATTCAGTGTTGTAATTTATCACCTTTATTCATATACCCAAATAATGGTCGTCTCTGAACTGGAGAGTACAGGAAATACCATTTTAGGTCCTATATATCAATGAAGGGAAATTTCCAACTGCACCTACTCGTGGTGAGAGATGGTAACACTTTTATGGCTAATGCGGCTCTGGAGGCAAAAAATCGCCAGTATAAGTGATTCACTTCTCCTTGTCAATTGCCTCTTCAAGGACAGATGAGTAGAAGACCTTGAAGCTGGAAAGGTTTTTAAAGTGTGACCTTACCTTACTGGGCTGCTGGCCTACCACAGCGTAGAGAAACATCCCCTGGTGGCAGATAGAGGAAAGGTCAGTGAATATAAATGTCCTACAGGCTAGGTCCGAGGGTCCCAGTGTCCGAAAGTTGTTGTTCTTTTCTAATTTCAGGTGTTTGACAATGAAGTCATTTGACCTCCTGCACTCCAATATTTTTCAAAGATATTATCATGGTCAGCCACTGAAGCACAGATTTTGAGGTGTTCCGAATCCATTGCTTGGTTTGAGTTGCACAATGAGCAGTTAGGGGACTGATATATTCCAATTCTAGGTGTCTAAATGTAGATGAGCCTTTCCATTCGAAATTGAGGGTTGTGAGTGGGTGATGTAATCGCCAAATCATAAAAAAATTGGTGCCCACTTCAAAATGGTTATGATTATGTTCACAAAATGACAAAGCTTCTCAACAGTAAAGAAAGCAGAAACTGATACAGATATCTTAAGACTCGTGTCATTAGAAATAATAAACACTGTCCATCCAGAAGAGAAATGGTTACATATTTTCACAGATGATTCGGTGTTGGAAAAAGAAGGAAATGCTAGTGCTGGAGTAAGCTGTAAACTGCTGAAGTTCCATGCTTCTGTTGAGAAATATAAACCTAATTTCGACGAGAAGATAGAACCATTGTACAATGCTCTTTCACAGTTCAGCTATAGATTAGATTTATTTTAGACTTCATCTTAGCTATCCTGAGACTAGTTACATCAAACTATCAAAAACTTTCGAAAGTGCTGTAAATTAGGACATTACTTGAACAACTTAATACAGCAGGTGAACATATTAGGGTCGTATTCATAGACATTCTTAGCGCGGGCTTCCGGTGGATGATCAGCGAACTAACGTTTTTTGTATTCATAAACCAGTGTTATTGATAAGATATGATATGAATCCTGTACAAGTAACCAGTCGATAGTCCGGGCTAGTTTAGCATGCTCATAGTGTAGGCTAGCGAAATGTCTATGAATAGCACCCATAAGGTGCCCCGGCTATCTACTGATTACTTGTACAGGATTCATTTCATATCATATCGCTAACACTGGTTTATGATTACGAAAAATGTTAGTTCGCTGATCATCTACCGGAAGCCCGCGCTAAGAATGTCTATGAATATGACCCATAGCGTTCCAATGGATTTCATCACATGTTGGAGTTACAGGAAATGAGGAGGCCGACTTCCTGTCTAAGGACACACAAATAAAAAGTCTGAAGACAACATCCCTATCTTTCCATACAGTGAAAATTATAATTAAATATAACTTCCAGACTAAAAGATACGACATCCTGCAACAGTTAAGCCAAGGTAAATTTTGGGTTAGCCTAATCAACAATAAGGATGTGATAGCAGACCTTCCTAGAAGTGAAAGTGTGGCTGCATTCCACATAATAATGAAGTATGATTGTTTGGCAGAACATCTACATCACTTCAACATCATTCCATCTCCAAACTGCATGTAGTGCAACATGAATGTGGTAATGAATTGGGTACACATCAGGGACTGCACAGCATTTCACAGTTACCACAACAGATCTAAACGATAGCTGTATTGGGAAGCTAGAAGAGTGATGACAATGTTTCAAAATAAATAAATGGTCGTCTTTGGATGACACTCAAAACTCTTATTTAAACAAGGGAAGGACAACATAGATCCCATTGAAAATTTTATTTTACCAACTTACAGAAGAAAGCTTGCCTTTCTGACACCACTTTGTTTTAAAGAATATCGTCCAAATGCTTGCCCTCACGAGCTATACACTCCTGAAACAGTGACTGTGCGTCCTTCTTCCTCAAAAAGTATGGCCTTATTATTCCAAATTGTGCAACAGCATACCAAACAGTAACGGAGAGGTCGCTGATGCACTTCTCGAGAATTTTATGGTGCCCAATATTGAAGGTTTTGTTTGCTGATGTACTCCGGCAAATGAAAATGAACTTAGTCACTACTGAGCACAACAGCGTCATCTGGAACATTTTCCAATATGGTCTCGCAAACAACTTGATGGTTGAGTCAATCACATTCCCGAAGTTCCTGAAGCACCATTATTTTGTATGGATGGAACTTGAGGTCTAGGTGTAAGATTCATCTGACACTCCGATCAGATATTCCCAATGTCAGAGCATGTTTAATGGCTAAATGTCATGGAGAAGTGATAACAGCGTGTCTCACTGCTGCGATATTCTCAGGAGTCCGAACATCCAGAACAACTTCTGTTTGAAAGTTGAACCTTTTGTCTGAAATTTCTCACCCATAACAGTATAGTTTTTTTTTATCAGGAATTCTTCTGTGTCGATCTACTCTAAAATGGGTAACAAATTGCCGCTGCGCTGCAATCACAGAATCACCATTTTTTAAATATGCTTCAACAACAAAATCCACGACATCTGCCTGTCCACGCCATGATGGTAACTAAAATGGCAAGGCTTGTGCTGCTCAAAGATATACACCACTCAAGCGCAACTATTAAGAAACCTGTGCAGTGGTCAATTCAAACTAAGATCATTCTGTTGGATCCTGTATTACGCACCCAAATAAGATGATGAACTTTCGTTTTCTGAATTGTAAACAGACACTTTTTATAGCTACAAAAAGTAAAATATTTTATTCCTTTTACAAATTGCATGGTTTACGTATACATATATAACAATAATTATTCGTATTAATGTAATGATTCCTAGCATTACTGTTCTATTTACTGACGTAAGTAGTTCCAAGTTGGTTGCTAATGCTCGGATTGATGGATTTTTTTTCCCATTTTCCGTCTTGCAACCCATTAGTATTTAGCTACTTGAGAGTTAGATCAATACTGATTTTAAGAACAGCTGTATACAGATGGCATGCTGAAAACCATTTTTTTTTATTACCATGAAAGCTGAGAACTTTGTTTCTGTAAAAATCTCGAAATTAATTTTTTGCAGCATCACAATAGTTCCTCTTTATAATTCAATATAATGTGGAAATACAAAAATGTGAAAATTTTAATATGCTGCTTTCTTTCCTCATCTAAATATACAACGATAATTTTATTACTATGCCATATGTCTTTAGATTAAGAAGTTACCTTTTTTGCGAAATATGACTCTTACATCTTTTGTTATTTTTCGGGGGCAGGGGGGATGCACTACACTCTCAGAGTCCACACCTGTGGAGTAACGGTTAGCGCTTCTAGCCGCAAAACCAGGTGGCCCGGGTTCGATTTCCGGTCAGGGCAAGTTACCTGGTTGAGGTTTTTTCTGGGGTTTTCCCTCAACCCAATATGAGCAAATGCTGGGTAACTTTCGGTGTTGGACCCCAGACTCATTTCACCGGCATTATCACCTTCATCTCATTCAAACGCTAAATAACCTAAGCTGTTGATAAAGTGTCGTAAAATAACCTACTAAAATAAAAAAAAAAATAAATACTCTCTCAGAGACCACTAAACGTTCACAGTTTGGGAAATACTGCATTAAAATAAAAATTACATCTTTATATCATGTGTGAAACGAGTGAAATAGTAAATAAAAGCTTAAAAAATACAAACATTCTAGCATTCCATTCTTATAACAATTAGATTATATACATAAAAAAGGGGGAAGGTATTCAATGCAAACATCAATTAAGTACCATTTTCATTACACTTTCTGTAACTACAATTTTGTATCGCTCCATCATAGATGTTTTATATTTCCTCCACAGACATTTTACTTTAGGATTCTTGATTACCTAATTTTAAATTCAGTATAAATAATTTAAAGAGCTCTATTTAATTCTCCATCAAAACAAATAAATAAAAAGTAATAAATTGTCTAACATATTTAGTAATTTATGATAAAATTACGATCGAATAACTTTTATATTAATCCATTTGTGCAGACAAGGCAAAGATAAAATACAGAAAGAAAAAAAAAAAAAAAAAACATAATTTCTCTTAATTTAAAAATGACTGTTCAAGATTCAAGTTCATTACTGCTCAACTCCACATGTTACACTGAAGGAGCCAAAACAACTGGGAATTGCTTTTCCCTTTTTGGCTCACAACCAAATCCCTGCATGTCATATGCTGCTACGTGGCACAGTAGACTACAAGGTTATTTTTAAATATAAGCTGACTCACCTTCTCTCTTTTTATTGTTTTTTGGTGTTGACATCACCTGCTTTAGACCTGAAATAAACATGAATGAAAAGAACATAAAATAAAAATGAAATAGTCATTTTATCAGTAGTCTAAAAGAATTCTGATTTTCTTCATTCCAATTTAACCATTACTTTCATGTTAAACAATTTTATTTAGTTACACAAATATGAATGGTTTATGTAAAATTTGAAGATAATGAAATTCACGACTGATGTTATTATAACCATAATCATCTGTTAAAGAACACAATTTTGTATTCCATAATAAAGCAACAACACTATCCCTAAGGAACATTCAGAGTTAAAAAAACTGCAGAAAATTAATATGAATTTTGATATTAAGTGTCTGCAGTGGATAAAAAAAAGTAATACAGAAAACTAAGTCTTATTCTACTAAGAAAAAGTACACTTTAAAATCTAATCTGGTCTAATTTAAAGTCAATGTCAACTTTATCTCATGTTAAATTCCAAACTTCAAAATTCCACTTGTGAAATATATGGAATGGATTAAACTAATTTAAGACACAGGAATAAGACAAATAATTATGTAATACATTATTTTCAAGAATTAATATAATTAGTCATGCTGAATAAAATTTATGTAAGTGAATATCACACATGTTAGATGAACAAGTATAATAAAATATAGGATAAAATTATTATTATTAAGAAAATTTGCGCGAAATTTCTGGTGGTTTTTAAATAATATATAAATGCCAATTCTCACAAACCACTTAAGTCTTTTGGTATATCAAAAAGAAAACATTTAAAATTAATCAATTATAAAGTAGATTTTCTGTTGTAGCTCATATGACAGAATTGCAAACTATACATATAAATATTCAACCACAGTTAAATTCCTGATAGTTATGTTAGCTTTTCCCCCCTCTAACAATATCTATGTTACCATAAGAAGTAATTTTGAGTCATGGTGACAACCGCTACTACTACCACCCCTGATTATATATATAACAAACTGGCCATCTTCAAGTTAAAAACGGTAACACGTGGAAGAGAACAAACACTAGGATCGCCACAGTTGATTGTGAACAACTGTTAGATGCAAGTACAGTCTCTCCATGCAATTCAAATGAGATTTATAACGTGACTTCTTATGCAGTAGCTAGATGACAGCATAGTGAAATTGATAAAAGTGGTTTCTGTCAAAGCCTATCTGTTATATGTGATCTGGGCTACTACTAATGAATGTCTTCTGTACATTCAAAATTCTTAAAAAAGTGAAAACATATCGAACTGTATGGCTCAAACCTTGCAAGCAGATAACAAATGAAATAAAATGGGTGTAACGAAGGTAACTCATGCTTTCTCATTACACGTTTTACATATTTTGTAACAATTCAGTTCTTTTATCATGTACAAATGATATCGTTCATAAATTTAATTATTTTCTTGAACTATTATTTAAAAGGCATACCTAAGTATGAACCTAAATAAAAAATGTTCTTTTTTCTATGGACACAATGCATCCTCTGTAATCCTAAAATTAAAAAAAAATTGACTTCATTTATGAATTATACTGTTTAATTAAGAAACTTAGGCCACATGGGCGGACCAAGGACGGCAAAGTTTTGAGAAGTGGGGAAGAAAAAAAAAAAAGAGTTATCCTAAATTCTGGACACACTGAAACCAGCATAGCACTTAATTCACGACAATCTTCCTACTCTGATCATGGGCCCAGGACCAGGGGGACAAAATTTTGAGAAGAGGAAAAAATGGAGCTATCCTGAATTTTGGATACACTGCAACCAGCATGGCACTTAGGACAATCTTCCTACTCTGATTTCAATGTTAGTCACTCTTACTTCAATGTGTATTGCTTGCAATATTTTCATAATTTACAGATGCCTGCTTCAGATAGTAGCATATCTTAAATTGTTGTTACATATTTTTTTTATTTTACAGTTGACTGTTAAGTGTCTAAGATTTGCATCAGTTAGTTGGAGGGCACAAAATTCGTTTGGGCTCAGGGGTGTAATTAATTTTTACAAATTGACATAAAATAGCTATACATATATTGTAATCATTTCTAATATTTTCTATTTATGGAAATCGGCATTTCAAAGCGACACAAATGTTCAAATAAATTAGTCTTTGTTTTGATTCACTTATGCATAACAAACGCGGATATGACAAGTGATGCTAATCTTATAACAATGAAGTACTTTTCAGTAAGGGTAGTAACTATATCTGGCTAGACCTGGGAGCTATTGGAGTTTGAAGAATTCCCAATAAGAAGTAAAATTAATTCGGTATCTAGTAATTTCTTCTAACTATAAGGATGTGGAGACATACTGGACACCTCATCTCATTTATCATTTCATCTTATGTAAGAAACAAAATTTAAGAAAAAGTAAGTTAGTTTGAATTGTAGTGATGGGTCCAACCGACTCTATGCAAGCTAGCTCATCAGCTCTCACTCTCAAGAGAGAGTCGTTCAAAATAATCAGTTTGTTCGCGAGTTGGTTGCCAGTTCGTTCGTTCGTTCATGAGCAGCTAGACAACTCGCAAACAACATCGTTCAAGAGCCTATTTAGCTGGCTGTGTAACATGTCGAAATTGTTTCAATAATAGTCTAATGACATTAGGAATCAGAAGGATAACAGGCACAATTGCATTAAGTTGAAAAAAATATATGAAAACACAAAGCCTGCAACATAAACGTTAAACAATGTGTGTAGGTGTCCAATGCCCACCCACTTCACTTGCGTGATTCGGGTTCCACATATTGCGGATAGATGGCAGAACTGTAACCCATTTTCTAGTTGTACACCACTTCGGCTGTATATGATGTGTATCTGTAGAGAGTTATGTCATGTACTAGGGTGAGTGTATGTGTAAGTGTTCGTGTAAGTGTAGTGTCTGTGATGATGATGATGATGATGATGATGAGGATGAGGAAGGGAGAAGGGGAAACCTGTTGCCGGCACGTAGCCTACTCCTGTCAAATAGCACCAAGAGGACTGCCTGGCTTAACGTCCCCATCCGACGGACAAATCACTATCAATAGTGACATATGCCTTCTCTTCATATGCACTGCGGAGAGATTTGGGATTTAACCCAAGTCATATTGGTGCACAATCTAGTGATTAGAAGTTGTGCACAGCCATCTCTCCTAGTCCCGAGGTAGAAATTTTACATGAAAATTTCTGACCCCGCCAGGAATCGAACCCGGGCCGGCTAGTCTGGAGGCAAACATACTACCACAGAGCTAACTCAGGGGACCACGGGGGACCACGTTAAACAATGTTAATACATATATTTTTCCACACACCAGCTGATTGAAAGCCACGTAATATTGGTTCCACACCCGCCTGCTATCGGCATATGACGTGGTCTCTCCAAGGTTCGCTCTTCTCTGTCTTTCTCACAGTTTCTAAGTAACTGCAAATGTCACGTGATCATGCAATGAATGCCATTGGTTACTCGAAAGTGGGAGTCATAACACGAACTGAAGGAGTTGGAAGTGCCTCACGAACGACCAGCTCTCAATGAGCAAGTTAGCTTGTTACCAGCTCAAAGGAGAGAGTCGTTCAAAAGAGCCCATTCATTCACGAATGACCCATCACTACCGAATTGATTTCAACTTCGCAATTTTGTTTCTTTTTGTTTGTTTAATATCTATTTTATCAACGTTATCATCATCATCATTATTATTATTATTATTATTATTATTATTATTATTATTATTATTTAATTGGTATTAATATTTTTACTAATACTGTATTATTTTCCGTCACTATTATTCTAATATTGTTATATAATTATTATTCATATATGTATAAAATTTATGCAAGTCCTAACTTTTGGGTCTACCGGGCTGCATCATACATTAGATTAATGGCATCCTCAAAATCACTTTTTTGTCATCTGGGATGCTGGAAGCATGTATTTCCGCCAAAATTTTGAAATAGAATTTTTGCTTCGCCACAATACTTTCTCCAATGAGGAAGTGAAAGGTCCTTACTTTCTTCCTGCAGACGTGCAATGTTTTGAACATCGCCCACATTCATAAGTCGATTACTAGATGAAAAACTGCTGTCTGATGCACTGCTCAACTGATCATCATCTCCTCCACTATCACAAGACATCGTTCTTCCACTGCGGTTGCTGCTGCTACTACTACCATCTTGAATTGAAAATGTACAATTTAATCCCGATGGTGTTATGCTTCTTGACTTTGGGGTCAACTGAAATGTTGTGTTCATGTCAACTGATTTCTGACGATTTACTGGAAGGCATGGATCTGATACTTTCAGGAAGGTTGTATTCATGTCTGGTTCCGACAATTTTTGGAATATATTTAGCTCATCGGGATCAGATGCAGTCTTCTGAAATGTATTATTCTTCAATTCCGGTGTCAACTGGAAAAAAAAAAAAAAAAATGTAACAATTTACGTTTGCAATACTGTTACACTAACTAAAAATAAAGCTATTTCCTAGAAATGAATCTTATTTCTTATGTAATTCGAACAATATAACAATAAGACTTCCTACAAATAATTTTATTCAGAAAAATTCAATAAGGAAGATAATTTTTATGTAAATTAAACTAACCAGTGCTTGGAAGGCAAGGAGTTAAAGTTCCATAATTTCATGACCTAAACACTAGGATGAGGTGGTGTGGTCAGCCATATTCTGACCACCTTTATGTGGTCAGCACCATGCTCTGGCCACCTTTTATCTCCCAAGAAAGACCTGGCACTCAATTTGATAGGATGATTGGAATCTGGGACTGTTCTGAAAATTTTTGCAATGGAAAAATTCCTGCCATCACCTGGGATTGAACCCAGAACCTTCCAGTTCGTAGCCAATTGCTCTACCTACTGAGCAATCCAGGTACCTATGGATTTCATCAAATCTGTTTTTAAAATTCAATTTCTTTAATACACATTTCTATTCTATATCACTTTCATATTCTATATATTGTAGATAAAATTAATATATTTAAACAAATATTTATTTTAATTGTAAGATATTGTCCTGCATTCTTAATTATAAAGGAAACAACAAAACAATTGTAACTAAGACATCAAAATGTGTGGCTCAGTAACAAACTCATAGCACACTGTATGTTCACTAATTTTCAGTTTTAGAGGTATATATAAAGGGGGAAAGGGAGAAAGGAAATGTTGAAGTGTGGGGAAGGATGGAAAATTGTTTGGTTGACGTAAGTTTGAAAACCCTTGTTTTAAGCATATTTAGTAAAGATTGATATCAGTTTGGAAACCCCTTAGGAATCTAAAAATGTTGTAAATGTTATGTTTTATTTAATGACGCTCGCAACTGCAGAGGTTATATCAGCGTCGCCGGATGTGCCGGAATTTTGTCCCGCAGGAGTTCTTTTACATGCCAGTAAATCTACTGACATGAGCCTTTCACATTTAAGCACACTTAAATGCCATCGACCTGGCCCGGGATCGAACCCGCAACCTTGGGCATAGAAGGCCAGTGCTATACCAACTCGCCAACCAGGTCGACTTAGGAATCTATATTCAATAACAATTATCAGCATAACAAATGTCTTTTAAAATAAAGCTCTTTTTTGCTATTCCAATGAATTATTTTAAAGTAAACTACTATATGTGAGAGTACTCCAAATACAGTAACATGAAATGAAAAATAAATATATATGGTTTATTTAACAACGCTCGCAACTGCAGAGGCTATATCAGCGTCACCAGTGTGCCGGAATTTTGTGCCGCACAAGTTCTTTTACATGCCAATAAATCTACTGACATGAGCCAGTCGCATTTAAACACACTTAAATGCCATCGACCTCTGCGGGATCGAACCTGCAACCTTGAGCATAGAAGGCCAGCGCTATACCAACTGCACTACCGAGGGCGACATGAAATGAAATAAAACTTCGTGTTATGATACTTACATTTAAATGCGGATCCGATGCTATTTTTTGAAGAAGTGAATTAAATTGCACCATTTCGTTTGATGACATATTAAAATTATGAAGCAAGGATTCTGATGCTAAGGGTCCAAAAGTACTATTCAGTGAAGTGTTGAGTTGAAGGCTGATGTCATCAATATCTTCTGTATGCTGAAGATGGGAAGTTCTCCAGGGTGATGGATTCTTTCTTCTATTTTCATACAATGGTGATTCCACCATTGTTTCTAAACTGGGACGAGTCATTCGTTTTTTCGATCTTGTAAAAGTTCTCGTATCTATGTTATTTCTTCTTAGACCTAGAATACAAACAAGTAATCAGAGAACTGCAGAGGAAAGATTTTTAAATATCAATGTATTTACAACTAACTAATACCTTGTTCTATTTCATCCAGTTCTTGTATAAGCTTCCTTCTCATCAACTGGAACTCATAGTCATTATTATTATCAATATCTTGTCGAAGCCACTTCTCTAAATTATCTGGAACATTTCTTCCTGTACTATTTTGTGGAATATATAGCCTAAAATACAAAAAAAGCATTACAGTAAGAATAATAGACTTACAGAAGGGATAATACACTGTTGTACACTGACTGGAAAAATGCATAACACAAAAAAAAGCAGAAGACTATCAAGAAAAATCAAGCTACAGTTCATAAATTATAAATATAAATAATACATTTAATCTATCACTATATTCAAACAGGTATCAGCTAAACATCTCTGACAATCACAATTAGATATAAATAAAAGAAGACATAAATAATTTCTAGGCAAAAACTGTTCCAGAGCTGGGTATCAAACTAGGGACCTTTGTCTGAGTGCGTCAATGCTCTACCGACTGAGTTATCCAGAAACTATACTCAATTATCCCAACCACATACCTCAAGTGGGTTGACAGAATGCCAGAGCCCAGCATTGAATGCACACTTACTGTGTTCAAACCAAGAAATGGATTCGGAACACCTCAAAATCTGTGCTTCATTGACTGGTCATGATAATATCTTTGAAAAATATTGGAGTGCAAGAGGTCAAATGACTTTATTGTCAATCATCTGGCATTAGAAAACAACAACAACAACACTTACTGTGTGACTTAAATTTGTGGTTTTCTGTTATTGAAACAGTAACATGTAAAATATAAATAAATAAATTAAGCTTCCTTTATGAAAAGGTTGCCAGGTTCGACAAAGCGTATTATATATAATTTGGAAAACTCTGGCTTATCAGGTAAGGGTGCACTCAATGCTGGACTCTGGCATTCTGTCAACCCACTTGAGGTATGTGGATATAAGGGGAAAATTGAGCCAGGGTCTTGTATAGTTTCTGGGTAGCTCAGTCGGTAGAGCACTAACACGCTCAGCCAAAGGTCCTGTGTTCGATAACCAGCCCTGGAACAATTTTTTCGTTGAAATTATTCAAGTCAGCTTTACAGGGAGCTATACCCGAAAAGCCAGATTTGTATAAAAGAAGACAATTTCTGCTATCACAATAAAATATCTTTAAGCATTTCACACCAAATCTCGGTAGGAATCTAGATAGGTGGACAACAAGATTGAACCTCGTGTGTGTGTGTGTGTGTGTGTGTGTGTGTGTGCGCGTGTGTGTGTGTGTGGCACCCCAAAAATTAACACTACGAAAAAATGAGTGGAAAGTGTTAACATATCGAAAAACTTACACTTCACATTAATGAAGACGTGGATACATTTCTCCCACTTCCATGAAAAAAATAATGCATGTGTTCACAATGATCTGGACATGCACTCTTGAACTTCAACTCTGCTAAATATCCGAGATCCGTAAATTCAACCTTGACATAATCGATCATCACGAGACATAGAATTACATGCTCCTTCCATCACCAGAACTAACGTCAAAGTGACAGAAACAAAATGAAAACAATCTAATATAGAATTAATGTGACGTCATCAAATATCAACTTATACATGTCCAGCTCGCGATACGATATAGCGTGGAATTGTTAATTAAAATCTAAACTAATCAAACCTAACGTTCATATATGCAAAATTTGCAACCAGAGCACGAAGGAAACTGCTTGATTTGATCTGGAATATACACAGGAAAATACATTCACGTAAAAATCATGCCACGACGGCACTCCATGACAGGTCAGGGCACGCGCCACAGCGAAACAGTTCCTGTCCTGTTATAAACATCAAAAATAAAATGGCTGACCACCACTTCGAATTGGCTGATATCAGTAAGTACGTAAACATAATAAAATCAAAACTACAATAACTGCTTTCCGCTGACTTTTTCTAAGTGTTTTCACATTAGGAAAAATAATAAAATTTTAAAACATTAATTTCACAAAAAAAAAAAAAAAAAAAAAACAGTACTTAATAGATAATTACCTAGAGTGGGATTTGAACCCATGTTCTCTGACTTATTAGCCCAGCACTCCAGCACTGAGCCACAGTGGTGGTGTAGTTTTGATTTCAAATAAAGACAAACCAATTTAAAATTACTGCATTATATGTCATGTGTACAATTCTTGAATAAATCTGCTTATAGATACTTGTATATCTATCATTTCATTGTGCTAATGTGGTCTTCCCTAGATTTCATGTTATTCCATGTTTTGCCCTCGAGTTCAAAATTTAAGTGTGCTGGGCAATTCACTAACTGTCTTTCTCCTTTCTGTAAAACAAACAGGGAAGGTTATTCGGTCCTCACCCCTGTCTAGCACTGGATATTACTTGAAAGAAGGGGGTGTAATTCTGTCGCCCGCCTACTATCACCAGTTGACAGCAGAGCATAGGCAGGCAAAGGATGCTTCCCACAGAGAGGGAGATGCTTTCTCCCCATTGGTTCGCACCAACGTGACGTCATTAGTCATGTGGGGGGTGGCAGCCGTGTTGAGCACAGAAGACGAGAGTCAAAATAGAGGCCCTTTGACCCTAGAACGAGTTGCTTCTTCCTTCCTATTAACGCCTCAACTCTTCATAATTGTCTCCCATAGCATTTCCACCTTCAATTCTCTTCTGTTCACTCAGACTTGCCTTGGCCATCACTATACTTGACTTCTCTCTCTGTGGACGCCAATCGCAGGCCATTGTCAGTGGACTTCATTAGAAGAGAGTAACCTCCTAACCACCTTCAGTGGTCATCGAATCGCAGGCCATTTATCTGCAAAGTTTCGATAATCAGGAACAACCGCTAACCTGCTTCATGTCTCTCAAATTCCTACTCGCTAACCATCTCCTAACAGGATAAGTGTCATTCTACCCCTTCAGGCACTCCTGTTACCCCTCAATTCTTATATTTCCAGTCCTAGCATCATTACACCTTCAACTCAACTCCAATCAGAGTTATAGGAGCAATTTTCAATATGCAAGGTTTTCACAATTGCATCCCTGTTTCCCCTACCTACGAACTAATGAAGAAAACTAAGTAGGTATTTAAATAAATCACTATATCTGTAACCAGAGTCTTTTCTTTCTACATTGCTTCACCCCCCACCCCACCAAGCTTCAGCCCTCTTGTTCATCATTCCTCTTTTCTTTCTCTCCACCACGACTACAGCCAGCAGAGGGATGCAATGGAGACTGGTGAACGACATACTAAAAATTAATAACAGCTGAGGAGAAATCAATATACACAGGCAGACAAAATGCCCAAAATCTAATTTTCGGTGTCAGAAATACTGAAAAGGTGTATTTGCACGAAAACCTTTATAAAATGATTTTTTGTAGCATTACAACAATTTCTCTTTCTACTTCGTGTGATGAGAAAGTATAAAGAAAAAAAAACTTGCGAGAGATGGGGAATATCTTGAACAAGACAAACTGTAGAAGAAGTGTTTTGACTGAAGAAAAACGAGATAATACTGCTATAGAATTAGAGTTAAAGATATAGGGCAAATATTTTTATAATACAAAAGGTCAGAAACCTACATCAGAGATATTCTTATGGTAATGTGCATGCTGAGAAGATAACACATTCGTTCAGGTTTTGTATGGATATTAATGTAAAAACAAGTTTAGAAACTACTACTACTTGCTCTCATTATGATGGTATTAATGTGTGGGTGGACAGCTCTTATTTGTCTGACAAGATTATTGCCAACAGGTTGTTTGTTACACTGTTTCCTGTCATTTCACTTTAGTTTTAACAGTGAATATAAATAGAACTTCGTTGAGATGTGTCAATTACTTCAATTACTATGATAGTATTAAAAAGCTGTCATTCTCGATGGTCTAGCAGATGCAATGCTAACGATTAGGTTTGAGGTTTACAAGTTCAAACCAGGCCAATGGCAATGAATTTTAAAGGGCAATAAAAATTTTTGGTATGATTTTCTTCAGGAGAGAAGTAACACTGTGGGTGTTGTACCAGCTTTATGGCTTGTGAAAGAACACTGTTCCTGATAGAGAGCTTCGGGAAAAATTCGTTGGGCATTTCTCCTCCACATTGAATTGGCACTGAATAACCCCTGCAGTTAAAATTATCGCTAAATACAATACAGAGTATTCCGCTCAAATATGGGCTGATAAAGTATATGCATATGTGGCAAATGCTGTATATGGCATAGGTAGTGGCAATTTTGATCTGTAACTTCCTGCAGCACAGACAGCAACAATTTCGAACTGTAATACCCGAAAATATCTCTCTAAATTGCCTACACATGTCTCAACATGACTCAGTTTTCACATACTGGTATGTGTCATACATAAAAAATTTTGTTCTAGTGTGAACTTTTTGGCTGGTATTTCAATGGTCTAACAATCTAATTTAATGCACACACATTGAAAAAAACTAACACTAAAAGTACGGTAACGACATGTCTTGATCTTTAAGAACTTATCACATTGCACAAAGCATACACACGCATTAGATGGCCTTGTAGTGGCATGACGTCTGACAACTATGATTCAGCCTTCTCTCTTGGCACAGACCAAAAGCAAATGCTCTGTCGGCCTTCTACTCACTATTAAGAAGGAATTAAGATTTAAAACTGAAGACCTAACTTTTTGAAGGGTTTAAATATAAAAAAAATAAGTTTCTGAGATATTGATAAAAAAAAAATACATTGCCAAATGCATGTTCAGATACCTCCAAAACCATCTTTCGGTGTACGAATGATTCACTTGCACATGAATTAAGATAAAGTACATTTAGTATGATATGCTCATTGGGACCAAAAGGGTGTGAATCATTTCAATTCATTCATTCATGATATGCTCACATGAATATACCTTCCTTATTTTGACTAAAATGAAAGTTGAAAAATTGGCACTCAGCCACTTTAGAAAGTTAAGTAGGTCTTCAATTAGAAATTTATGAAAATATAATTGAAGATTTGAGTGACATCGGACACGTAATTTTCTCAGCATGCACGTATTAAGCCATATGTTGATAAAACAGATGAAGAAACATAATATTGTGACTTTTATTCTCATTAACCACCACACATCCGACAACAATGTGACTTCATTATTAATAATTCAACCTACAACAATGGGTATTCCACTCAACACAGAAACACAAAAGTCGTTATTGCACTCCACACGATGTGTATTATAGAGAAGAACAACAATGTACTCCTAATTTCAATTAAGGTTCACAATGCACTATGTGCAGAACAGAACTGTCAGTTCACAGTTTGCTTGACTTGGCTAGTTCTTCTAGCTCACTGTTCAAGTTCGCTGCACGTCGAACTCAGGTCTTCCGAACTGCGTCGCACTCGCCTGGTAGACACTGTCACATTTACTGACTCACTCAAGTTCACTGCACGTCGAACCCAGACTTCCCAAGCCGCAGTTCACTGCATGTCGAACTCAGGTCCACCTCAGCTGCGGTCCACTGCATATCGAACTCAGGTCCCCTTGCTCGCTGCTGTCAAGGCAAGAATTGAAGACTGACAGACTATCTATCGGCCACTAGCGCTTTTATTACTACACCACGTGTTCTGGAATCTTCGATTCGTGTGGCTTTCTGAATCTTCTAGAGAATTCCGCTTCTAGATGTTCCCCTTGCTCTCTCTGCTCCACACCATCACCATAGCCTTCTCCCCTTGCTCTGTACCACGCTACAGCTCCTACCGAAGCTCGAGTTTCTGTTTCCTCGTGCCTTCCTTCTCGCTAGATGCGCTTGCACACTCCTGAGGCAACCAGAACAATCCAGACTGGTGCCACATTATTCTAATAATATTGGGTTGATGCAAAGGTTTGTAGCGTTTTTTCGCTGTGACAAAAGTTTTTATTTGACATGAATAAAAAACATATTAATCAATGATACATTTGCCTACATCATCTATGACTCTGCCAATGCTGGGGTAGTTTTTCGATTCCACATCTGCTGGTTTGGAGTTAAAGAAGTCGTCAAGCCAAGTTTGTAATGCATCTTTGTTATCAAAGGAATTCGCTTGATGACTGTTAGAGAACGAAAACGGTGAAAATCAGAGGGCGCACGATTGGGAGAATATGGGTAATGTGGAACCACCTCCCAACCAAGCTCCTGGATAAGTTAGCTGTTTTCGTCATGTTAGCAGAAAGCGAGTGTGCATTATCATGTTGCAGCAGCACTTGATGCAATCTTCCCAGTCGTTTTTCTTTAATTACGACTGCAAGGCATTTGAGTTGGCAATAAATGCCAATGGTTTCATTCCTGGGAAGCAATTCGTAGTACACGATGCTTATCCCACCAGATGCATATCATCACCTTCTATGGATGGACACTAACTTTTCTACAGTTGAAACAACAGAACCATTTTTGTAGTGTTTTTCCCGATGGCATTCTCCCCTTACACAACACAAATGTTTCGAGCTGCCTCCACTGCCTTTGCTCCTCTATTAAACTCAAACAGAAGAATATGTCGGAAGTGTTCGTTTTTTTTTTTTCCACTTGACACTTCAAATTCATTAGTCCACAAATAGCACAAACGTTCTTCAAATCCGCAAAATTCAAAGTGTATTTACAAGCACAACATTCCAAATAACAAATGACAAACGATAAACAATCTCCTAACAACGCAGTATTGTGATAACATTAAAAAGCTACGAACTTAGGATCAACCTTACAGAACAACAAAATAATAGAAATGCACAGCGCACGTTACGACAGGGAAGCAGAGAACAAATGGTGTGCTCCTGGTGGTCTGGCTGTGAAGCTTAACATTTAAAAATTTGAGTGCGATATTGGTGGTTTTGTTGATCAAATCATAGAGATTGTTAAAGATTAATGTTATTAGTTTTGTGTGTTTATGTTATTTAATCAAGATAATAAGTAAAAATTTCAACAGCAGAAGTATAGCTAAATAAAATATTAGTTGTTTTGACGAAATTTTCACTTATTTCCTTAATTAAATAACATGAACATACAAAAGACTCATAAAATAGTCATCAGGCTCTCGTCTCAAAAGAAATAAGGCGGCTATTTTGTTGTTCTGTGTATGTTGCCTACGAGATATGTCTTGTATAGAAAGGTGTTTCCCTCTAGTATCCAATCAGAAAATTCCATTGAAACGTTTAGCGCTTCTGGTGATCGGACAACAAAACAATGGCTTGCACAGTCTTGCTACCGGAAACTCCTCTCTCAGTTTCACCCCCTTGATCAACCTAATAGGTACTTTCAATACATTACCATTGTAGCCCACATACTGTCAAGCATTCCATTCATGTGTTAAAATCTGTGTTTCATGGGTGAATAAGCCATAATTTGCAGTCAATGGTAGCCCCACCCACCTGTCTGAATTACTTTTAACAATAGGAAGATCCTGAAGTAAGATTCTATGAAACAAGCCCTCACTACTGAGAATCTAAACAACAATACCTTACAAATAACCAGACTCATAATTAAATGTGATGTGCACCATGTGTGTGTCTCAGAATATTTAATAGATATGAGGCATGCATTTGACAAAATGGTAGACATTTCCAGCAATACCTAATAGGCCTAATGATCCGTACTCATACCATATCAAACTCGTTTTCTTCAGGTCTCATTAATGACTGCAAGAACAATAATTAATGGAATGCCCTGTATTAAGATGAGTACAACAAATTTTACATTATTTATAAATACATTTTTAAGGTTCTCATAAATACTACGTATTACAAGAAACCATTTAAAAATTTAATCATTATTTCATTAAAAATACTTTAGAATTGAAGTTTGAGGTGGAAGTGATACAGCTCTGTTACATGGTGGAACCTAATCCACAAGATTTCATGTAAGCCACTGGCTGAGTTAGGCATCTGATTTATCAGATTGTTGTGAAAACATTCAGCAGTCCATGATTGCAATGAAACACGAAACTGTATTTTAAAATTACAACACCAGGAAAAGCTGAAGCAATATTACTTTACTTATGTATAGGTAATGGTGAGAAGAGGAGTAATATAGCCTACATGGCAATAGTGTGACTCTAACCACAGTCACAGGAATCTGTGTGAAGTAGGTAACAAGTCAACGTGATGACTGATAAGTCACTTCTATCTTAGCTACAACTCAGAGATGATGGAGATATGGTACAATGAAAGAAGAGAAAATGTATCCACTATATACGTACACATGCAGACCTATTGTAAATACTTAGCCTAATGCATTTTTATTTATTTCCGTAACAATTCCAAGGAGATGAAAAAAATAAACAATCCGTTTCATATATTATTTACTTTAGCGATACCGTTCCTATCCACTACACCTCTACTTCTTCCTGTGTGATTTCCATCCAGTTAGATTTTAGCCTATACCTCACTCCCGGAAGTTAGGTTAGGTTATGTTAGTTTCGGTTATGTTCGCCCTGAAACCTTCGACCACACTTTCTCGAGGTGGCGGTATAGGCCTGTAATATTTGCCGCCATTAAAAACAAAACTGTTTCTATTTATTTTCACTGATCGTTCACAACATCAATACACCCCGTTATTTATTATGACGTTCACCATTCAGTATTTCCATAAACAAGAGAAAAGTATGTTATTGCTAAAGTAATAATTACCCCGTTTGTAAATTTTACAAACCGTAAAGAAGTAGCGTCGACTGTGAGGAAATTTAGTTCTTGGGAAAAGATAAATTATTATAGGTGGGCTAGCCTAACTGAATGTCAGAAATAAGTAACAATAACATTTAACGAGTGACGGAATTATATTATATACTGTAAATATAAATACACACTCTACTAATACTGTATCTTGGTGGACATACATAAACAAAGTGTCACAAAATTTGTTTACCATTGCCGTAAAGTAACTAATTATTTGAAATGTTAACCTCAAATTGCTCTATACATATAGGCCTAGTCTACGACACGCTAATGACTTCATATATCTAATATCAAGTATAACCTGTCCATTATTAACATGCAATGAATGTAAAATAAATATAGTCCAAGGCAAGATAGGCCTACTATCACAACATAAATATGTCAATATACAAATATATCTGCGGTATAATTTACAATTTCATGAACTCTAGTAAAATCATAGATTAAACTTTAAAATTTGATATTATAACGTACCGTAACTAAAGATACTACATTCTTCAAAATACACGTGAATGAAAAATAGCCTACTTCATCTTTATAGCCCTGTAATTTAAAGTTTAATAATGTACTACATTTGCACACAAGTGAAATTTACACAGTGAAATGCATTAATATTATCAAAAGTGGTGAGATTTCGTAAGCTCGTAATACTTACCATCTTTCTTCATCTACGAAATCTTCACTGTTTATTTTTAAAATATCGTATTCATCCACTGTCTGCACTTGATCTGTTTGAACAAGGTAGTTTTCGTTTGAAACACTCGTTAGCATTTTATTCCCAATTAAACCATTCCTTGTATGCTGCGACCTGAGTTGTTCGTTTTGAAATTCCAATTTTCTCACTTTATCTTGTAGCTTTCGGACTTCATCCCGAGGATCTACATCATCAGTCTTATTATCCATTGTAACGAACGTTACTAATAATACTATTTACTATTTTTATATCCAAAAATTCCAAAATTAGATGAACATTCACTCACACAAGGATACCTTCCCACATTTCCGAATAATTTTGATAACACGGCAATACCACGTAACATTTATATGAAAATACCGAGAGATCAGACAATTCCCTTCGCAACTCCTATCATGTGTTTCTTACCAACGTGAAGAAACTAAATGTTTCATCTCATTTCTCAACTTCAATATACTACAGAAAATTAAATTCATTTAAGAACTAAGTTTTTCTGGAGCCTATTAACACAATGAGTGTAATTGCTAGCTTTTGATAACTTTTCCATTGCAAAATCATCTGTGGCATTAAGCAACATACTCCTTTCACCTGATAAAATTCCTGGATACATTGCTCGTCACAGCTATAAAAAGGGAACTAATAAAATATACAACAGTTCTTAATTATCTAAGAGGCTATGTCGGAGCGTTTAGCGGGAAAAATGAGATCGATGATATGGTTGAAATACTAAACAAAAAGTTAATGAATAAATAAAATAAAAAACCGATCGATGTCTGTATTTGTAAATGAAGCTATGTCATCTTGCAACCCGTTAACACTAATGAATGCTAGCCCAAGGAATAGCGCGAAAAACTAATCGTTTGGGGAGGATTATTTGTTCGCAGCCGTGGAACTTTTATTTTATGAAGAAGAGTACTGTTAGTGAGAATTGTCATCCTCCCTGAATCCTTGAATTATTAATAGACTAATCCAATCTCTCTCTTCCATATATGTTACAAATACCCATTTAAAAGACTTAAGAATTTCGGAAATGATGCAGCCCTTCTACTAAAAAGAGCCTTCCACTTTGTGAGAATTGTGGGGACCTATTGCAATGCTAGTTGACCCATTTATGTGTAAAACTCGCAGTATCACAGCTTCATCCATATGAGAGATCTCGACTTGATCACTGAAAATGGGGAGGTATAGATTTAACAAAATCGAGGACTCCATATGCAGAAGACAAGAAAGTTGGTAAACAAATATCTTACGGATTCCTAGCTCTCATAAAGAATCAGGAAAAGTCGCTAAAATCCAGTTAACGTAAGGTTACCAGAGTCTCCCTTTCCCAGGGACAATCCCCGAATTTTGCTTTTTGTCCTAGAATTTAATAATTTTTCCCCTATCCCCAGATTTTAAGTGTTAATTATAATTTTATGAAAATACTGTTGAATATCACTGTACCTTTGGTATTCATTCATAAGATAAGATATCTGTGGAATGTAGCCTATATTGCTGAGATGTCCTCCGAAAAGAGAAAAAATTGAAGAGACATTCCATTATTTTTTTTTCCATTCTAGATGTACTTGACCTTGATGAAATAATACCTTGCTTAAAGAAACTCTTATATAACTTCAGAGAAAATAGCAAAATGGAGTGAAATGTTTAAAGATTTTTCAGAGAAAATGATTTTCTATGTGCAATTTCAGAAGTTGCTCCGAGTGTCTCCGCATCTTACTGGAAATAATGTTCAGTGAAGAAAATTTTACTCTTCTATGAAGATGTGGAGATCCAAAAAAATCCAGAATGAGTTTAGAAACTGTTCGAGCCGTGCTTGCTATCTTAATCAACTTCAATATGACTTGGAATAATTCTTCTCGGGTTCTCAGCAAGGTGAGTTGGATAGTTGCTTCGATGACTAGCTCTGCCATCTCCTTCAGCTTGGAAGCAACTATCCAATTCACCTGGCTGGGAACTCGAGAAGAATTATTCCATATCCAATGCTGGGAAAGCCTCCAGTCCTTCAATATGACCTGTCAGGAATTTGCTGCAAAATTGGGATCCAGAGAAGACTGCTTAAAAAATTCACTCTTCTGAAAATACTAACAGTTTAAGTAGTAGTTAAGTAGAATGAACATTTTTAATGTGTAAGCTGAATGGGTATTTTAATCCTTTAAGGTGTGTAAAAACAATAGACCTATAAGCGAATGGCAAACTAACAGAAATGTTAAAGGTATCTGTCTCCGGAAATTGTGAAAAGAATCTGGTAACTCAAGTTAACGTTCTCAAGATGTATATTTAATATAGACTCCAAACAATTGCGTATGAGAGTGTCAGTTTCCAGGATGAGAAATGGAAATAGCCATAAGGGAGTTGTACGTAGGAAATATGTTAATTTATGTATGGCAAAGCAGTTCTTCAAAAGACAGTACTATGCTGTGTGAGAAGAAAGAGAAGTTAAGCCATCAAATAATTTTTTTTAATGTCCCAACTTTCCTCACATATTTAATTCTACAGCAGAAGGAAAAATAGGTATGGTAAGAAGTGTAAGAATGGATTTAGATATTATTTGAATTTCTGGAGCAACTTTATCAAAATCAGACACTATATTTTCGTCCTGATCAGAGCAAAAACATAGTTCAAATTTATCTGTATTTATTTCTAGACCAATAAAACTGAAGGCAGTAGTAAGTGTTTCGTGATCAGACAGAATGATAATGGGATGACCTCCTACAATTCCGTCATTTAAGTAAAAAAGGTTCCGAGTACTATTTAATTTGGTAATGACAGAATTCGGGGTTCGATTGAAAAGTAGTAGATCTACTGGATCTCCTTCTTGAACTCCACTTAGAATTATAAAGGAGGTTGGAAGGGATGTTATAGGCCTGCCACATGAATGCATATAGATTCGGAACCCTTTTCTTAAGAATTTCGAGCACAGAATCTCTTGTAATGTAGTTGAAAGCGTTTCTGAAATTAATTTTTACAAGAATATTTGACTATATTTATTTTTGCTGAGGAAAGTACGTTTAGAATAACCTTTAGGAATGCCAAAATTAAGCTGATGAGATCGCAAATAACCACTTACTTCCTCTCTTACAGAAAAGCAGGCTAACGTAACTACTAGACGGCGAATGTTATAATTAATTGATTAACTAGCGGACTTACTTGTGTTAATTATGTAAGTTTGTGTGGCTTACAGCTGTTTCAGTGCTTCACGCACCATCCTCAGAGCCTACTACATCTCGGCGTCATCTCGAACTTCTCTGCCTGTTATGTGGGTGTGTTTGATTGTTGAAAGGTGTTGAAGAGTGGAGTCAAATAATGTGTGTGTACTGAAATTGATCTGTGTGTTGAGAATTTGATCGGGGTGTGTTTTAGTGTGTTTGTATATTTCGTATTGTTCTAGTGTGTTGAGTTTTTGGTTCTTGGGTTGTATGTGTAGGATTATGTTATTGTATGTGTGGTTAGCATTGGTTATATGATCGGCGTATGTAGATGAAATGTGTCCTCTGGTTATTGCTTTAATGTGTTCTTTGTACCGTGTTTGGAATGATCTGCCTGTCTGTCCTATGTAGAACTTATCGCAACCATTACATGTGAGTTTGTATACACCTGTGTGGTTGTATTTATTTGTTTGTGCTTTTTGTGTGTTGAGATGTCTTTGTAGTGTGTTTTCTGTTCTGTATGTTATGTTGTATTTCTGCTTTCTGAATGAAGATGCGATCTTATGTGTGCTTTTGTTTTCATATGTTAGTGTGATGCATTTCTTGTGTTCTTGTGTTTGTGTTGTGTTTTGCGTGTTTTTGTGTTTGTTAAGTTTTTGTTTTGTCTTTCTTATGATGTTGTCTATTATGTTTGGATTGTATCCGTTTTCTTGTGCTATGTATTTGATTGTGTTCACTTTTTCATTGTAGTGTTGTTGGCTCATGGGTATGTTGAGTAATCTGTGTACTATTGTCCTGAATGCAGCATGTTTGTGTTGTATGGGGTGGTTAGATGTGTTGTGTATGTGTGTGGTGGTGGTGGTTGATTTTCTGAATATTTTGAAGGTGTGTTTGTTGTCAATTTTTGTTACAGTGATGTCTAGGAAATTTATGGAGTTGTTGTTTTCAAGTTCTAGTGTGTATTGAAGTTTTGGGTGTAATTTGTTTATGTATTGGTGTAGTTTGTGTATTTGTCTTTTGTTTCCTTTGTATAGTATGAGTATGTCGTCTACGTATCTGTGCCAGTATATTATGATGTCTGCATATTTGTTGTGTTCATTGTTGAGTATGCATGTTTGTTCTATGTTGTGTAAAAATATCTCTGCTAGTATACTGAATATGGGTGATCCCATTGGCAATCCTTCTGTTTGGGTAATTATATTCAAGTGTTAAAAGCAGTGTACGCAAGATTCAAAATGGAATGTTATAAATTAATTAATAAATTAATCGTGTAATGATTTCGGAATATGTATTATATGACTTTCTCGTGTTAAATTCTATCGTACCTAGTTTACATGTTTCGACCTGTTATTGGTCTTCTTCAGTGAGTTCTGAAGAAGATCAATAACAGGTCGAAACATGTAAACCAGGTACCGGTACGATAGAATTTAACACGAGAAAGTCATATAATACATATTCCGAAGTGATACAGTGTTAAAAGTTGTGTAATCAAGATGTGTACCGGTAACGATTTATTAAATTCGTTATATAAGCAACTATTTTAACTTATCTGTGCTAAATGAAACATAGGAATCATTAATTATACAAGCGTTAAAAGTATGTAATCAAGATTATAAATTAATTCTAAAGAATTTGGTCTGTTGTGTGCTTCTTGGACATTGTTTTATATGCTGACAAGGATTTAAACGCTTAAAATGGAAGTGGAAAAAGTTTCCAAATCATGGTTCTTTGAAGCTAAATGCGTCAATTTTGTTGCGAACCAAAAATGGCTATGCCAGTAGGCATAGTTTGTGCTTAAGTAGGGTTGCAAAGTGTCCCGTATTGTACAGAATGTCCTGTATTTGAGACTGGAAAAATTCGTCCTATACGAATTCCATACGGAACACCAAAAATCTCGTATTTATAGTCATTATGTCACAGACGTCCAACATTTCTTATTTTTATTTTATTATTATCCCCTTCTGTTTTCATGGGTATGGTGTTATATAATGATGGTAGGGAACAATCACTTTTCACTGATATCAATGTCTTTGGAAACGTGACAGCAAAGCAAATAAATCTTGAACCTCTAGCTGCTTTTGTTTCAATTAAAAATAATTTTATTTCCAAGCAATAGCTGTGCATGATTATTGGTATAGTGATATTGCTGTTGGACTGTGTGTAGTACGTGTGAAGACACTAATACATTAATTGATATACGACCGCAAACATCAACTTTATTTACTCGATAACAAAATCTCCAGCAATATGTTCAGATGGATATCAGAATTCCTTAGTCAAAGATTCATTGCCACTAAATTCAATAACTCACTTTCTAGTTACAGACAAACATATCGAGGTCTACCTCAGGGCGCTGTCCTCAGCACAGCTTTATTCAATATTTATATAAATGACTTACCCTCCCTATTAGAGGAATCAAACATGAAAACAGCACTATTTGCAGATGATATGATATAGTTTTGTGGACTTCCGGATCTTACAGACATAGAGACAAAATTCAAAATTCTGCTCTTAAAGCTCTAAATCAACTACATGAATGGAATACATCAAATTTGATGACACTCAATTTAAGCAAAAGTAACTACCAAATATTTTCACTCGGTAAAAAAGAAAGAGAATTCAATATCCAATACAATGGCCAACACCTTCCTAGGACTTATGAATCCAAATATCTTGGAGTTATTTTCGATAGTAAGTTAACATGGAGCAACCATTTGAAATACATTTCTGAAAAAGCTCGTAAAAGATTCTCCCTTCTAAAAAGACTAGCAGGAAAGAAATGGGGATGCTCTAGGAATACTTTGAACACTACATACAAAATGTTTATACAGCCAGTGCTGACAATACTGCGGAGAAATTTTAATTACTTCACCTTTCATAAACGACATAGAATATGTTCAAAACCAAGCTCTCAGACTCATTACTGGTGGAATCAAAACAACGCCAATAGATTCTATGAGATTCCTCACTAATATTAACAGCATCAAAATAACAATAGAAGAAAAAGCACTGATTCAATATGAAAAACTTATCAGATTACCAGGTAACAATTGGCATTCATACAGTCCTCTTTGTAGATTGAAAACTCAAAAAAGCTTCATATCCATTGTTCAAGAATTAAAACAGAAAATTAATATCCCGAATTTAAAAGAAAACTTACAAATTAAACCAAACCCTTTAACTCTATTAAATATAGAATATAATCCAAATTTAACAGAAGAAATACTGAAATCAGAAGTAAACACTGAAATACTGAAACAATTGTCTTTAGAGACAATTAATATTAGGTACCCTTCACAAAACTGGCTTCATTTATACACCGAAGGATCCTTGATCTCCAGAGAACAAGGTGCCAGTGCAGGTGTTACGTGCTGTCTCTTCTCACTTTATAGATCTCTTGGATATGGAACAACAAGTTTTGATGGTGAAATCATTGCAATAAGTGAATGTCTCAGGAATCTTCTATGCCACATCAATAAATTTAGGAATGCAGTTATATTGTCAGACTCCAAAGCAGCTATTCTATCAATCGTCTCTAAACACACACCTTCATCTCAAACAGCAGAAATAACTAAAATGCTCTCTCAATTATTATCACTCAATAAAAGAATTGTATTCCAATGGATACCATCCCATTGTGGAATCCTGGGAAACGAGAATGCAGATGCTTTAGCAAAGAAGGGCAGCACTGCTACTTACAGACCTGTTACTAAATCTACGTATTACTCTGTGAAGAGATTTATTAAATCTACATACTTAGACTTCAACAAACAAAATTTGATAACTCAATCCCAAGGGAAAAAATGGAACTCTCTGCATCAAAATCCACAGTTAATTCCCGATTTACCACGAAAATCGTCTGTAGCTGCATTTAGATTGGCAACAGGCCATGATTGTTTGGCCAAACACCTGCATAGAATTGGAATATATCAGTCCCCTAACTGCTCATTGTGCAACTCAAACCAAGAAATGGATTCGGAACACCTCAAAATCTGTGCTTCAGTGGCTAGTCATGATAATACCTTTGAAAAATATTGGAGTGCAAGAGGTCAAATGACTTTATTGTCAAATGCCTGGCATTAGAAAACAACAACAACAAAATCTCGTGGCAACACATGCAAAACCCTCTTAAAACATCCCTCATAGAATTTGGACTTTGTCTCTGATAGAGGTTCTGCCTGTTATGTAGCCCACATCTATTTATCATGCAGTACATCTCACTTGATGATATGTGTCAGAGGAAAAACAATTGTTTGTACGCATCTGAAATCTGATTAGTGTAATGGGTAGCTAATTGGCGATGTATGTAATGGAGGGGGAAAAAACTGGTCACCCTATCTCATTATCTCCTGACATAGTTGCCTCATTAGTGATACCTTGTTAGTATCACTTGTGAGATTCAGACCTGTCTTTGGACAGTTGACTAAACAAACACTATATCCAACAGCAAATGAAACTGTTTCTATCTTGTATACATATTATGCGAAAGAAATTTAGGAATGTACTCTTTTTTTTTTGCCTCCATAAGATACGGTAATTATTGTTCCATTTACTGTATTTCTTTTCATTTTTATAAGAATTTAAACAATGCGTAATTTGCAAATAAATTCTAACAATGATGAAGCATTATAAATACGGGCTATTTCCGTCACAATTCACGTAACAGAAATAAAGAAAATTAACATGATTAATTATAATGTTATCAAGGATACAGGTCACACTAACTAGAAAATATTCTTGACATTAAAACAAGACGCTGATAAACTTAGCAAAAGGTTAAATTCTATGACATTGAAAAAACAAAAGACAATGAATGTGGTAAAAGACCTCTGCATGATAAGCATCAAGTTGATTTCATCACAATGAATAAATATCTAATGCAATATATGTGCTGTTTAAACATTATTCATCAGTTTAAAAAATCAAGGCAATAACTGATGCCACAATTAACACAAAGAAAACAACAATAACGATTTATGAGGCAATTACGCCAGTAAAGACAGTGAATATTAACACATAAAATAATCTTATTACTTATCATTAGTTTAAAAAAAATTGCAATGCCATTTCCACTGAAAATCAATGATCTGATGCTTATCAACTCAGGAAAAACCTGTAATATTTCGAATTAACTATTTAAGTCAATCCTACGAACAATTCATAATACATGCCAATGAAGTTAAAAATCTTTATAGGATTAGGTTTCACGATAAATTCCTTGCGTGAAATAATCATTGATATAATAAAAGATTCCTTAGGGATCTCAGGGATAATTAATATTTTACACTATTATTGTTACTTCATATTTTTTATGTTTTTTTTTTTCTTCTTCAGAAATTGAAAGTTTTATATTCTGACTTTAGCATTATAATTGTTAAGTTCACTGTTAAACTGTATAATTGTTCCACAATAAGTTTTATCAGTAGTAATGAAAAGAATGAGTGTCACTAAATTGACAAATACTTATTCGTTAAAATTTACGCGATTCACAACAAACAGTTGCTTTATTATGTTGCAAGTGATATTACTGGTTATAATGTTTTACTGAACTATTGTTCAAAGGACATACATACATGAAATAATATACGCTCGAATAAAAAATAAGTTTCGTTTTCCAAATCACATAGAAAAGACAATCTTTATCATAACAAAAGTTGAGCATTTGACATCAATGCTGCATAATTAATAGATATATGAAGTTAATTTTGAATAAATTTACATAAAATAGCTTTACACATAGGCTATCATATCGTATCTTATTGTATCATATATATCAAATATTGTATCGTATCATATCATTATCATATCTATATTGTATCATATATTTCGTATCATATTCATGTTTCTGCTCAGATATCTATCAAAACTTTCATGGTCCGATGCAAAGAAACATAAATCATATCATATCATATATCATAACATAACATATCATATCATATCATATCATATCATATCATATCATATGAACAAAATCTGTCCAAATGTTCAGAAGGAATCGCTGTTCACAGACAAAATAGAAATGCTACAAACGTATTTTCGCAAAAATATGAAACACACATGAATTTCATTGGAGAGAGAATGTACCCTACTGTCTAACACTCCTGTGCAAGCAGTGGAGAGCTGTACAGGTCACTGCTGCTAGACTTGGTATAAAAATATGTTTCTTAAAAAAATTAAGTGATCCACTTTCCTTGGCAGCCAGTGTATACACTGTAATAAAAAATGGTTAACTAGAAACGAAGCAAAGTGCAATTATATTTACAGTTGTATAAAATAAAATATCGATCTTTCCTTTATAGGGAAAGACAGAAACAAAGCAAATAGGCAGAGGTAGAAAGTGTGAGAGAGATGTTATTTACAACAGTATTTCGATGTGAAACTAAACAATCACATTACATACGGATTATACAAGAAATTAAATAAAAGCAGTATTAAAGTTATTTGGCAGCCATTATATACTACTCTTCTTGTTAATGATGTAATGTACACAATACAAGAATTTAAGTGAACAATTTTAGACATGAGAAAAATAATGTAAATCATTAAGTAAATAAATTAACTGCAATCATTTTATATTCCAAATAAAATTAGTAAAATACAAACAAATAATGTATCCACTAGCCTATAAGATGCATTCTCCTCAACCTCAGAAGAGCGTCAAAAACGAGATGTGATTTATATAACGAAAGATGAAATTTATGGTGCAATTTTGACCAGCCAACTCTGTTAGTCTGTGATTATTTAAGTACTGTAATATAGTAATTGAATTGGTTATTTTTAAAACCTTGTAAGTCACTTACTTTGTCATTTTCGTTTTATGTGAAAAAATGAAAGGCGCAGCCTAGACACATCAATTTATGTTGAAACACCGCAAGTCTGTTGTGGGTATAGAATGGCGGTGAGCACAATGCAATTGCTTTGGTTTTGAAACTCCGTAAGTCACGGACTGATGGGATTTCTCAATGTAATCATGTTATACTGATATAGAATGCTTTCCCTGTAGTTAGCTGTTGGCAAACTGGGTTTCTCAACCTATACGAGTATGTTTCACTGCTATAGAGTGCATTCCTTATGTCAGCTGTTGATAACATGGCAGACACTCATACAGTAAAGCAAGCTGTGTTTATTTTGTTGTAATATTCATTCACATTTTTTTTTCTATATCAATATGTCTTCAGTGGAATGTTATGTTTTATTTAACGACGCTTGCAACTGCAGAGGTTATATCAGCGTCACCAGATGTGCCGGAATTTTGTCCCGCAGGAGTTCTTTTACATGCCAGTAAATCTACTGACATGAGCCTGTCGCATTTAAGCACACTTAAATGCCATCGACCTGGCCCGGGATAGAATGCCAGTGCTATACAACTCGCCAACCAGGTCAACTCTTCAGTATATGATAGCGAGATAAATGAACCTGTTAAAAAGAAAAAGGGAATGAAAAAAATAATCATTTATATAAGGGTAACAAGATTAAGATATCACTGTGATGCCAGAAAAGCGAGCATACTTACACAGTTTTCCAATAAATGTAAATAAAATCGAGGACTTGAGAACTTCAGAGATATTTACCTAATGAAGAGGAAATTCAAAGTTACTTGAAGAGTGTGTGTCATTGGGACATAACTGAAGGGAAATGAACTGAGGATCTCCATTTCTGAAACTTTTTCTGTGTAATTTCATTGAATATTTTTTTTCTTGTGTGCCTCAGCACAACTTGTTAATTTAAATATTTATAACATTTTCCACACTTGAACAATATAAGTAAACAAATTATTGCAACACACATATGTAAATGGAGTCTGAATTTAATGGTTTTCTTAATATAATAACATAATATTGTTCATTACTTTTTGAAATCTCGTAAGTCTGAACATTTTAACTTGTCTAGCAGCAAATTTAATATTATATACAAGTTAATGACATGCTTTCGTGACTTCACTGAAGATTTAACTTTCACAAGCAAATATTTTTACAAATACATCCCACTTTATTTATTCAGTTTTTTTTTTTCGTTTCCCTGCAAGTTTACAATTCTTGACTTATGGGGTTTAAAAATAATCGATTCAATAAATATGTTGAACTTCACAATTACTATTTTTTTCCGAACACGTTCATGAAGAAAGTGTTTCCGTCCTGTAAGTTAATGTATCTCATAGGTCACCTTTTATGTAAATTCAGTCTTACAAAGGAGTTATTAATGAACTCGTGTCGAAACTTACTCTTACAGCTGTACACACATCTTCACAGCAGAAAAAAAAAAAAGATACAGGTTTGAAAAATTTACATTAACCCTTTGCGGTCTGATTTAAGTACTGCAGTCAGTCTGCGCGAAAAATGTGTCGGATGCTGTCCACCATGGGACTGCAACGTGGATATTGCAGTGGCGGATGTCATCCGACATGGGACACGGATTTAAATATCTCTGTCACTTTGCGCGAGAAATGTGTTGGGTGCTGCCCGCCATGGGACTACAACGCGGATATTGCAGTGTCGGATGTCACCCGACATGGGACTCAAAAGGTTAAGAAACAAGGGCACATATCTGAAGAGAGTAGTTGAATTACCAGTTTCGTGAACCACTACCTGGTCACATGACACATGAGATAAGATCATGCACATAATGTGCTTCACCAGTTGAGTGAGCACTATCTATTATTTACTCAAGGTCGCAGAATACTCAATTTTTTATATTATTTTATTGAAGCTTTGTTCGCAACTTTACAATTTGAGCTGCTACTTTTATTTTAGTTATTTATTTATTTATTTATTTTTTTTGTATTTGTCATCTGCTATATTGTGGAAATCAAAAGTGTGAGCAGTTTGAGGAAAGTTTTCGGCATGAGGTCATAAACAGTTCCCTTTTTAGTTTGATAGAATGAAGGAAGGAAATGAAATAGGTAGATGGCAAAAGAAAAAACAAAATCATTAGGAAGAAAGAAAGGAAGATTATATCAATTACGTAAGGCACAATTTTAGAAAATAATATTTATTATAATACATATATACCAGATTTACAAATTATGATTTCAACATTTTACCAACTACGTTATAAAAATGTTATTATATACGAGATTAAAAAAAACATTCTACTGGTTACATTCCCTAATGTAATTATATCTCAGAGCATACACCTACGTAATTTTAAAAACAAAAATGTATACAAAAGGACAAATTACAAAAATAAATACATGTATAAATAATGAGGTAAAATGATAAAATTACAGCAATGAGGTATGGGATGATTTTTGTATATACACAATGTTACGTGAAAAACTTGTTAAAAGGAAATGGAAAAATTGTCAATTTAACAACCCAACTGTACAAACGATACCTTTCTTTTTTCATCCATCACTGCAGCCATTGTAGGAAAATGAATATCAATAAAACATTTCATTTGTTGTAACTTAACATTCTATACCAGCTTGCTTCAATTCCATTAAACATATCTGTAATATATTTTATAATTCATAAGTAATATTAACTACTTACTCTACTGATTTATAATAAGGTAAAAATTAGAGTTAAATGTACACCCATAACATTTCTGATTGAGGAAAAAAGTAAATTGCTAAACACGTATTATATTGAATTGAACTCATTTGTACTTTCGCTAACACCAATTATTTGTCTTTTTCTTCAGTCTTCGTATAATATTAAGAATATTAAATTACTCTACAAATCCTTTGACAACTTCTTTATGTATATTCCACATAGCTGCATTTCAGTTTTTACAAAATAGAACTGAAATATTTATATTTGAAATAGAACTTAAAGCTTTTACACTAACACCACAAAAGTGTTCAGATTTTCAATTATATTTTAAATGGAAATAATTTTAAAGCTATATATAAAAACTTAACTATAAAAATATAAAATTTTCTGCTTGTTTGCTTCACAATGAAATGGAAAAAAATGTCTACTGCATTAAATAGGTTACTAAGACATTGCCCATTACAATATCAAGTCACAACCAAAAAAATGCTGTTCAATGAAAATAATATTGCTACATGGTCCCTGTTCACCTTGTAACAAGTATTAAGAGTATAATTTGTTATATTCCGTTATTGTTATAAATGTTTGATGAATTTAAAATGTCATCATGTTTCTATTTTTCACAAAGATACAATTTTATTATCTCCAAAATTTTTCAAAAGAAACATTCTTTCCAGTGTTTAATTTTTTCCGTAATCTTATATGTAATTCACATTTATTTTGACAATGGGCAATGTCCTCATGTATTACAACAAAATAAAAAGTCAGGACACAAAAAATTATTTTTATACGAAAATAGTAAAACATAACTAATATTAAGTAAAAACACGTAAGTACTGGGTGTTCATTTCAAAGTGTGTCAGAGAAGTTGCCAATTAATCAAGGCGTTCAATCTGAACTTGAGAACGTGTATGGTATAACTTGAACATCGTAGCAACAGATGGCGGTCTGTACGGTCTGTGTGCTACCATAACCTCTTTCGAACTGTGTTTTGCGCGGCCAAGTCGTACGCAGGGTATTTGTTATCATCGTTTGCGTACAGCAACATTCCACAACACAAATCAAATGCTTCGTGTCCATGTTGACCGTCGAAGTTAATGTCAACAAATACGTAAGTAATCGTCTTAACCCTCTTCCCATATCCCGACAGTAAGAAAAAAACTCACCTCAGTATATGTTTCGAAACAGTTCACATTCTGCCACTACCGGCGTTACCGTACGTATCGGTATGTACTCTTCTGAATGAACCGCCGTACTTGCTAGGCAACTTCTCTGGCAGATAAGTAATACACCTCTGCGGAAGTGTAGGAAGATTGAATTCTCTAGGCTCATCGACTAGCCACGTGACGGCATACAGCGAGCCATGACACACTTTGAACTGAACACCCAGTAGTTAAAACGAATTATTATATCAGGATTATAAACACCTTTTGATACATACATAAACTTATCATGGTAAAATTCTTTGTGTAACAGCTATAAACTATTGAATATTCTCTCTACTATATAAGAATAATGAGAAATATATACATAAAAAGCTATATCAAAAAATTAAAACAAAACTGACACAGTAAAATATGACAAATATTCGTATTGCTTGGACTTGTTGGTGGGATGATCACTTTAATCAAAGTCTGCTACTCAAAAGAGACAGAGACTAAAAAAAAATCTCTACCCAACTCCCTTATCACTCATTATTCTACCCTGCTTTTACAGCTCAGCTGCTCTTTTACATCCCCTGAGATTTATTCATTAATATCACTGGTCCCTGAAAGTAGTCAGAGATATTTGTTCTTTCCACCCATTGCATAAACATTTAAGAAAATGGAAATATTATGACAGAGGCTGGAAACTAGCAGAAAGGTTTCTCTATTGTATAGCATCTTTAAAATAGCACAAGAGACTGAATTATCAATTCCAATACTAAACATAAATTACATATCATAAACCTTGATATCTATTTTTCTATTAGCACGATGTATGACACAGCTGAACTATTTGTAGCATCAAATGGAAGAGAATGGTATCCATAGAATTTTTAAGTTCCTAGTTGGTTTTTTATTCAGATCTGGAAATAAAGCTATTCATAATGACTTATTACTGATCTTTAATCCGTTAAGTGTTCAAAGAAATAGTCTCAGATCAAGGATTAATTTCAATACATTAAATTCAAAGTATTAACTAACTCAATGTCGTCACAAGACTCATGGAATCTGCACGCAGTGAAATACAAAAGGCAGTTCATCATTAATAAGGGAATGAAGAAATGAACAGACTCTGGAATTCTGGTCTGTTAAGTCTATCTCATACTGACCATTAATTAGAATGTACTGAATAACTACTTGATTGAAATCTCTCCTCCTTGCATCTCTTACAGCATAGAGGTGAAAGAAATAAAGGTGGCGAAAAACAAAACTTTATGGCCAGAATAAGAATTTCCACTCATAATGAACAAAAAATTTCTCAACTGACATATAAAACAAATACACTTCAAGTAACTGTCCTTCAAGGCAAACCAATTTCAGAAATATGAATTTAAATAAATGAAATTGTATATTTTTTGTACTGATGTAAAATGACCAATATATTGAAACAGTTATATTAGATGACCATTTTCTGTGCTATTCACTAAAATACTCATATATTAATGATTACTATCCACAGATAAGCTTGAAGGACAATTGTGAATATCCTGTGGTACTATTTTGAAGAGTAACTGACCTGAAGAGTTGTGCATTATCTCCCAAAAAAATTCAATAACTCTGTCTTTATGTTTTAGAAACCATGAAAAAGATAAAATAATTTCAGACTAAATTTAGTATGAAACTATGCTGACAACACTAACATGATACTAGTTATATATAAAGTAATGACAGCATCTTGCTAAGAAATGCTATATCTACCTTAAAATAACTACACAGTGAATTTTCATTTTGCTGTTTCAAAGATATTTAAATGATTAATATCTTCCATGCTTCTGTGTTTCAATCACAGTGTTCGTACAATTAAAACCAATGTACATCTGATATTACAGCATCTGGCACTTCCATTCTATGTTTATACAATGTTAAAAAAATATGAAACGATACTATTATACATAAAGACATAAATTCAAATAAGAATTCTACCTTACTAGTGTCAATGTAAAATAGTTATTAATAAAAACTTGCAAAAAAGTGACATGATAAACGTATGTCTTTTTTCAAGTAGTATTTAAAATGTTTCACATTTTTAATAGTGGTTTTTCTTCCCCAATCATAAATATTTTATGCTAGAAATCTCATGATAGAACATTAATAGTCATACAAGTGAATATGTGAATGTACAGTCTTAAAAAAAAGTTTTGTCACACAGACATTTTATAAGTCCCAGAAAGGAGGCAGTGTGCATTATCAGACATACAACGAAACAAAACTAATTTTATTACCTCAACTAGTCATTCTCTTGTGAACCAGATTGCTCATCCACTGATCATGTGCATTGTCTCCTTTCTGGGTCTTATAAAGTATATGTGCGACAAAATTGTTTTCTAAGACTGTACATGACTAATCTTAATAGCCATTGCTGGTATACTGTATTTATCAGAATATAAGACAAGGTTTTTTCTTCCAATTGTTCAATTGTTGCATTTGAAAAAAAAAAAAAAAAAAAGTGGCAGTGGGGTCACCTTAAATCTGTCTCAAAAAATACTCATACCAGTCAATACATTCGATATCATCTCAAGTGTGCTTGCCTTCCCATCATCTGTTTGTTCCCAATAATGTGAAACTGCGCGGTGTAAAAAGAAGTTCCAAATTATTATTTCCAGCTTCATCCCCTAGCAGAAGAGAGGGAACAAGAGAAAGTTTTTTCTCATTATTATTAGGCTTTATTTATAGTCTTACTAAATGTCTTAATAAAAAAAGGTAAAGGTATCCCCGTAACATGCCATGAAGGCACTTGGGGGGCATGGAGGTAGAGCCCCATGCTTTCCATGACCTTGGCACTAGAATGAGTTGGTGTGGTCGGTACCACGCTCTGGCCGCCTTTTACCCCCGGGAAAGACCCGGTACTCAATTTTATAGGAGGCTGAGTGAACCTCAGGGCCATTCTGAAAGTTTAGCAACGAGAAAAAAATCCTGTCGCCACCTGGGATCGAACCCCAGACCTTCCAGTCCGTAGCCAGCTGCTCTACCAACTGAGCTACCCGGCCGCCCTAAATGTCTTAGTATAGTTTTATATACTTTTTTCTTTACATTTGGTATAAGTCAGCTACAGGGATGAGGTGACCCCATCACCCAGTGGGAAACTACTGCAATCAGTCACCAAAGTACTGGCGGAAAAACTATACTTAATTGGGATAGGAAAAAATGCTTGTCCACAATCCTGAACACCAAGGAAATAAAGGGGAAGATAACCCAATAAATCATTCCACATTGAGCTAACCAACTATGTGGTGGTACAAATAATTATTTAAAGAATTAACTGTGGCCTCGGACCAGGAGGTTTAACCAGATGATCAGAATGGAAATGGACTATGAGATTCGTATCATGAAATATTAAAACTATAGCAGGTAAAGAGCCAGAATGCAGAGATCATGGGACTGAGTAAAATTAAGAAAAACATGAACTTCCGGAAATCATTCAGTGAATCTAAAATACGACGTTTTAGAATTTATAATACTGAATGTGTGCGAGAAAATCACAATGAAGACTTTCCAATTTCTATATGCAGAAGTTACACGCATGATGGTGCTGGTGGAACTATCACGAGAAGTATGTAATATGCCGAAGTTCAAAGCCATTATCAGCTGGTGCGTTCGTTATGATGAAATGGACAAGATTAGTTCTGCGTCATTAAACAACACTCGTGCAGACTTCACAGTGAATATGCTAAAAGAATTTCCGGAGTTCCAGCCTGTAATAACATTTTAAAAGAAACATCTGCACATGTCAGGCCATGTCAATAGTGCCAATGAGATGCTAGTATATTATAATATGCTGTAAAACCAAATTATAGACGGGAAGGGAGCAAAATCCGTAATAGTTACAGGAACTGGCAAAGAGTAGGCGAAAATTATTGTAATGCTAGATGTTCTCACTGATGAATGTAAGCTGCCACCAAATATCATCTGAGACGAAATATTTTATTAAAGAGAAACTGCCTGCAGAATCAGTCTTCCAGGGCCAGGAAAAGGGCTGGATGATCAACAACATCATGTTAGACGGGGTCAAGGTCATCCGGAAGCAGAAAGTAGGTTCCCTTCTCAATGCTTGAGTTAGAGTCCTTTAAAGAACGAGAGGTGAGTGTTGGCTTGTCTCATTTCCTCCGACTTCTCGTTGTCATATCTGACTGCATGACATAACAGCTATAGGTGTTGGATATGGTCATTAACATCTAAGACAGCTGCATAATCTTTAGTTCCTGAAGGAGAAAGATGCCCCCATTCAAGGTGTGAAGCTGAAGATATCAGTAGCCATACTGAGGAAATTAATTCTCACTACTTGGGGAAGGATTTTAAAAAGTGCTGCATCTCCAGTGCCTTAGATGGCAGTAAATGACAACATGCTACAGCAAGATGTGAAAGACACTAATAACAATTGTGACAATGATTTTGACAAGATGGTGAAGAAGAAATTAACAGTGATGACTCTGAGTAAAATTTCAGTTTCAAAATGCAGTTAGTAACATAGTTCGTGTTTCAGACTCTACTTATATACAGATATACAAATTTAATTTCTTCAAGAGGATCTATCTGTTTTGCAGAAATAAACTTGCAATTCTAGAACCACAGTTTAATAAATTAATTGTCTGTTAAGTCATGAACAAAAATACCTTTAAAAAACATCGGTAAATCCTGCAAAAGTCATTGCAAATTATGCGTCTTATATTCGGGTAAATACAGTACTTTCGAGCTTATTTTCTTTTATTATTACCCACCTAATGTTAACGACATATAACACACAGGTTATTACGTATTCACAGAAATGATACAAGTGTATCATAAATATTTATATAAAATAATGAAAATGATTCTTAACATAAAATGTACTCTTTTGATGTGTATGTTATTTGGCACATGTAAAATATATGCGCTGTGTAAAATTTTCATTGCACTTTTAAATCATTCCTCACTATATACATGATTTCAGATTCATGAAAAATAGAACACAACAGAATTTAATTTAACTGAATCTCTGTGACTGTTGGTATGTCGACAAACAGAAGCATATTTTGGGGCAAGGGAAGTGATCATTAACTTCAGCGTAACTCCACCTTTATCCTGAATATTAACTATTTTATCAAAGTGTCTCCATAAGTTTAACTACGTAAGTGATTCAAGGTCAATGGAGAACAATAAAATTCTGAGCTCGTGAATGTAGAAGTGTCACATGGCTTGAAATTATGTTAATTAAAAATCCATATTCAATAATATGAATAAGGAATTCCCTTCACTGACAAATGCTTTAATTTGTATTCGTATGTTCATAATTTATTCTTGATTTATTATGAAACACACATACAGTGCATGGTCAATATGCATATTATTCATGAATCTAATAATCTTCATACAATGATTCATTCATAACTTTAAGTACGTAAAGTAACTACAGGGAAACTACTACTATATCATGTCATTAAACACATATAATACTCATTCACTTTAAAAATTAAATATGGATTTCATTTATCTCGTTATAAAAGGGGACAGGAACGAACATTTATTTAATTAAGATGTCATTAACAAGTTTGTATCACGGAGGGAAGGTAAACTCAAATTTTGGCATAATATTTTTATGCTAAAAAATGTCATCATATATGTGACCAGCAGGCAAAATACTGTAGATTGTAACACGACTTTTTATAGATTTCTTTTAAATTCCTAACTTTAGGAACACAAATCTCATGTATGCCACCTTTCCAAAGTAATTTACTAATTACATTTTTATACAGGCACACCATTTCATATTCACTGACACACGCATCATTAAAGAGCTGCCTTCTTTTGAGAGTATGAAGAAAAAAAAAAGAAAGAAAGAAATATGGTGCAGTTTACTGGGATAACAGCCTGCCTTATAATTATGATGTAACATATCAACCTAATGACAAAATACAGATATACTTGGGAAAGCTGTATTAAATGAAGGCAGATGGTTGTTACCAGCTTTGTTACCCCTCCTTAAAATGTTTTCGCTTTCTAATTTTTATTAGGAGGAGAAGAAAAAGAAGTCATGTTACTACTATACAATACTCTTACACCTATCGTCATTTAAACAAATTTATACTACATATAATATTTCCTTTATAATATCAAAAGATTCGAAATGGGTTTTCATTGCCACATACCAATACAGTAATTTAACAACACTTTTACAAATTACATCAAAGATGAAACTTATTTCAACCTATAATATTGTGAGTGACATTTCGATGGTTTATTCAATATTGGTTTAATAAGTGATTAAATTATATTAACGAGTACACGGTGTTGCAAAGGTTAGTTTAATTACAACTACCTCAAGAAAAAAGATTAGACTGAAACAAAAATCGTTTATGGAGAAAAAACACTGAAAACTTTTGATACAAAAATTATAAAATAACATATAAAAGACTGATGCTTAATTATTACTGGTCGGCATACATGTTACAATCTTGATTTATATGACTACTATTTATGAAATTCTCTTTTGCAGTTTGCAAAACTGCTCTTAAGGGAGGAGAAGGGTGAAATTTATAACTTCTGTAGTTTCTGAGTTAGTTGGTTCATTTTTGGCACACATATGATATATATGCATGCTATAAATTTTCATCCATGTCACCCAGATATTTTCTGAGTTATGTCCTTTTTCTAAAGAAAAAAAAAATTGGGGCATATTCTCAAAATCTCTCTCTTCGTATAAATTTTAAGTATATGTTCTAGAAAAAAATTACAGTATCTTTGATGTACCTAGAAAAGTACTAAGCATCCATCCATATTTTAGAAATATATCCTTAGAATAGAGAAAAGAAATATAATTTTGTTAAAGGTTATTTTTTTTAATTTTCCAGCACCTATTGTTATACAAATTATTTTTTAGTTTAAAAACTAACTAACATATCAAAAATCTGATACTCTAATTTGTTAACCATACTTTACAGAACATGCAGTAAAAATTTAATGTTCCTAGCCTCAAAACTGTAAGAGCCTTTACACTTCGAACCTAACGAAATGTGCTGAAAAAAGTGTGAGTAAGCAGCTTATAAAATTTGCATGGAATTGAAGAATTGAAGTTCAAGGGTGCAGCCATTTATAAAGTGCTTAATTTTTATGCTTTCGAGCACCACAGAGCATTAAAATTACTCAACATATACCTAAATAAGAGATTCATTTTTTACAAGAAAGCGAAAATGCGATTTTTGACTGAAAATGACCAAATTTCACCCATCGTCTCCTTTTTAACAAAATAAAATGCTAATGATAAAACGAAACAATTGTAAATGGCCAAACGATACAAAATAATGACATTTATCTGTTATTACACACGTTTCTTGAAATTAAATAAATGTGCATTCCTGTCTTGTTCATGTTTTTTAAATACAGAATTTCACCAGATTATGAAGTTAATGAAGTAACTTCACGATAATATTTTACCCTGTCTCTCAGACCCAGAAGATCTCTGCCATTATCATAATCTGTGAAGACTTCAGAATTCATTAATATCGTAAATTTACGTTATTTATTGTTTTTTTTTTTAATTCATGGGAAAATAGGATCCCAAACTACTATTTGAATATATAATTAAAAGACACACTGTTTACAGAAATACCATTATTACGCGTATAGATGATTTATTATAGGTAATAATTTCTGTGGTTGCGGCATGATATATCACAAAACACATGCTCCATCACAAGATATTGGATAGCTGACTGATTCGATTCTCCACTGAATGGTCTTTTGTAACTTGATGCCAAACTTCGGAGGGTAGTATAGAACTGTCATGAAGGCACATGGTAGCCATATATTGCAAACCAGGCAACTGCCTAAGGTTAAATTGCTGGAAAACTGAGGAGAAATTCTTTTGAGGGAGGGAAGTAAAATAACAGTCTTTCCCTAAGAGGTATATTTGGGGAGGGGAGTAGAAAGCATCTTATTACCCCCTCTAACACCAAATTTGGAGTGCCACTCTCTTAAATAATATTCACTTTTCTTTAATATTGTTATTGACAATCTTCACGTTACCCTCCATTTCTCCTAAAGTTAGAAAAAGAATTGACTCTTCCTATTTGTACTCATTGTTCACGTGATTTATATTTTGAATATAGGGACTGTAGATCTGATTCTTTGAATGCTATTTGTGTTTTATTGGTGAATTCTAGGACGATAGCATATTCAGCACACTCACTCAATGAGGTTAGCTGGATGGATGGCTGCTATTAAATTTTACGTACTTCAAGTCACCACACCATAGTGCCTACCAACATATCTGCTCTCTTCTGAAACTGCTAGACATAGTGCCAACTGACCGCTACTTATTGTTAAAATATTTACTAACTTTACACAATAATTAATTCAAATAGGGATATCAAGTTAGTAAAAGACATTATATTAAAATTTGGCAGTGGGAAGGTGACGGTAATTAATGCTCAGCTTTTGTATGAAGGAAGCAAAACCTCTCTAAACTATGATCAAAGGAAGCTATTGTGTGAACAATGTATTTTGTGAGACTGGATAATAATTGTCTACAGTAGTTTCCACAAATTTGTACTCATATTCTATAAACTCTTTCAAAGTCAGTACAGAAATGACAGCATTTGGCACATTTATCTTATGTGCTGATAAATTTGTTCTTTTATCATTGGAAAAGAGATTGAATTGTTTGAATTCGAACTATATTTTTGTAAAGCCCCCATTTTTCAAATACACCCAAAAACTGATGACTTTAAACCAGGTATGCCCAGCCAACGCAAATTTTTATATGTGTATATAAAGAAAGGAGTTTGAGGACATTAGCAATCTACAATCTGACATTATTCTAGTCATAAAGGCAAGGTTTGTCCATTTCTATTGTAGTAACTTACATTTAAATGCAATAAATATTGTATATTAATAGACACTTATAACAACTTTTTAATTATTAAATTTATTTTGTTTAAAATATGGACAGGAGCAAGAGACATGGATCACGTGTTTGTTGCATCAAAATTTTGTGGAATAGATTACATAGATTTTATAATTGTAGATATCGCCATTGAAAAGTCTAGTAGAATTAAAACTATAATTTAAATTGGTAGATACCAAATGGAAGATAATTTGTCGAAAGCTCCCTCCCCCCTCTTTCTTTGATATCATTATACATATATTTGCCATTATTGTCATACTTGTCTTTTATATTACATACTTTTGGAAACTGCTTGTAAACATTGTGAAAAGCAATGTTAATGTAAAATAACTGAATAATTTAAATATATTACCCAATAAAAAACGTTAATTTAAATTTTCGAATGTCTCTTGTGTATGTGCACATGTAAATAAAAAAAAACAATAATCCTATATGAATCGTTATTTTCCTTCACTTCAATGTTTAAGCTGATCTCACTACCATTTTCTTGGTTTATATAATTATCCCTCTTTCCAGTTCGTCAATATTTCCACCCTTTTTATGAATCACGTTGTCATTGTTGGTTCTTTTTAATTGTTCTATCCAATTCAGTTTATAATGTAATATATTTTTTTCAGAAGATAAAACATAGAAAAAGTTTATATGTTTTGTAATCAACTCATATAGGTTAAAACTCTCTTTGGAGATAGTTACACTACAGAGAGTATCATAGTTCATTTGATATGAACAGCTGTGCCTTGTATTTGTTTTGCTATCCACTACACAACTGTAGCCAGAAATTGTGTGAACTAAAGTATAAAAAGTAATAGTCTATACGAAACTTTAGCTCACGATAAAATGGTGAACCATCAACCATCACAAAAGATGCAGACTCCTCAAAAATAATCTTACACAAGTACAATTATTTTACTAGCAGTAACTGCTTCCATATTCTCTGTAACAATCATCAAGTGTAAAACACATTACTGGAATGTGTTACAGTATAGTACTGCTCACAATACAGATTAAACAATCAGCCGTGAACATTATTACAAATTCTACATCTTCATACAGTGTTCGTTATCTAGTTATTAGTTTGCCTGAAACTTCCCTCCATCCCATGGTCGTCAATGTTCTCATTCTGGAGAATCGAACAGTTCAGAGATCTAAGGTGAGCACACACCTTCATCTATAGTAGAGGTCAAGAACACGTACGTGTAGAGATTTACCTCCATGTCCCTACATGCCTTCATAGCATGATTTGTAATAGTAAGGGACCCTTTAAAACTCAATTTCACAAGGTAACAAGTTAAAGTGATTAAAATTCGTTGCAGCCTTGCTGTAAATTTATAAGAATTAACAGCATAAAATATGCTGCATGTATTGAATATAAATAGTACAAATGTGCAGAACATTCACACTTCTACAGTGATTTTTTTTTTTTACTGAACTATACAAATTGCTACATTCTTGAAACATACAGTCTCAGATTTTTCGGCATATTTAGGAACTATGTATTATCAGCTGTGTACATTTCAATAATCTGCATGAAAATCGGAACTCCAAACAAAAACTACTTAACATATTCACATTAAGTAGTCTACATTTCTTAAACAGCATGTCTTTCGTCACAATTGAAGTATACTGAAAACTATAATTTTTATCACTTATACTTCAAGTGATAAGAATAAAATAAATTAAGTACAGGGTATTGCGTACACACTAGGGGTCAATTGGTACAGCCCACGGATGTGGTACATAACCATACTGGATATCTGTCAATGTTTTTCTTAACCTTGCATACAAAGGATACTCCTGTTTCACTGTGGGAATTTGAAGATTCTCACCATTGTACATGATTGAAGCAACAGGACTCACCACACAAGCTGTTCCAGCACCAAACAATTCCAGCAACTGTAAACAAGTGAGAAATCTATCATACATCTACGGATCAAGTGTAACTTTTTAAATATCTATGGTGAATTTACGCCATCCACATTATTTTTATGAACAGAGAGATCATGAAATATGACTTTTCTATATCACTACACAATATACTTAAGCATTATGTGTTCCTCAACTTATTACTAACATTTCTACTGGCAGTTATGATACTACTGTGGAAATTAATTCATAAACATAGATTACTAAAATGAGTTTTTGTTTTTGTAGCTTGTGTATCAATTACTGTAATAAAAACTATATTTATTCGGGGTAAAAAAAAATGGTAGACAAGCACTCCACCGTGCAATTCTTTGGTGAAAATCAAGATACTTTCCTATTTATATACATTTCCAATCATGCACATTTTTCTCTGAATTTTGAAATTGAGAATATGACAATACTGTAAATATTTTTTACTGATGCTCCTTTCAGGAATGTAATACTCGTGATGTTGTTTGAAGTTTTGTTTTGTAAGAAAGGAATCTCGTGTTTAATTAGCCTAAATTTTTTTTAATTGTAAGATACTTTCTTTTTGTCAAGTTTTCAGTTAATACATTACATATTATATAAAATTAAAGAGCTTTATGAATTCAAAATAGAGTTTAGGGGGTTGAACCCAAGCTTCTGTCATAAGCCAAAGCTGTAATCACCCACTCAATAGTATTGCTGGAATATTATACTTCTGGAAGTAGCATCAATAAAAAAATACATAATAGTTTGTCATATTCCCAATTTTAGATCTCGTTTTTGAGAAAAAAATGTATACTAGATTGAAAATTTATGTAAATATAAAAGTATCCTGATTTTTGTCAAAAATTGGGGTGCATATTTGCCCGTTTTTCCTCACCCTGCATCTCCCAATTTCGTATATTCGTAATTGTCAGACTCCAAAGCAGCTATTCTATCAATAGTCTCTAGACACACACCTTCATCTCAAATAGCAGAAATAAATGAAATGCTCTCTCAACTAATAACACTCAATAAAAGAATTGTATTCCAATGGATACCATCCCATTGTGGAATCCTGGGAAACGAGAATGCGGATGCTTTAGCAAAGAAGGGCAGCACTGCTACTTACAGACCTGTTACTAAATCTACATATTCCTCTGTGAAAAGATTTATTAAATCTACATACTTAGACTTCAACAAACAAAATTTGATAACACAATCTCAAGGGAAAAAATGGAACTCAAATCAAGAAATGGATTCAGAACATCTCAAAATCTGTGCATCAGTGGCTAACCATGACAATATCTTTGAAAAATATTGGAGTGCAAGAGGTCAAATGACTTGATTGTCAAATGCCTGGCATTAGAAAACAACAAAAACAACATATTCGTAATTTCATAAATACAAATATAGTAAAGCCCCATATAAAAAAGACCAATACACAACAAATTCGAATAGAATGCAGTGGAAAGAATGTCCTTCGAAAACATTATTTATCAGTGAATATAAATTTTGTAAAGTTCCTTCACTTCTGCAAAAAGAATTTTCTTCCATAGCATGCATTTCTCCTTCTTCTTCCTTTCTGCATGAGGGTGTAGACAATTACAGAGAAGCACTTAGGCTCAAATGGCCCACTATGTGCCCCATAAACCAACAATCATCCCAGGAGAATGCAGTGGGTGACCAGCTTCATGATGGTGCTGGGTTTGATTTCCTGAATCTCCTAGGAAGACAACATGTGTTTCCAAAGGTATCAACGCCTGAAATGGCTTAAACCTGGGTAATTCAACAGAATGTGAGGTGATAACTCAATTACCATCACACATTTTCTGCAGGTTGGATCTTCTGTGAGGCCCAATATGTGTAGATGACTGATGTACACAATGTAGAACCTCATTTCGAATTCTCACTACAGACTTTTAGTAAATTAGCCCTAGGTCTAAGTAATTTACAAATCAAGTCTAAGTGTAAGGACACATTCTCAAAAAGTCAAGCCAATGTATCACGACAGCCAATTTACACTGGGCTTATTACTGTATTCTTACACTTAATATGTTACAGAACAATTAATATTACATATTACGAGTTCTTTGCAATGTTACTATTATGCTACGGAATAAACAAGTTTATTTTAACATCACACATTCTGCATGAAGAAGTACGTAATACTGGTGGTGAACTTACTCTGTTCTGGCCCAGAAGATTTATAACTTCTGCCATTGAAATTCTGCGTTCTGACACTGGAAATTCATTCCATTCACGTGATAAGTGAAGAATAGATGCTCTTGTAATACCTGGGAGAATCAGACCATCCAATGGTGGTGTTACCAGTTCCTTTTCTGTAACAAGAGAAATAAAGAAACTCACTATAGAAAATACCTACCAGATGTGTTATCATGTATTTAGTAAAATATCTTGTACGAAAATTGTTGTTTCCAATGTTAGATATAGTAAGACTTTTCTGCTAATCCATTTCTGAAATGGGGATACCTGTTACTGTTTTTATACGATGACATAAACTAGGATGCTGACTAGCAGAGAATTTTAGCATATTTCCTACTCATAACAAAGTAGGAACTACAGATGGTGATAGAAATACTATACTATTAAGAATTTTCTTTCAAAGATGCATTGCTCTCAGCCCAGTTCAAACCCTCGATACATGGGTCCAGGGACAAATACAGTAACTACTAGACTTTATTTTGTGTAAAAGGTTTTAGAAGTGAAATTATATCATTATGTAATAGTTTTTTTCATTCTTCACAGACTGCATATATACAGCACTACGCCAAAGATAGCTAGCACTGTTTCTGCTTTTGCTACACTCTACACAAACAATGGAATCTAAAACGTACATTATTCAGTTGCGTAGTACTTTATTTGCACATCTTTCCTGCCCAATGTAGAAAGAAACAATATGCTCTTATAAATGTTTCTAAATCCAGAATTTCTTTTCAATGTGAAATGTTAAAAAATGTAATCATAAGATTTCACTGTATGTATAAAATAATTAAGAATTAAAACCAATCATACCTGTTATTAATCACAACTCATACTTAATTTTTTATATGACTTGAACTCTATCTTCCCTTAGCTGATAAAAAATGAGAATTTCAAAGCATTAACAACTTAATTTTATGCGAGTGGGAAGTGTTACTGACACGCATGTAAAAGGCAAGCTTTTTTCTTTTTTGCCAAGCATATTGATGGGAGAAGAGTTTGGGGCAGAAGAAGATATCAGATGATAGACGACATTGATATGTGGATCATATACAGAGAGTAAGAGGAAGGCATAAAATAGGAAAGATTGGAGAAAGCTGGGTTTGCAGTGAAAGACCTGCCCATGGGCAGAACACGTATGTATGTGTATGTATGTATGTATGTATGTATGTATGTATGTATGTATGTATGTAACTTATTGATATTTAGCCATTTGTGCCCCTGCCTACTTTTCTGACAATTATGATGAAGATCCTGTTCTGAGAATGAGGCATCTAATAGGTCGAACTCTGTTTGCTTTGTATGATTTGATATGAGTAATGAGTATAGACGTAGACAGGATTTATGAAGATAAAGACGATAATGATGGCGAAATAAGGCCAGGAATCTGGTGCCAAAAGTTAGTTGCTCTTAGAGATATGTGGGAAAACCCCGGAAAAAATTCAACTAGACAACTTATCCCAGCCAGAATTCACGCCTGGGTCAGCTAGTTTTGCAGTTAGACAAGCTGACCATTACTCCAGAGCAGTAGATTACAAATAAAAAATTATATATATATGGTTTGAGATTCATTACCCTGTAAGATTCTTTGTGCGAGATTGTGCGTATTTGCTTGGTTTCCGCACAAAACCAATCCGCGGAAAGTCTAAAATTCCACATTCAGTATTCCCAACCTAACACACATAACAATTTCCCTCTTCTTACCGCTTAAGTGACATATTCATTTTACTGCTTTAGGTTTTTAACATATTATTTTTAGAGACGTTCAATATAGTAATAATTATAAATTGGAAACTTACCACTGCAATTTCACCTAAATTGCACTAGTAATTATTGTTTTTAAATATTTGCAAAAATTAAGTAAACTCTACAACTCCACTAAAGTTACTGCATTCGTGATGCAAGTAACATTAAGGAAGCCGTGAAAAAATCAACAAGATTCCAGACTCATCATAGACTGGGGGAAAAAAAAAGACAAACGTATATCACGGCCTGCTGGAGTATAGTAAACACAGAAAACATTTTAAAGCAACAATGTTGAAGATAGATATTTTTGTTTTGCAAATTTGCCGTCATTGAACAGAAACCAAGATGGAGATTTCATTGCAACTAATTAGAAATTCTTCTTTCAGGTATGTAATAAACGATCTTCGCACAAAATAATGTACGATACACGAGCGGTATGTTTTCTTTCAATTCTCGGAAATTAAAAAAGCTCAACTACGTTTCGCTTTTTCAAACTTTTCCTCGAACATGAAAACTTCAACATACCGCTCTTGTAACGCATATTACTATTCTTTAATGCTTAAATGAAGAGTCGCATCTCTTATATAATCTAATATAATTGTTTAAAATTGCAGTTGTATCAATAAATTTAATTCACATTATTGTAAATATTATAGAGCAATAAGTTTAATTTAAAAAGTAACAAGGAAAGAGACCTTTATTTACCACATTGCTATGACATTGCAAATGATCTACATCAGTAAATAAAGCATTAACTTTTCATTCTCGAACTAGTTCAATTTTTCCTGTCTTAAGAATTTCTATGAGTAAATTATTTCAAATTTATTGTTATATTGTACTAGGCTTTCTGAAATAAACCGAAGTGCAGTTTTTCACTGGTTAAACCCAAGGCATAAATAAACCATTATTTTCTCTCAGTCTAATCAATACATCACACACAGTCAAAGTGAACCTGCATTCTTTAGTGTCGTTTCTTGTAAGCTTCCCTCTGTAGCTCTGGAATTTTTGCTTAAAGTTGAGTGAGGATATGGAATTTATTCTCAATTTAACCATTCAAAGAGTGTATAAACTGCATCAGTAATTGAAAAAAACAGTGAAACTGGAAATTACCTCCTCTATCATTAATGAAAACCATGAAAATATTCATGGTACCAACTTCAGTGATGAGATTCTCTTCTCCGTAGAGCCATAAGACCTGCTGCAACCCTCGACCTTGAGCTTCTTGCTAAAATCAAAAGACAAACAAAAATTAATTTTTGAACAACCACTGTCACCATCATCATGATTATCATGACATTAAGACAGGAGATTCTGCATAAGAGATGCTGATTCAAATTCCGGGATGTTCAGTAGAATTTATGCTAGTCAAAGATGATATTGAGGCATGTTTCCTCGAAGTTTTCCCTTCTCCCCTTCCATCATTTTATCAATTCTCCGTCTGTACTACATATAAAATACCGTCCAGCTCATAGTAAGGCTTCATACTGAGACACAGACAGTATATGAGAAAAATAATCAATATTTTTTGTTTTATTATTATTACTATTATTATTATTATTATCATCATCATCATCACTACTGTATTAATCCAAAAATAAGCCGCACCCTTAAAATTCGAGGATTGAAAAAGACAAAAATCAGAGAAATAGAAGAAAAATTACCGGTAGCAATTTTATTCCATATTTTATCTGGTCCAGGATGATTTTTAGTTTTGGTCTTTTTGACTGTTCTTCTATTGTACTGGGAAGCTAGAAAGAAAATGACTTTATCGTTAATTCTCGCCAATGGAAAATAAATGATAAATACATTTTATTCCATACACCTTTCTAGTATTTGTAAAACAATATATCTACCGCAAGATTTTCCTTCCTTCAACACATTCTTTTTTTTTGTTATGAAAAGGTTTCAATGATTAAATTTCAGTAGTAACAAACTGTTTTTTTCCTTTTTATCAGAGACTAAGCCTATACCAGTATAAAGGCACAGTAGGCCTATTGTTATGTACCTAATACATTTTCAATGCTCTATTACTGTCCACAATGTTGTCATTACTGACTTCACTGTTCACTTCATCATTTTTAAACAGCGTAGGATATGATATGTTGTAAAAACCAAGGTAGTGAATATGAGCCTCACTTTAAGTTTTCACAGTTGAAATTTGGATAAAAAGTGCGATTTATTTTCAGGCCAATATGGTATTATGTTGATACACATTTCTTTCCAAAGACTTCACGAATAGTTATGGGAAAAACTGTGATCATATAAAATGTCACAGTTTACATTCCAAACTCTGATCTGTATTCTCTATTTCTATTCTAAATCCTAACAGTAATATAGCCTGTGAATCTTTCTCTGATAAGCAAGGTTAGCTTCAGTGTTCCTACAACAGGGATAAGAACTCACAATCTTTTCTGTAACAGTAATTCTACATCTCTTTTCCTTGTCTCCAGTTGCATTAAAACTACCAACTTGTGTAACAATAAATTTTATAATTTATTTTATAAATTAAAATCATCAGTACCAGTTTCAGAAGACAAAGCCCTGCAGTATATATTGACTACACTCAACTCTGGCTACTAGCAACAGGCATCTATAATGAATACCGATCAAAATACCCCTCATTTCTCGTGAAAAACAAGTGAATAGACTACAGTGGACTATAGTGAACTTTACGTTGTCAGCAAACAGCTAGATACATTAAGAAGATTGAATGATTTTATAAATTTAGAATTTAAATAATTTTATAAAATAATTATCGTACTATATTATTATTATTATTTTTTTTTTACTGGTATCATCATCACTAATATTGTTGTATTATAGTAATCTTTCTGCTAATCTATTATTGGCTAATAGCTATTGTCTAGAACAATATTAATAATATAGAGGCAAAAATAATAAAAAAATTATTATTATTGGTGATGATGGTGGTTTGGTGGTGATAATGACAAGTACTAGTAGTATTTTATTTAATGACATTTTCAACTGTAGTTTTATTCAGCGACAAAATTCAATGTGAGTCTTTGTATGGAGTTCTCTACAAAGGACACGGTTCCTGTACATGTCGCAAATTTATAACATGAGACCTACCAATTTACTTCTATAAAGAAAAGGATGAGAGGGAAATGGCCAATGGCAATACCAATGAAGTAATTTCGGAAATGGATTGGGAGAGAAACAGAAAGGAAATTTATGTGTCACTTATTTTGTCTATAATCTCCTCACTGTTAGAATAATACTAATGTAAACACAAGCATGTGGCTGTCATACCCACGATTGGCTCCTAGTTGTAACATTCACACGACGTAGGAAAATATAGATCTGTGTTTGAGGACCATAACCTTGTATGTATTTTAAAAGAAAATTTGAATTTTAGTTTGTATATACGACAAAACATATAACTTTACTCATAAGTACAATGTTATGAAAAAGAAAAAATACGTTTATATTTGTAAATACTATGAATTTTCTAACAAAGCAGATGAATACAAAGAGTAATACCGAGGTAGCACAGTCTAGTATATACAGTCACGAAACTTGAGTTTATGAGGTTACTAGGAACAATAGACTGTGCAGGTACTATTTTGCGTTGTCTGTAATGAAGCGATAGTAGCGATCCTAGTGGTTAGCAACTATCTATAGATGCATATTTACTATGTATTAAGCTTCATGACTGTATATACTAGACTGTGGAGATAGTCTGTTCTTGTAACAAGCTAGTGTCACTTGAGCTTCTGCATGTAAATACATATTGTATTGTATTGTATTTATTAACATTCCATGGTATTCATACATTGCTTCACAGCTAGAATATGGAACAAGTCAAAAAACTTAATACTATTATAAAATCTTAATTTATAGTCACAGTCTACTTGGAATATATACAGACGAGATTTACAATATAGTCTACTAGTACAACACAAAGTTTTAGTATCAATTTCATGAAGGGTTATTGAATGTCATGAATTCACCTACAGAATAGAAGGCGTGAGAAATTAGGTACTTCTTTAATTTGGCCCTAAATAATTTTATGTTTTGAGTTTCATTTTTTATATCGATACGGAGGCTATTAAAAATTTTTACTGCCATATAACACACTCCTTTTTGATAGCACGATAGACTTGCTGATGGAGTATGAAAGTCATTTTTTTGACGTGTATTTATGCTATGAACTGTTGAATTAGTTACAAAGTTTTCACGATTACATACAAGGAAGATTATTAATGAAAAGATATACTGACAAGCCATGGGCATTATTTGTAGCTTTTTTAAAATAGTCCTACACAATTCCCTAGATTTGGCACCTACTATTATTCTAATTACTCTTTTTTGTAATAGAAATATACTGTTACTATCTGTGGAATTTCCCCAGAATATTATTCCAAAACTCATTACCGAGTGGAAGTATGCAAAGCATATTGTTTTTAAGGTATTGATATTACTATCTTTTGCATAGATCTAATAGCAAAACAAGCTGAATTCAGTTTGGGGGTAATTTCTTTAATATCATTTTTCCAATTTAACACATTATCGATTTTTAAGCAAAGAAATTTGGTTGTTGTTGTTTCTAATAGGGATCTATTGTTAATTATTGCGCTAGAAATTTGCGAGGTTGAATTTGGACAGGATTTAAATTGAATTATGTTAGTTTTGTTACAATTTAATACCAATTTATTGACTGAGAACCGGTCACATATTTTGAAGAGAATTTCCTCTGTTGAAGATTGGGATGTGTTGGAGTTATTGGCTGTAATTACTGTGTCATCTGCAAATAATATGGGATGACCTACATCTTTTATTAGGGGGGGCAAGATCATTTATAAACACTAGAAAAAGTAGGGGACCTAATAATGATCCTTGAGGAATTCCATTATTAATAGTTCCCCATGTCGATGCAGATTTCATAGTTGTATTGATTTCAACTTTCTGTTTCCTATCTATGAGATATGAGTGAAACCATTGGTTTGCAACACCTTTAATTCCATAATAATCTAATTTATCTAGCAGTAGTTAGTATCTTAACAGTGAAAAGATTATAGTAGAGAACCTGACTGAGAATCATATTTCAATCCATTGGACATGCTATTAATTAACTGATAAAGGTATAGCTGTGTTTGCTACTTTCTCTGGACTCTTGAACAAGAATATGCTTCCCTACTCACCTGAACCTGGATGGTTGGGGCATAATTAGAACCCATCTTCTTGTCTCCACAACCACCAGGCCACGCACGTATGAAGCGAGGATCAGCAAGTAATGACACTGGGTTTTCACCAGTACCAGAAAAATAGGAACCCACTGGACAGAGAATAGTATACAGCATTGCTGAACCACACGCTGCGACACCCAATGATGGCTGCAAAAATAATACCAATGTTTCATCAATAAAGCTATGGACTTCACAGCACAAGGTAATAATATCATGGAGTTAGAATGTCAATAATAGACATAAATATATAATTCCATGAAACGACATAAAAACATATGTATGATAAAAATTTTGACTAAAACTACCATTTACAGTTCCTCAAAGGGAAAATGCTCTTTGAAAAGTATCAGTTTCTTTCAAGTGCTAATCATAGCAATAATTTAATTACTGTAAGGTATTGAATTTGGTATTCCCAAGAAACTAGTTTGATTAATTAAAATGTGTCTCAGTGAAACGTACAGCAGAGTCCGTATAAGTCAATTCCTGCCAGATGCGTTTCCAATTCACTGCGAGCTAAAGCAAGGATATGCACTATCACCTTTATTTTTTAACTTTGCTCTAGAGTATGCCATTAGGAAAGTCCAGGATAACAGAGAGGGTTTGGAATTGAATGGGTTATATCAGCTGCTTGTCTATTCAGATGACGTGAATATGTTAGGAGAAAATCGACTAACGTTTAGGGAAAATACAGGAATTTTACTTGAAGCACGTAAAGAAATAGGTTTGGAAGTAAATCCCGAAAAGACAAAGTATATGATTTATGTCTCGTGACGAGAATATTGTACAAAATGGAAATATAAAAATTGGAAATTTATCCTTTGAAGAAGTGGAAAAATTCAAATACCTGGGAGCAACAGTAACAAATATAAATGATACTCGGGAGGAAATTAAACACAGAATAAATATGGGAAATGCCTGTTATTATTCGGTTGAGAAGCTTTTATCATCCAGTCTGTTGTCAAAAAATTTGAAAGTTAGACTTTATAAAACAGTTATATTACTGGTAGTTCTTTATGGTTGTGAAACTTGGACTCTCACTTTGAGAGAGGAACATAGGTTAAGGGTGTTTGAGAATAAGGTGCTTAGAAAAATATTTGGGGCTAAGAGGGATGAAGTTACAGGAGAATGGAGAAAGTTACAGAACACAGAACTGCACGCATTGTATTCTTCACCTAATATACAGTAATTAGGAACATTAAATCCAGACGTCTGAAATGGGCAGGGTATGTAGCACGTATGGGCGAATCCAGAAATGCATATAGAGTGTTAGTTGGGAGGCCTGAGGGAAAAAGACCTTTGGGGAGACCATTTGAGGGAGGTGGGATATGTATGATAGAGACTGGATTAATCTTGCTCAGGATAGGGACCAATGGTGGGCTTATGTGAGTGCGGCAATGAACCTCCGGGTTCCTTAAAAGCCAGTAAGTAGTAAGTAAGGTTATTTTATATTTAGTTAGAAATGGATATAACTGGTAAAGTTTCAGAAACACTATTTTGGACAAAGTTATTATCTTCTCCCTAAAAAAAAAAAAAAAAAAAAAACAAAAAAAAAAAAAAAAAATGTGTTTGAAAGTCCAACAGTTATTCTTAAAATTAATAAAACATGTTCGCAAATGACATGCCAGTTTCGTTGCTACCTACATTTTATAATCTACAGATATAAATTACATTTTTTAACAAAAAATACAATAATCTTAATTCTATCCTTCGAAATTACACTTTCACAAGCATCATCTACAAACAGCTGCCAAGATTCGTATGAATTTTAGTCTAAAATAGGAACTATGCAACAGAATAAAAACTGAAATATTAATTTCTAATATCTCCAGACACAATCACCTAATATTTTTCTATAATTTTATTATGTTAGTCTAACAGAGTTAAATTTCACTTGAGATGAAGGCACTTGCTGGAAAGGATTAATTAGAATGAGAGACAAGAATTGTAATTAGTAGATAATGGCAATTTTCGTATTGTGTCTACTTTTCTTTTTAACACAGGGATGTCATCACAGGTTTTCTGTCAAAGCCATCTGTGCCTTATCAGGAAATGCAAATGGATAATACAAAAACAGTTTAATATTTTGCTTATGACATTAATTGGACAAATGCTGTAAATTTCCTATATGTTACGAACTTAGTCTGATGTATGAACCCCAATTTTACTTTCCTCCCGAAGGAAGTCTCTAGATTTCTTCTTTTGTCTCAGAAATCCATCATTCTCGACTGGTTTGAACCCAAGATACTTGGGTCCAGAGAAAGTACAATAACCACTAGACCATTGTGGACAACAAATTGAAATATGTATTAATTAATTAATTGACTTATTTCACCATACCATATTAATCATTCTAAAAATACATTCGCACGTCCAGATAGCAACTGCTTAACAGTAATAGGTTTCTTAGTTTACGACAAATCAATGTGGATAACATTATCATTGCTAACACTGTGTAACTGCCAATTCTGATGTTGGGGTCATTCAAGATAACTCCCTTCTTGATAAAACTGGAATATGTTTCAGTTACTTCTTAACACATGGAAACAACCCAAGGATTGTTATAAAAGCCACTGTGAAAATCTGAATTTTAAAACCTTGAATGGAATTCTTTAAGCAACTTAATTTCAAATATGGCCATGACAGCACTTTCACAATATGCAGGTTGTGAAATCACATACGAGTAACGTATTATCTTCAAACATAATCTAGAAATGCACAAACAAGTTATATCAAGAGGAATACTACTATCTTCTGCAAGAGTCAAGAAACACGCTTATATTATTATCTTAAAATGTCTTCCTTTCTATATGTAATTCTTTCATTCAGTTATTAGCTTATTAATAGCTAATACCTAATGTTCTGCTATATGTTAATTACGGTATTTGTTATCTTGCATTCCAATATTTTTTGTAGTGCTTTTTTACTGACTGCTATAGTTTCACATAGAGGTTGATAAATTCTATAGCCATTTGTTTAGGTTCACTAAGTAACATCAATTTGAAGATATTCATATTTTCAGTCTATATAAATTTATAGAAAGACTCAAGTTCAGTGACAAGTTCATATTTTTCAACAGCTGGTCTTCTGCGATAACCAAGAAATAAATCTGGATCATTTCATTTCCCATTGAATTCCTTGCATTTTCAACAGTTCTGTTTTTAAAATTTCTCCAACAATTGTAACTTAACAAATGTCTTATTGCAACTAATTTATTTTCGTTTATGATTGCTGGATTTTATTTTTTCTCTTTCCTTTTGGTCAGTGCATATCTGCAACATCATTTCTATATACACTACAGAGTGTTTGTACCACTTAAAAACAATTTTCTTGCTAAAATGTTGTACTCTACTTGTTTAATCACATATACTTGAATTAGAAAATCCAATGTTACACGTACTGGTAATTTTTTACTGTACAAAAACAAACATTGTAATAATACAAATGAAATTTCGTATTTACTATATACAAAATAATGATTATGAAATCATGGTTTTGAAGAAAAGAAAAGAAAACCTAGAGACAATAAGATTTTAATTTCATACCAGGCCACTATGCTGTAATGTCATTACTCATTACACTGGGATCATGAGAATATGTCTGTATAGTTTTCAGAATAAAATATGTTAAGGAAATATTGAGATTGTATCTGTATCACTAACCTTGCTTTGTAATGGAGATAATTTAAATTTGAAAAGAACTTTAATACTTCAATACCCCTTGAAATTCGCAATCACAAATTTCCTTAATTGCGGAATTCACTGCTTAGTTAGCATAGTTATGAATATGGTTATAATAGGTATCAAGCACAAAGAGTGCTATAGAATTGGTACCGGTAACAAAGGAATTAAAACAAACTGTTCTAAAAAAAGCGGTCCTCATTGTGGATAATGGACACTACAGATTACTTACTTTATCTTTTCGTGTTGAATTGTCACATGTAAAACACGAAAATCTTAATCAACAAAACAAAAATGTTTCTGGATCTCATCATACATGTAGAAACATCCAAAATTACGAATCTACTGGGTGTTCATTTCAAAGTGTGTCATGACGTCACTGTTGTTGGGTCACCGATTTGAAACGAGTTTCAGCTTATATGTCAGAGAAGTTGCCTATTATTTAAGGCGTTCTTCAATCTGAACTTGAGAACGTGTACGGTATAACTTGAACGTCGTAGCAACAGATGGTGGTCTGTACGGTCTGTGTGCTACCATAATCTCTTTCGAACTGTGTTTTGCGCCGGCAAGTCGTACGCAGGGTATTTGTTATCACCGGTTGCGTACGGTAACATTCCACAACACAAATCAAATGCTCCGTGTCCATGTTGACCGTCGAAGTTAATGTCAACAAATACATAAGTAATCGTCTTAACTCTCTCCCCATATCCCGACAGTACGTATTTCCAAACAGTTCACATTCCTGCCACTACCGGCGTTACAGTACGTATCGGTACGGACTCTTCAGAATGAATGCTGTACTTGCTAGGCAACTTCTCTGCCTCACAGGTTATACACCTCTGCGGAAGTGTAGGAAGATTGAATTCTCTAGGCTCATCGGCTAGCCACATGACGGCATACAGCGAGCCATGACACATTTTGAACTGAACACCCAGTATATATCGACACCAACATCAGGCAAAGCATTACTGTGAGTTATTCTCCTAGAAAAACTGTAATAAAACCAACTCTCACATATGCTCTAAAGAAAATAGTTGGAGAAAGCTATTGGTAAACGATACAAAAGATAAGTTTTTAATTTATTTTATTTTACGATGCTTTATCAACTGCTATGGTTGTCTAGCATCTGAATGAAATGAACGTCATAATGCAAACGAAATGAGTCCAGGGTCCAGTGCTGAAATTTACCCAGCATTTGCTCTTAATGGGTTGAGGAAAAAACTCCGAAAAAACCTCAACCAGATAACTTGTCTCAACCAGATTTGAACCTGGGTCGTTTTATGGTAAGACATGCTAACATTACAAGAGATAAGTTTCCATTTCCTTGTCTTACCTGACGGCTGTGGCATCCCAAAAGGAAGAGAGAGAGAGAAAAAAAAAACAGAATGATTCTGTAAAAGATGGCTTGATTCTCCACCTACCTGAACAGGCTAACATCCTAATCAGAGGATAAAGAAGAGTAGCAGCAGAAGAAGGAGAAGAAAAAGAATACAAAGAAGAAGGTGTCCTTAATATGCTTTTAAATACAATGTTATTTCGTATCACGCAAATATAAGAGAGGTTAAACATTTAACTTTTACACACTAGTAATGTATTTCTAAACATTTTCCAAGCAATTATGTACACTGTAACTTAGTATAAAATATATAATATCGATTAATATTAATCAGAATGGAATGAAGTAAGATATGACAATGTCAATGCATCGTCTACAGAATATTACATTTCCGGTTCAGCATTTAACGAATTCTGAATTTAAAACAATATCAATCAACAGACTAATTATCTAATAAGAATACAAATAATGGCAGGATTCGTAAAGTAAACAATACCGAAAATTAACATAATTTATGAGTGCCAATATTAGCAAAATATTAATTCTCGAAGATTCTTTACTATACTTAATTACATGTGTCTGGATGTACGAGCCTGTTGGAATTACCATGCATATATGTTTTCTTAACCTCAAACTGATAGCCTGACCTGACCTTGATCTCCATCCTAAGAGGATGGTAATCAACGTCATGAATAAAAAAGAAAGATATCCCTATGACGAAATCGAAACGTCAGTATTACCACATTTCAAAACTGGAACGTGACAATGGGCGTCAAAGACTTCTGAGAAAAACGCCTTTCTTGTCTCCGATTATCTCTAGGCCAAATTTTACATTAATTTTGATATATTTCCTTTAGGGCTGAGTAAAAAATAATTTTTTCTTTTCTTCTATGTTATGATTGTACTGTTCAGATTTTATTGCATTTAAACTTCAGGAACAGCAATCTTCATCATCTGTCAACTTAAACAAAATTTAACTTCCCAGCTATTCATAAGGTGCATGACATCTCGGATTTTTCTGAGCTCATGAGTTGCAAAATTTTTGGGAAAGATGGAGAGGTGTCTCTTGTTTCAGTAATATGTTTTTTCTACTAAAATAAATGCATCAAGTTGCAGTTTACAAATCTGAAGTGAATATAATTAAATTGCTTTTGGTGTGCTATTACATCTGTTCTGTTCATCTAGGTAGAGACTTTTCTGTTCAATTATCGGACAGATTTTGTTAATATTCAATATTTGTTAGCCAATTGATTTGGAATGTATGTTTATCATATACAACCACTTCTATTGTAGTTTATTTGAAAGCCTCACGTAAAAATATCACAAAAAGTTTCATTAAAGTTGGTTACAGAAATTTTCTTCTTTTTGGATATCACTTTGAGCTTAAAAGCAATAAAACAACATGGTCACTGAGTTTTCAAAATTGAGTTTAATAATTTTTAACAAAAAAGTAAACTTCAAATCAAAAGCTGCTTTACATAAAAATTTTAGGGTGTCAATAGATTTATAAGAATTATTTCAAGAGGTAACACAAGAGGTGACAACAATGCACAGGTTTTCTTTTAGGAACTTTCACACACACCACTTACCCAGACAGCAGAGGTACTTCATGACAGTGTCTTATCAGATCTTGGTACAAATATTTACAAACTTCAAATAGCTAAAATTCTGTAAAATTACTATTAGCAGATAGTTCGTAAATGTGTTCCATTCAGCTGTGTTTATTTGTAAACTTACAAGGAAAAGAGTTTCCCTACTACTAGTTGCTAGCAAGAAGGACGTAAGTCCAGTGGTGGAATTGCCACCTTCTGGCTTCCGGATAAGCTAATGTATACTGCATGATGTAATGGTTATACCACCATGACTCGGTTCCCAGAGTATTGTTCATAGAAACAGGTTGCACCTCGAGAATATGAAACTTTCGAACTTTCATTCTTAGTAGAACTAGAAGTTTGGGAGGGGTGGGGGGGAGGAAATTTGAATTTAATAAATGCATTACTTTACTACTATGCCCAGTGGAAGGTTTTCTGCCATAGTTTTTAATAACGAAAAAACTCTCAACATTTGTTCCCACTCAACAGTCTTTTAGGTCCACCGCTGTGGAGTAAAGGTTAGCATGCCTAACTGTGAAATGGACTCGTGTTCAAATCCTGGTTGGGACAAGTTACCTAATTGAGGTTTTTCTGAAGTTTTCCCTCAAACCAATAAGAGGAAATGCTGAGTAACTTTCAGTGCTGAACCCTGGACTCATTTCACTGGCATCATCACCTTCATCTCATTCATATGTTATATAACCATAGCAACTGAAAAAGCGTCGTAAAATAACCAATAAAAAAAATCAGTATTTTACTTTTGATACTGTATTTGCCAAAAAAAAAAAAAAAAAAAAAAAAATCGCACGCACGCACATACACACAAAAGCAGAAAAAGCCAACTTACATCAATGCCAATGAGTGTTGGACGGATGTAGAGACTGGACGATTCAGAATGGGGTACCCACTCCTGATCTATGCTGATGAGTCGACAAAGGCACTTGATGAGTTGCTCACCATCGAATGTTGGAAGACCAGCTCGCAATGCTGAACGATTCATACGTTCCATGTTCATGTCTGGACGGAAGATTCTTATCTTTCCATCCACACCACGGTATGCTTTCATACCTTCAAACAGCTAAAATGTCATAAAATACATAGTTATTTTCAGTTCATAAAATTCAAGAAGTTCAAGTAATTATGAAGTGAAATGTCTAAAATTAGTGCTAGCAATGTATCTCTAATTGTTAATTCTTCTCCAATTTCAAGTCAACTTCACAAACCAAATTCCTAGTTTTTATAAATGCTGGACTATAAGAAAATTAATATTAATCTGTCTATAAAATCAATAAATTCAACGATGTGGATGATATTAGAGTGAAACCTGTGTTAATAATTACCAAAACCTCTAAAAATGCATAGTTGCTTAAAAGGATAACTTACAGTATAATTATTTCTTTTTCCAACAGAAAGAATTCTTTTCAGAAAAGTCTATAACGATTAGTTCTGGTCATCTATGAGTTTAATGCACACAAATATTTCTGTATATGAGGGAAATACATGTTTACAGCATTCCTGGTGCTGACAAAGTTGGTTTGGGCGTGTCTACGAACAGCTATTTTTCCTGAACTATTGGATAGATTTTATTCATATTCAATATGTCTATGTCAATTCAGCTAGGAATGATGCACATGAAATATGATCACTTTTACTGATCAATTAAGATATATTTATTTAAAAAAATTATACAGTGGTAATGTACATTAAACCAACTCTAACGAATTTCTTTTTCATATTTTTAGCATATGGTAATTAATAAATTAAACAGTGTAGATAGTATGTCTGCAAAACCCTTTGTACATATGGGAAAAAATTAATTAACACTAACATAAAGTATAGTCCACCGCTGTGGAGTAATGGTTGGCGCGTCTGAGGTGGAACGAGCGGGCCTGGGTTCAAATCCTGTTTGAGATAAGTTGCCTGGTTGGGTTTTTCTAGGGGTTTCCCTCAACCAATTGAAACAGAATTGCTGGGTAACTTTCGGCATTGGATCTTGGACTCATTTCGCCATGATTAATTTGCGTATCATCATTATCATCATCTATATCGTAGCCTGGGTTCAGTTCACGGTGCAGTGTGCTGTACTTGTACAAGAGCGTGGCCATTCGGCTACCCAACATTCACAGTATAGGAGTGGTAAGCACAATAAGTCTCAGGCTGGAATGCAAGCCTTCAGGTTCCTCCTCCGTACAAGAGAGAGAGAGAGAGAGAGAAAAAATGTATATCTCTTCCAATTTAGAACTTCAGGAGAAAAAAAACTGCCATACAGAAATATAATCCCAAATGAAAACTTCAAATATTTTAGGATTTACAGTCATCTTATAAGATCCAAAATTGCTGCCGCATTAAGAAATAAGGGCTGGATAGTAGAAGAAGAAATCTCTTGTCTAGCTGAAAATGGATCAAGGACAAGAGTCGATATTTTAGCGTACAATGCTGACACTAAACAGGGCATCATTGTGGACCCCATGATACGTTTTGAAGTAGGATGTCACCAGTCAGTCGAGGACCATCATGAGAAGAAGTCGAACTATTTCAAGGTGAAATATGCCTTAATTCATGTTGAGGTATATGGCTTGCTCATAGGTACTCGAGGGACTATACCAGCTTATTTCGAAGAATTTTGACAGCAATTTGCTCTGTCAACATCTCTGAGGGATGACATTGTGATAATAATGTTAAAAAAAATCCTGTTAAATCCTGATTAAGCACATGGTGCCACATTAACAGCAATTGTAATTTTTTATACCCTTTTCTTTGTTCCTTTTTTAAAATTTCATTATCTATGTTTACATATGTATATTTATTTTTTGAGGATATACTGAGTCTGTAAGGGCTACCCTCAATGGGTGGGTAGTTTGTAATTTCATACAATTAGTGCACGCTTTAGTAAACATTATTTCGACCAGCCAGTCAAAATAATTTTGACTGAAGTATAACTCTCATTGTCACGGAAATGAAGTAAAATAAAATGTATTTTCCTGTGAAAACATCATATTCAGTAAAGGAAGTTGCAAATGTATTTTCAGAACAGATTCTTGCATCATATAATATTTTAAGTCAGATAGAACAGCAGTACCATTTGGGGTATCTCTTTTTAAGTTCTCATTAGATATAGAAGCTCCCTTTTTATGCAGACAGAAGTCAGTTAATACAATAACATTTTACAAATTTCCCCTTCACAGTTTGTTTTCATAATATTTTTTATTTACTTGACACGCAAGTGGAATACCGGAAATCTAATTATAAACAACCAATGACTTGTGTCAAATTCATTACATTACTTAACACAATTTATAAATGCAAATATGTTGTTGTTTTCTAATGCCAGGCGTTTGACAATAAAGTCATTTGACCTCTTGCACTCCAATATTTTTCAAAGATATTATCATGACCAGCCAATGAAGCACAGATTTTGAGGTGTTCCGAATCCATTTCTTATAAATGCAAATATAAAACATTACTTTCGTGTAGAATACACAAACGAAAAGTTTGTTTTCTTATTTTGGTGAACAACTGACTTCATCTATGAAGTCTTTCGAATAACAGTTCAAGCAAATTAACTATAATGGAAATATCACTGATAACATGAAAAATAATTGAATTGTTAAAACGGATAATGAAAGCTCTGTCGATTTCAAGACTTTTTTCTCTCAGTTTGTAAGTAAGTACTGTATGACGTAATAATCCTTCAGAAATCTTATTCAATTTAGCGGTCTCTCCCTCTCTCTCTATTTCTCTCTCTACAACATTCCAGAATTTCTTTCACTTCTTAAATTGAAAATTAGCAACTTGTTTCATAGGAGCGTACATTTGCACAATTCTAAATAAAAAACGATTAATTTATTTCCGTAAGATTTGGCAAATAATTTGCGTCTTTCATTTTAATAAGAAACGAAATACTTACATTAATGTTAATTAGCAGCAAATAAATAAGAAAAAGTGAACTTGTGGGTTTGACTACTATGCAGTCTTTATAAAAGAAACGTGATGTAACAAGAACAGAGTGTACAATAGACGTGAACAATAAAGGTTAAAGGTCCAGGCACAAGTAGGCAGGGAACTTCAGGTGTGTAATTGATTAATCCCACATGTATTTCCCTTGTTCGTGAACTACATATACTCCTGATTCACATAGCTGAAGCATTTGATAATCCAACCTAATGTTTCTTTATTCTTTATTTTATGAATGTCAGGTAGTTTTGAACCACTTTTATCTGTGAAATTAACTGACTACATTATACACTCAGCTTGTTGTTGGTGTGGAGAAACACATTTTTGATGTCGGGTACCTACAGAGAGAATTCATTACCCCGAAATAAGGATTGATGATTTAACTAAGCTGAGTTTAGTTTTGCCTGAAATTCCCTCACCCTAGGATAAAGTAAATTAATGTATCTTAAATTTCTATCCCGAAGTAAGCACTTTTATTGTACTTAAAAATTTGCCCGTCCAACAAGAACTGAATAACGGACTTCAAGACTAATAGCAAGTATAGTAACCATTCAGCTGCCGATGATGATTTATATAAAATATATGCTCTTATTTAAAAATAAAGTATATTCTGTCAATTTTCATTATCAATCAAGCTATTAATACTACTCTCTAATGACTGAGAATTTTAAAATGAAACAAGAATTATGAATTTTGTAATAATGAAATATAAAACCTGTTTTATTACTTTCCATCAGCTACTTGTTTATTGTGTGTGTGTGTGTGTGTGTGTTTTTTTTAAGAATTTATTTAAAACTAGACTAGGCCTAATCATTCCATTTTCCTACATTTCACAAGTAAGTTATCTACAACTTAAATTGCTCGTACTTCCTTATTAGCCAATTTAATTACATAACCGGAAACACATTCATTCTTAGTTTCACAGAATTTAACCAAGATACTGAAGACTCACATATGTACGCATATGCTTTTCCTCTTATTTAATTTAGCTAGGTTCAATGGGTTAAGTGTGAAGATTGAAAGTAAAGATAACCATTAATTGGATGATCAGAGAGTAAGTCTCAAGAAACATATGCAAAAAGCTTCAATTCTAAAATATTTTGCAGCCAACGCTATGAAGTTTATAAAACAGATATTAACTTACTTCAGTCGCATAATGTAAAACTTTAGCTGCTGGATGAAGTACTATATTCTCAAATGGAACAATTTCAGGTCTCTGCCAGCCACCAAGGGATTCATGATACAGAATCTTCAACATGTGATCAGTAAAATTTTTTCCAAACTGAAGATCTGTTACTTCTGGTTTCGGCTGCAATTGTTCTGGAGATGCTAGCTGCACAGTTAAGTCTGTAAACTAATCATGAAATCGAAATGTTACATAACGGATTTCAAATTACATGTCATTAGAAACTTTATATGAAAAATCTACATAATAATACTACTTTATTTGGATTTAAGTTACGTACCTTAAAAGTATTTTGCACTTCATTTGAAAACGAAAGTGCTGGTTTAACCTTGTGGGTAGCAACATTTCTGCAAAGAAACTACAGAGTTCATTCATGAGTCAAACATCTGAAAGAAAATTACTTCAGAGTAACAGATTGTCTTTCCAAATGCACATGAATTAATCAAAACTTAATCTTTTATTTCAAAATACTAATACAGTATATGGGTCATTTGCAAAATTTGTATAATGAATGGACGATTGAGAACGTCAAAATTAATGTACTATTCAGTGCATATTCTGCATGTATTAATATAGTGCAATGTCTCTGCCATAGTAACCAGCCACTGTATACTCACCTTGCTTTACAGTATTCTCTACAAGTATCAATGAATCTTTGATGGCATGACTAAATGTCAGTGTGTTACAGAACAAGACAATGGAGCTTTTACAGAAATAGAATTCCTTTATTTTTTATATCAGATATTCTTTAAACAGTGCATAGGTCTTAGAATAGTAACAGAACTAACTTCAGATCAAAACTGAACAAATATTTTAAATATCTTAATATCAGATCTGTTACCTAATATGAAGATAACTTCTTCAGTAACTAACAGAAAACCATTCTTTCTGTGACAATTATCTTAGTAGATTGCCCTTTAAGGAGAAGATATTTCAGCCTTAGTTTCTTTAATGATAGATAATTAGAAAAAATTAAGGCACTGCTTTGAATGATGTAACAGACATGACATGGAGTAACAGATCTGACAGGTAACAGACATGACAAAGCAAACATAAGCATGTGCTAACCTAAAAATTGTTAATATTTAAGGAGAAAAATTCGCTCCGGCGTCGGGGATCGAACATGGGTTCTTGGTTCTACGTACCAAGCACTCTGACCACTGAGCTACGCCGAATTCAATCCACAGCACCGGACCAAATCCACCTCCTTCAATGTTTCCCTTTGTGGCCTGATTGTGGCACATATGTTGACGTATATGTCCAATGTCAACTGCCATTATACTAGGAGCGCACTCAGCTGAGTGACTTGTTTGGCCGGGGTTCCGCAGTTACGTGCACAGTAATCTGTACAGATATATGCACTGCAGCTATGAGAATATTATAGATTTATTAATTTGTCCTACAGAATAATATCTGTAATATTGACAATTAATATTTAAGGAGAAAAATTCGCTCCGGCGCCGGGGATCGAACCCGGGTCCTTGGTTCTACGTACCAAGCGCTCTGACCACTGAGCTACGCCGAATTCAATCCACAGCACCGGACCGAATCCTCCTCCTTCAATGTTTCTCTTTGTGGCCTGACTCCAAGTTAGGCACATAAGTTGACGTATATGTCCAATGGCAGTTGACATTGAAAATGTCTCCCACCAACTGCTACACACTGCTGACACTTTCTTATAAAATTGTTAATTAGCCTACTTTAAGAAGTTCTGCTTCACTGATTGACTCGATTTCAGCTCTTATATAGTCTTTAAGCTCATTTATTGTATGCGGGTTTTTCGCATAAAACTTATTTTTAAGTGCCCCCATAGATAGAAATCGCATGGTGTTAAATCTGGACTTCGTGAGGCCCACAAATTTTTGCTGATATTTCTTCTTCCAAAAATTCGACGCAATTCTCCCACGGATTCATCGACAATTCACTTACATTTATAACTTTAACAGCAGCAAAGTCGAAATGATTATAGGATACCTTTTTGAAAATATAAGGTTAGACCTACGTATTGCTCGGGAAATGATGAAGTACAGTAGTTACCTAATGTTTTCTGATCCACCTATACGATTAATCACGGGTATTTAAAGAAACTGTAGAATGATGACAAAGAAAATTTAAATGTTCTCAAAAAAAGCTGTCCTAGGGTCTCACCAGGATTCAAATCTTGATTTCATTTGGCTAATATGCCTTCCAACGCCCAACGAAAATAAATTTCTTACTGGTGCTTCATCTCAGGTTTCATTAAAAATGAAGTTATACTGGTATGGCACGACACTGTATGTATAATAAAATATCCAGAAGGTTGGGTACATGAATTATTTCCTTCCTTTATTAAGTAACCTACCTGCTAATCAGTTCATTAATTCATTTATTTTATTCCATAGATCTTACATGAGCAATGAAGCTTTAAGATGTGGAACAAGTCAAAATTTTACAATATTACAATTACAATTCTTACAAATTTTTACAATATTTTGGCGAGATGTAGTGAGGTAAGGTGAGGTCCGAGGATTCGCCAAAATATTACCCGGCATTTGCCTTTTGGTTGGGGAAACCTCGGAAAAACCCAACCAGGTAATCAAATCAAAGGGGTTGATGCCGAGGACTCGCCATAAACCATCCGGCTTCAGTCCCATGGCTGTGGAAAACCTCGGAAGAAACCATAAACCAAAGGGAGATCCAACCCAAGCCCGGTAATAGGTACCGGTAGCTAATTATTAATGATTAGAAGGTAGGCTATTTAACAACATAATGTAACATTAAAAGAAAACTTAATGTTGTAATAATTGTAATTTGGCGATAATCGTTTAATGCAGGGAAAGAATAACAGAATCTACATTTCAGAATTCAAATCAAGCCATAGGTTAATAAAATACCTAGGTACCTCATCTCAATTTACTGCCACTGTATTAGTCACTCTCATGGCCCATTTAATTCAGTACCTATTATATTAGGATAACCTGTTTAAAATCTTGCTTAATAGCTCATCTTTTACCTGTAAATCTGTGAACTACTACAATTTTACACTGTCATGATTCTGGCAAACAATATAGAGTACATAGGCCTAATACAATGTTTCAAGGATTTCTCAGTAGGTATAAAGTTTATAATAAAGCTTTGATTTACAATAAAACTGTCAATTAGATTGTTGACCTGACCTATCAGCAGAGGCATCACTCAGAATTTATTTTCTCTGATATATAACTGCTGAAACTATTCACTGACAATGACAGCAACTCACATTATTTCCTTTAATAAATTATCTCTACATTCATGGAGAGTGTAACACAACTCCAATAATTTAATAAATCAACACAATCAAATTAGAACTGTAGGCCTATAATATCCAGTAACAATTATATTAAACTATATGGAAACATTCATAATATTCAGTAACAATTTATATTAAACTGTATGGATTCATAACTGTCATAACCTATTAGGTAGGCCTACAATTTTTAAAACTTATTGCATCAGCCTGTATTCGAACTCAAGTTTCATTAGATTGTGTTACTTTATTAGGCCTATGTGTATTATATAAATTAGGTTTTGAATAATACTTTTCTTGTCATTTTCTTATAAATCTCACACAACTTAAAACCGTACTGTATAGGTCGATCCAACCTACCTTACGCAGAAGCAGCACTCTTGGCAACCGAGCTGAACTAACCATGATGGATACTATATTCTCATTCAGAGCCGACTATAGTTAATATACTGATCATCTTTCCATATCAGACAATCTGCATACGTCACGTGAGCGTCAAGTAATATTGCATATTTATTAAACTAGTAAACAGTAAGCGAGAACGCGTAGAAACAACTACCACAAACACTTCCCGGATAAAAATAATTGCTATCGCTTCTCACGTTCCTTTCAGTCACTAGACTGGTTTCGCAACTTTTTTTACCCCTCATTTTCAAGATAGCCAACCTTTCACAATCAATTATGTTTAATGCCAACCTAATTTATTATTTCTGTTTAAGTAAAAATATTACAAATATGAGCTTCACAACTTATGTATAGTTTACATGTATGACAATCTTGAAAGTCTCAGTAAAATGACAACTACATGCAGGACACCTATATTATACATTATATTTGTGCAATCGTCTGTTTACTGAAACTGAAAATAAATTATTGTATTAAATGAAGTAAGCCCTCTTACTGTCAAAACCTGTGCAACACCTTATAAGAAAAACATTTTCATTTGATTGGACAATCAATTCAATAGAGCACTGTACACGTCTAAAATTACTTATGATTTAAGTGGCTAGTCCGTCATTGGAAAATTTTAATTATTCTCATTCATCTCTCCCACCCTTTTAGAAAAGGAAAATTTTCGCGTGGATAACGACAACATTTTAATTGTTACAATTGTTTTCTTTCTTCTTCCGTTTAACCTCCTCCATTCCTATAGACTTACAATCCAGTGCGGTGTAGAGGAAGGTATGTAGCAATGGACCGACACTTGACAGGCACACGTCACAGGTCTCCCTGACCATGTGGTCAGCATGGTGTAGGGCCATTGCCGAGATAACACAGGACAGCACATGAAAAGGGACAAATACCTAGTCCCATGGATAGAAGATAAATCTCTCATTACCAACACTAGAATTGAACCATTGGCCCACTTCATTGAAAAGCAAACACACTACCGGTATCCATATAGCTACGACAGACTAATTGTCACAATTGAGTGTTTAAACAGGAGCGTCATTTCAGTTTTTGCTTAGGAGTAGGCAAGTTTTTTTAGAGATGATCTTATAGGGTATATCTTGTGGTGCACGACCTTTCTATTTCCTCTGAAATGAACTTTACCTTCCCAAATTGGGGTAAACTTGACCGCTGGGTTAACTTGACCATAAGAAATTAACTGAATGGCATTGTTGCTTTGACACATGACATTTGTTTCTTGTGATTGGCTATGCAGCCAAATTAAAAAAAAATTAGTCTGTCTAAAATTTTCGATTTCGTTTGCCAATATTCTATTGGAGCAAAATTTTAAAAGAATAAATTTAGAAAAACCGGTAATGCATAAACACTACTTGTAAAAGCCACTCCTAAGTGTAACTGAAAACATTTATTGCACCTGTCGTCGGTTATTTAAAAAACCTGATGACATTCCCTAGCCAAACCAGAGCTGAACATATACCCTAACATCTGTAAACAGTAAAGTCACATCGCGAATTCCGAAAGATATGGGTTTGGCTGCACACACAGTCTACTGCAAAGAGTTACTTACTTACAAAAGGCTTTTAAGGAACCTGCAGGTTCACTGCCACCCTCACATATGCCACCATTGGTCCCTATTCTGTGCAAGATTAATTCAGTCTCTATCATCATATCCCACCTCCCTTAAATCCATTTTAATATTATCCTCCCATCTATGTCTCGGCATCCCCAAAGGTCTTTTCCCTCTGGCCTCTCAACTAACACTCTATATGCATTTCTAGATTCGCCCATACATACTACATGCCCTGCTCATTTCAAACGTCTGGATTTAATATTCCGAATTATGTCAGGTGAAGAATACAATACGTGCAGTTCTGCATTGTGTAACTTTCTCCATTCTCCTGTAACTTCATCCCTCTTAACCCTAAGTATTTTCCTAAGAACCTTATTCTCAAACACCCTTAATCTCTTTTCCTCTCTCAAAGTGAGAGTCCAAGTTTCACAACCATACAGAACAACCAATAATATAGCTGTATTATAAATTCTAACTTTCAGATTTTTTGACAGCAGACTAGATGACAAAAGCTTCTTAACTGAATAATTACAGGCATTTCCCATATTTATTCTACGTTTAATTTCCTCCAGAGTGTCATTTATATTTATTACTGTTGCTCCTAGATATTTGCATTTTTCCACCTCTTCGAAGGATAAATCTCCAATTTTTATAGTATTTCATTTCGCACAATATTCTGGTCACGAGACATAGTCATATACTTTGTCTTTTTTGGATTTACTTCCAAACCTATCACTTTACTTGCTTCATGCAAAATTTCAATATTTTCTAACGTTAATAGAAAAAAAAAAGAGTTGAAGCAAGTTTGGGAGGGGCAGTGCCCTCCCATGCCCCCTCATAACTCCGCCTATGCCTGAAAATATTAACATCTAATTGTGCAGTATATTAAATCACCAGATTTTCTAATGTATTCCTATTGGGACAAGACACTGCCGGATGATATGCCATTGTTACAATTTCCTGAATTAGCCCCAACAAATCTCGTCTTTTATTTCTTAAGCATTTATAATAGTGGAATATTTTAATATTAGAGGTACAGTTCTAACAACGTTTTTAGTATTACTGCTCAGTTATTTGTTTTAATCTTAAACTCTGGTTCTGCATACTGCAGATAGATGGCAGCACTGTGATTCATTTTCAAGTTGCACACCACTTCAGCAGTGCTACACTATGCATGATGTGATCTGTGGCGTGGCTAACGAGATCTGTGGAGAAATACGTCATGTACTAGGGTGAATGAACATGTGAGTGTTCGTGTTAGTGTAGTGTATGGAATGAGCGAGGATAATGATGAAGTTCATTTTTAAGGATAGAAAGAATGCAAAAAACCTCGTGCTCGAGGTTAATTCACAAACGAGAAAAAAACTAATTGGAAAAAAGATAAAAATTAGATGGAATATGTGCAACAGTGAGGATTATGTTGAAGTCAATAGGTGCTTTAAATGTAGCAAGTGAAGTAGATAGGTATCGCATGTAAGCACATATGTACACACAAGTAAGAAATGACCTCAAAAACGGAATTGGGAAGGAAGGTGGAAAATGGTCAATAACAAAAACTTCAATGGTAAATGTTCATAATACAGAATTTCTTAAGTTTGCCAACAGTATCGATTTCCAGCTTCTGTGATACATCCTTTTAATTTTTTGCGTCTTAGAAGCAAATTACATATCATTATTATTAGTATTGCTTTATATTATTATTTAAATATTTCCACTTTACATTATTATTTTTTTTAACTAATGGCAGGCATTTTACTTCAGTCATTCACACAAGCGCCCCATCTACTGGATGACTCGCCGAAGCTTGTAGTTCTTTCAGCCATCACGAAGGCATTGTCCTTGGTGCATCGTATGATGGTTAATGGAGCAATGCTGGAATACTGGTAGGGGAAACGAGAGTACTCTGCGAAAACCTATTCCTGCCTAGCCAATGTGACCTGCTGACAAAAAAAGGTTGGAACGCTGCTCTATATAAAATAGACTTGACATAAATATAACTATGGTATTACATGACAATAAAAACCCGCCACCTAACAGATGAAAGGAAATCGAAGTGTGGAAGACAACAAAAAAAAAACACAATCTATGACTGTCCAATTGGACAATGAAAAACAACATTTCGAAACTAGTCAGCCAGGTAATTACCTAAAAATTAACACAGTAAAGAAGTTGAATAGTTAATCAATGATATATAAGTGTTAAAAGTATATATAGAACAATGAAAACAATTTATGAGGTATATATAATTCTACTGTCATGCATTTTAACACAGTTTATTACACCATGACAGTCGAGAGAATAAAGAAATGACAATAAAGTCTAAAAAGGGTTATAATTTAGGCTTATTACGAGATGCAATACTGTCTTCGTGAATCAACGTCATTTTAAAAATGCCATAGGGTATCTCGGTGGCAACTCGTGATATTTTTTGTATGTAGGATATGAGATTGACGACTGATGACCAAGACAGAAACTAATATTAATAACAATATAATAGTAACTTAATAATAATAATAATAATAATAATAATAATAATAATACTTACTGGCTTTTAAGGAACCTGGAGGTTCATTGCCGCCCTCACATAAGCCCGCCATTGGTCCCTATCCTCAGCAAAATTAATCCATTCTCTATCATCATATCCCACCTCCCTCAAATCCATAATAATAATAATAATAATAATAATAATAATAATAATAATAATAATAATAATAATAATAATAATAATAATATAATGGTAATAATAATAATACCGGTAATAATAATAATAATAATAATAATAATAATAATAATAATAATAATAATAATAATATATTAGTAATAATAATAATAGAGCACGCAAAATCAATAGTCTTTGACTCACCATTCTGGAACTGGGTCTGCAGAATCTCGGGAACAGTCCGAAATCGAATGCCACAAAGTGGTTCCTTCATCTTTGGGATCAAGTTATAATCACAGGAACTTAAGTCCGGTGATTATGGTGGATGGAAAAGCACTTCCCAATCCCAGCGATGGTACAGATCAGCTACAGTGTGTGCCATATGCGCCCAAGCATTATCCTGCAAAATGTTGGGAGGCAGCACAATCGTATGCGATAATTCTATCTCTTGGCCTAACTCACGTATCGTCTGACGTCGATCTGTGTCTAACAGCGCGGCAATAGCCTGCACTTACTCGTCACTGACACTAGGGCGACTTGTGGCTGAGCCACATCTGCCTTGCTTTCACGTCCCTCATTGAAAGCTCTAATACACCTCGCCACTGTTCTGTATGGTAACACAGTTTCCCCACATGTCTCAACAAGATCTTCATGATATTGTCTTGCTGTGCGACCAAGGGCACATTGAATTTTCAACCAACTTCGCTGTTCCTGTTTTGTGAACATGGCAAATGCACAACAGTTTAGATCAGTAACTCACACAAGACTATCTTCTTCTTGCCACAGTGCATGCACTTTGAGTCAGAAGGGAAAGTCCATTTACTGTGAGATAGGTTAAACATAGACTAGTATATGGTAGAAGTGAGAATAATAAAGTCCACCTCGTTTCGCTTCTACAGCAGTGTTTCCACTATTAAAGTTCCAACCCACATAGTTTTCCGGTACCGTAATTTAACTAAGTTTAAAACGAAAATTAAATTACTGGTGAAAACTATTTTGCACATGTGAAATTTAGCTACAAAATTCCTTCTGCGAACAACTGAATCCTACTACATGAGTACATTAAAGTATTTTTTCTGTGAAAGCAGAGATTATAAATACATACTACTTTATTGTGAAACAGAATTCATTTATATTTAAAAATATTAATTTTATTGTAAACTCATTTTTGGTAAAACTAAGTGTACAGATTATTAGCTTCTCCTCTATCATCATCACTTACATTTCAATGGCAATTGGCTTTCCTTCTCTCACCAGTATCTACTCTCACATGATCTCAGTTATTGTAGGTTTTTTTTTTATTTTAGTAGGTTATTTTACGACACTTTATCAACATCTTAGGTTATTTAGCGTCTGAATGAGATGAAGGTGATAATGTCGGTGAAATGAGTCCGGGGTCCAACACCGAAAGTTACCCAGCATTTGCTCATATTGGGTTGAGGGAAAACCCTGGAAAAAACCTCAACCAGGTCAGTTATTGTAGAATATCCCACATTCGCTGTAAGCTGACTCCCATAGCAATCTGTACGCTGAAGGTTTTACTTTCATTTATTTCTTTTAATGTTCGTTGCTTTTAAATTCTCTGTAAATGGACAAACGGAATTACAAATAAACCTGTGTTGGAAAGAGTGCCTGAAGAAAAAATATGCTGAAACTGATCACTTCACTGGTGTGAAGGATACACTGCAAGGAATGGTGAACGGGAGAAGAGTTTGGGGTGGGAGAAGGTATCAGATGATAGACGACATTAAACTGGATCATATGCGGAGACAAAGAGGAAGACAAAAAAATTTAAGAATGCTGAGTTTGCAGTGAAAGACCTGTCCTTGGACAGAAAACTATGAATGAATAAAAAGGTAAAGATGTCCCCTATACATGCAGTTCATGCGCATGGGGGGCATGGAGGTAGAGTTCCATGCTTTCTTGATAGTGGCACTAGAATAAAAAAAATGTGGTCGGGAAAACTTTCGAACAGCTATTTTGCGCTCGGGAAAAACCCGGTACTCAATTTAATAAGAGACTGAGTGAATTTTGGGGCCGTTCTGGAAGTTTGGCAATGAGAAAACTCCGACACTACCCGGAATCAAAACCCGGACCTTCCAGTTCGTTTTAAATCCTTTATAGCTTCATTTATTCTTTCTATATTTCCACATCCAAATCTTGCCATGTTTCCTTAGCACTCTGTAGGCCTACTATAACCGCTAATAACTTCCAGAGCAATAATAGTACTGGTAATATAATAATGAGAGGAATAGAAAGCTCCTTGCAATGAAACTAATGTAGGATAAAATACTATCAAATATCAGTTGTTAGCACCATGCTTTTGACTATCAGTGTAGTGTAGTTCTCATTGGTAATTTGAGTTCTAATAAGCGTGTTCATTGGCTGTACCTTATATTTATATATATATATATATATATGCAACGCAATAACACGTTTTCTTGAAATAACTTACGTTCTAAATTTTAAATGCTTTAACTGTTTGTTTGTTCTGACTTTTCAAGTGTTTGAAGTCATAAATATTTTCTCTCTGTAATTGCCTGTAATTGCAATGTAACTTATTTTATAGCAGAGCTGTATTGTTTTGTATTTATTTACATTCCTTAGTATTCATAAATCGCTTCACAGCTAGAATATGGAACATGCCAAATGAAAAAGAAAATCTTAATACTATAAAGTATTAATTATAGTCACAATCTAGTTGAAATAAATACAGAAGAGTTTTAGAAATAATCTACTAATACAACACAAAGTTTTACTATCATACTTAATACAAGACAGAAATATTCATGAAGCGTTGTTGAATGTCATGAATTCACTTACAGAATAGAAGGCATGAGAAATAAGGTAATTCTTTAATTTGGTCCTAAATAATCTTATGTTTTAAGTTTGATTTTTTATATCCATTGGGAGGCTATTAAAAATTTTTACTGCCATATAAGGCACTCCTTTTTGACAGCACGATAGACTTGCTGATGGAGTATGAAAGTCATTTTTTGACGAGTATTTATGCTATGAACTGTTGAATTAGTTACAAAGTTTTCACGATTGCATACGAGAAGTTTATTGAAGAAAAAAATATACTGACAAGCCCTGAGCATTATTTGTAGTTTTTTGAAAATGGTCCTACACAATTCCCTAGATTTGGCACCCTCTATTATTCTAATTACTCTTTCTTTTTTTGTAATAGACAGGGTGTGAATTAAGATTTCTGATGGGGGGGATAGAATCCTAAATAGAGAATACCGTACATAAAATTATTATTATCCTCATTCAATACAGCTCAACGCTTGGTCGCACTGAGTTGCTTGTCTCGCATCTTGATCATAATAATAATTATATCCCTGAACAGGCTTAAGATAAGATGTGTAATTCTTAAGTTATTGATTGTTGCCAGCTTGTTGGTGATGATAATATTATTTTCTTTGCTTACTTTGTACTTTATAAAGTACAGTACATATACTCGTATTAAAACAATTATATTTTGTGAGGGGGGATAGAAGTTATCCCTGGCAAGGATGTTAATATGAATTTATGAGAGGGGGATAACTTGCCATTCCCCTCGTTAATTCGCACCCTGGAAGAGTGTGAATTAAGATTTCTGATGAGGGCGGATAGAATCCTAGATAGAGAATCCATACATAAAATTATTATTATTATCCTCATTCGATACGGCTCAACGCTTGGTCGCACTGAGTTGCTTGTCTTGCATCTTAATCTTAATAATAATTATATCCTTGAGCAGGCTTAAGATAAGATGTGTAATTCCTAAGTTATTGATTGCTGTCAGCTTGCTGGTGATGATACTACATCAATATTATTTTCTTTGCTTACTTTATACTTTATAAAATATACTCGTATTAAAATAATAAAATTATATTTTGTGAGGCGGGGATAGAAGTTATCCCTGGCAGGGATGTTAATGTGAATTTATGAGAGGGGGATAACTTTCCAACAGGGGGGGGGATCCCCCATCCCCTCCCCGTTAATTCACACCCTGTCTGTAGGGCTACTTGAAATCCAGAGTGTACCACAATAAACTCAACGATTTGTTAAAACTGAAACAAAGAAACAGAAATTAGATGCGCCTGAGCAATTCAATTAATTAATGTGCGAAAGACATTACTTAAATTTCATGGCAGACTGAGACATTGTTTGGCAGTGCGGAAGAAAGAGAAGTTCCACTGATAACTAGTGTGTTGATGCAGTCCTGCAGGCTTCTGCACAATCCCCAAAGAAGTCAATGAGGCAATGTTTTCTTGAGATTGATATCAGGAAATCCAGTGTTCATCGAATTTTGCGAGCTCAAAAATGAAAGCTTTACATTTCGAGACTTGTCCATGCACTAAATGGAGGATGACCCAGATAGACTGGAATTTTATGAGTGTTCTTGAACATGTATGATGAAAGGGAAGATTTTCAAGAATTAATTGTTTGGTCAGATGAAGCCACATTTTAAACTAAATGGCACAATTAACCGCTCAATTGTTGGAAACCACGATTCCACGTCTTAATGACCTCTTTGAGAATGAAAATGAGTTTTAATTTCAACAAGACGGGGCTCCAGCTCACTTTCATGTCAATGTGAGGAATTTTCTCGATCGCACACTCAATCAGAGATGGATAGGACGAAGAGGAAGTGCTGCAGAGTTCCCACCTCGATCTCCGGATTTAACCCCTCCAGACTTCTACCTGTGAGGAGCTCTAAAGGACACAGTGTATCACAAAACCACAAACATCGGAGGAACTGAGAGTTCAGATTGAACATGCCTGTAATGATATTCCATTAGTAACAATCCAGTTGGTATGTTGCTCTGTTGTACGTCGTTGTTGGGAGTGTACTGTGACGGAAGGGGGTCATTTTGAATATGTACGGGCTTAAGGAATACAAAACTGCAAAAATCGTATTTCTATCTCATCTCGTTGCTGAGAAATAGTGTTTCAAAATTTGTATACATCAATTTGGGACACTCTGTATATATCAGTGTCTTGGATGAACAATACTAATAAAGAAGTTTTAGGAATATATTTATGATGATCGCTTTCACATGTTAAATGTAAACTAAGTCTGTAAATACCTATTTGACTAGTTTAAGCTTAGTAGTAGCCATCTTCAGAATTGGTGAGGTCCTTGCATCTTCCATTTTCGCCACTTGTTTTGCTCGAGTACAAGTGACTTACTGGTTTTGCTGGTAGGTGCGTATGTGTTAGGTAGTGTGGAATTAAATGGTGTGTGTGTTCTGAAATTCAGTTGTGTATTGAGGATTTGTTGTGAGTTTTATGTGTACCGGTAAATACAGTAAAAGCCCTATACAGTGTGGTCCACGAGGAAAGTATGTCCCCCAGTAAAAAACATAAAATATACAATACATTTATGGAAATCAATCTTAAAAAAAAAAAAAAAAAAAAAAAAAGAAGAAGAAGAAGAAATCAATGTACAAGAAAATACTGCAGAGCGTTTCTGCAGTATAATGTGCTGCCTCAGTGACATATTTGCACAAAATCATGTGCAGAAGCTCAGTTCTTAAAGACAATCTGATGTTGTTTGATAGACTGACTCAACAAGCATGGAAGCAATGACCTTCAGTGACACACACATGTCCTCTTTGTTTAACAGTACAATAAATACAAATGCAGTTTGGAATTGTATTTATTGCACCTTGTATAAAGCCAAAAATATGCCCCAACATTTCGTACAATATTGTGTCAAGGGCAAGCATTTCTTCATGCAATGGTGACAATGAACTGAAGTTGGAAAACTAATGGAATGATGACTGGGGAAATAGTACTTCCAGAAAACGTGTCTCAATACCAACTTTGTTTACTACAAATTCCACACTGACTCATGGAGATTTCAGGTCGGGCTTCTCTTATTGACGCATAATGCACCCTGCTTCTTCGGATAATATCTTTTTTAAACGATTACTGAAATGTGAAAGAGCCAGCATTCTTTAACCATATCCGACGAAGATGAAATAATGTATATAATATTTTTTATTAACAATCATATTCTTCCAAAAACGTTAAATTCAGTATGCACTTTAATATACGAGCATTTTATTCAAGTCTATGCTTGTATGAAAATTAGAATTATATTAATATTAATTTACGGGTAAAAACTATTTAAATTATACACTCTATAGAAACACAATATGTTCCTGAACTAATTTGTATTGATTTCTTCTTGATTTTAAGACAAACCACAACATTTTACACACAGCATCTGCACATATCTAAACACACTCTTAGAATCTGACCAGTAATTAAAAATATAGTACAATAAAAAATAAATAGAAGTCAATTAAAACATTTAAGGTTAATTTTAATTTAATCATTAAACTCTAAGATGAATGGACACTGAACGCCTCTGATACATTTAGATTTGCCCTGTTAAAGTATACTGAAGTGAAATAAAAGAATTTTAACATTTTAGCATAATTTTCACTTAACCAATAAGTGAATGGTCAGATTACTTAAGATGTCTGTTTATCCTCCTGAGCCCTACGATATTTGTTGTTGCATTTTTAAAGTTAAACATAATTTCTACATTTCAAAAAAAAGTCGCTGAAATGAGGAAAAATTCTGCAGGTTACAGTTAGGGCACAAATGCAGGTATATTATATTATACTTCGGGTCTCTGCACATACATCTTATATCATAATCACATATGAAGTATGGTATAGCAGTATACTATACTCTTAGGAGACTATATTCAAGGAAGGAAAATTAATGGTTAGTGAAAAAGAAAGTAATTTCTAAATCATAACTCATTGTGTACTGATCTGTAGCCAATGAGATTGGCCACATTTTGAAAATCTCTGTTTATTTAGCCTACGAATTTTACATAAAGACAGTAACACATGTTGATGTCATCCACATTATAGGACTGGGTCATATTTTTTAGCTTTTTAACGTAATGTTTCTTGTGAGTTTTTGTATGCATAAATACATGAGGGCTGGCAAGCTGTTGGGACTGTTTTCTGGTTGAAATCTATAATGGCAGAGCTTTCGTCGTATCATGCAGCCATTTACAAACATAAATGTGGCAACATGAATTTCAATATATTGGGGGAGATTTTAGATTGATTTCTTGTTCTACATCACAACACCACATAATAATTTGAACAAAGTGTCTTCTTGCTCTATACATTTTTTTTCACTTATCTATGAAGCTACGTATTCACATAAGCTCGCAATCATACTTCTTTGGAATTTGTACATTATCTTCAAGTTGATTCCTATATTTGGCACAAACATGAGCCCATACATTCCAGGAAATGCTAAGTTGACTGCTGGGGGCTGAGACATCCAGTCATGAGCTCGCACTGCAGCCCAGTGCACTCGTTTTACAATGGATTATTCACAAAACAGAACAATATCTATGGCAGCTATCAAAGTTTTACATATTATGTACATGTATCACATATTTAAGGTACTGTATGGACTGGCAATTTTCTGCGAGTTCCAAAATACCTCCGATAATAATTAGTTCTCGCCATTTTGTAACACAGTAATAATGAAGTGCAACTTCTCAAGTCTGCATACAAAATGTCACCAACCAGCTTTACAATACCTATCCATTTACACAGTTTTAAATTACACAGACAAAATTTTGGAATCTCTACTTAACATCCATGAAAAATGACTGATACGTCTCGTGAAAAAATAAAAGAAAAGGAGAGAGAAAGACAACTTAATATAATAAGTACATTAGCACCATTCCTACCAACAGTCACAATACCTGGTGTCATATCTGTTGCAATATCAACATTGTAGAAGAGAATAAAATATAATGATGCCATAATAGAGACACAAAACTATATTGTTTTCTTCGTAACATATTGTTCAGTCAGCACATTTTGGGAATAATAAATAATCTGCAATTATGTTTTTTTTTAATTCCTTTGTATAACATGCTTGAAGTACTACTGGCCATCTGAACCCTTCCCCAAGAAATTCACAATTTGTAGGGTAATAAGGCTTGAAGACAACATTACAACTGGGTGGGGTATATATTGTAAGGTTTTTTCCTTGTTGGTATTCTGTAATAACCTTTTCTTTTCTTATTATAGTTTAAAACAATTTCGTAATGTGCATAATTTTTAAGGTTATGGTTTATGACAGTACATATCACATCCTACCTTGACAGTTCAGTCGAAATATCAATGTACAGAGCTCATGCTGTACACAACTCTTGAATCTGATGTCCTCAAGTGAAGCCTGTTGGATTTAAGATAATACTAGAAATGCACTCTCAGTTTATGGCAGGCTGGGGAACCAAAGATATGTAAGATAATGCCCATTCGTAGCCTTTGAATAATGCATTATCATACACTAGTGAGAGGAGTATTGCATTTGTGGCTTTGTTCTACATTTTGATTACACTAACATTATATAAATAATAATAATTAATAATCATAATAATAACTACAAATATAATACACCACAAAAATAACTTAAAATAAAATATTGCATCCGAATGAAATTAACGCTGTCGAAAACTGCCGTTAAAAAAAAAAAAAAACAAGTCCGTACAAAACTATATTACACGTATTCACTTATTTATTGTAGTTGGGTAGATACTTGAGTTCTCAGTTTTCTTACAAATATATTTATTTTGTAACCAGCTTTCCTCGAAGCAAACAAATCTTATTGTTTCCTGTATCTGAACTGAGTGTCATGAAAATTAACATCGCGCCGGCGCGATAAGTTACTCAATAAATAACGTCAATACAAACTGTCCTAATCTAGGACTTCACTTTTAACAATTGTTGGATTCAAATTTCTTTCAGTGTTTATGAAGAAAGCAGTGAAGAAATTCTACCTTTTTGTTACAATAATAACAAAAATAATTTATCTACCCAGCCATTTCAATATGTAATTCAGCATAAACAACTTTGCGGATCAAATGAAATATTTTTATATATTGCCACTGAGTTCCATTCTCTCACTTTATATTTATGATTCTAATCTTCTATGTCCAACAACTGATGAACGATAAGCAAACACAATATTATAATTGCATTTCGTAGACATTAGAAAAAAAGGTAGCCTACTCGGTCTAAGTCCCAATGGAAAACATCAGTGGTGTAAAATTGGATTTACCTTGAAAATGTAGGTACCTTTCAAACGTGATGATTTGAATGGTGAAAACATTTGATTCTTATGCTATCTGGAGTTGAACGTAACTCTGTTTTGAGGATAGAGCTGTGAAATGAAAATATTCTGAGAATGACAAACGCAAAAATAATGATATTTACTGAGGAGTGAAAAAAAGGAACCAAGCTTATAGCTTCACAGAGCACAATTGTCAGCATCCTTTTTAACTTCACACCATGGAAAATCATGGCACATTGAATTTTTATCACAACCTAAGGATAACACGTTACTGTATGTTAAAATGGCACGAGCAAATTCGCCCTAAGACCTTCACAAAGTATTAGTGGAGGATGAAGATTCTTGTGTGTCCTTGTGATGTTCTTCTGTATAAGATGGTGCTGTGATCGGCGCAGTGGCTTGTGGGAACACAGACATTATTTTGCTATGGTTGTATTTTTATAAATAACTTAAATATTTGATATCAGTGCACTGTGAAACCGAACCCATCACAATCCATACATCTTCTTTCTTCTACATTATCAAGTTCTTGCGAACCAGACTTTCAGCAGCTTGAAAGTAATTCTAGGAAAGAGAGTTTAAACAATCCGGTAAGAATTAACTTGTTCACTGCCTACTGAAACAGTACCGTTATGTGACGTGTACAACTTACTGATTTTATTATGAAACTGACCAAGAGTCCAACACCATACACTTAACACGTGCAAGATGCAGAAAAGTGAAAGACTGGCAAATTGGCCACAAACTGATCCATTCATTTTTGTAACACGACATGCTATGGCTTATTAGAATCGGGTAAAAATACATACCTCTAAGGTATATATATTTTAAAAGGCTACTGTTATTTCTTACAGAAGCGTTAATTACTAACACCATAACAGAGTAGTCAAAATTTACTTGTATTCAACAGTCTCACAGCAATAAACAGATTTGAATACTGCATAAATTTCTCACTTGAATACAACTGATGAATGTAATCTTGGATATCCTTACAGTAATTCAGTCAATTTTCCACGATGCCAATACTAAAAAATATATATATATGAAAAGCCAGTAGATAAACGTTAAGTAAGGAATATGTTTTGTACTTCTACAAAATTCTTGAGTTATATTATGTATCTTATTCTGACACATACTTTGGTATTCTTTAAAAAAATAGTAACAATACTGATATAAAATACAATAAAAACAATATGATATATTTTAAAACTATGCACTTCCTGGAGATATATTTTTGAAATACCTCTGTGTTGTTACTCGAGACAAGAAAATTATCTACATTATTATAGTCCATCCAAAATTAGAAAGGGATGGATAATTTTACCATTTTACATGAACTTCGTTTAACAACTTAAACAATCAATGAAACACAATGTCAGAAATAATGGATTGCCGTAGAAACAGCATACGTACCCGATACTACAGAACTTTGGTTCGTAATGACAAGTGTGTTTGTGCTCCAGTGTGGCAGTTAGTTTCATTGTTACTTTTCAGTTCCATTTCTACTATCATAATTATTGTTGCAAACTTAGTTGTTGTTTTAGTGTGTAACAAAGTGATTTAATGTAATTTATAACATTCATATTATTGTGCTGAGTATTTTTCACACTGTCGAATTTATGGAGTTTTAAATTAAATTAAAATACAATGTATAATGCCTAGTCTTACGGAATTTTTAAATTAATAATACGACAGTGAACAACGACTTTTGTCATTATTATTATTATTATTATTATCATTGCTGCTGCTGCTTCTGAAGCAAATGTGATAGAAATTTAGAGTTCATGTAAGCTGCTCAGTTCTGACATCTGGTTGGAAACAAAGAATGCGAGCTGCTGTACAATTTGACAACACTATTTCCTTATAGTGTGAAATGGACTAACCGGAGGGTTTTTCCTAAAGAGTGATGTTAATTCTCATGATGTGGCCACAAAAAAGGAGAATGCAAACTTTCCATTCAGCATAAATTTTCACGGGCCTAATAATAATCCGTGGTGTCAGCCCTTGAAGGGCCCAGACCGACCAGCCAGCTGCTGGTCTCACGTTCACATGCCGAAGAAGAGGTGGACGATCATCCAACCAGAATGGAGGTATTGTGTAGTTAGCACGATGATCCCCCCCCCCCACCCATTACAGCTGGCTTTCGCAACTGGATTTCGCTACCTATCGTAGTCCTCAAGTGCATCATGATGCTGGGTGAGCACCGGTCCCATACACTGGCCGAAATTTTATGAAAAAATTTCTTCTCCCCTGAGGACTCGAACCAGCACGCATCTCATAATGAGAGTTCTAGGCAGGATGCCTTAGACCACGACACCATGGCGTGGACTGCACGGGCTTAAAACAGACCAATTTTAGTTCCAATTTTTTACAATAAAATTACATATCATATTTCTGTTTCACAGAAAATATGCAGGACAGTGTTTCAAGTTACAACGCAAATTAAAAACTTTTTAATTTGACCAGTAATTAGCTACTCCTCTGCATCTTGCTGTGTTCTGACAATGATACCTGTTGCTAACGTTACTAATATGCTACTCTCTACCAGGGTGATGATAGAGGCAGCCGGCACAGCCATGTTTCTCCATATCTTGCCGGAATCAGTCTGTGTACTCAGTCATCATCGTGATGTCTGCCACCGGGACTCCCATCAAATGCCACCGATATGGACGTGTCAGGAGAGAAATTGAGCACATCCGTTGGAGAGAGACTATCAGGTGGGTAGTAGAATGGCCCACTCCCACCTGTTGAATGTTCTGAGGAGCTCGGTCCTGCTCCATTAGTTGAAGGGGAAGAAGGACGCCCAGAGCCTGAGGTCCCAGGTGAAGCCATGTCATGTGGTAGGAAACTCATATCGGGACCACCTTCTCGACACCAGAGCTGCCTCATTTCTTGGCGCCTTTGTCGCATCAGTGACTTGTACTCCGAGATCCTCATCTTCTTTCCATCCACAATGCATGTTCGCTTGGGTCGTGGTCGATACCTGTAGTCGGGATGTTTCTCCATGTGGAGCTTTGATAATCTGGACTGTTCTTCATAAAATGGCTGCTTCTCTGCATTTGACATAGCTTTCCAGCGAGCACCTGGAAATCATTTCGTAATTCAGATAATTTATTTTACTCTTGATAGTGATATAGGAGACAAATGAATTATATTTAAGGTGTTGGTTAACAAAACTGAAAGAAGAATATGAATAGCGAAATATACGAAAGTTTTAAGTTTTAAACAAGAGTTAACGTGAACAAGAAACAATGACAATAATTGTGTCTACTTAGATGACTAAATATGTAATACGAGACGCGTCCATAAAGTAACTTTCCCACTCGTCCCACAGCTAGCAAACCATATGTTGCGCGAAGCGACTGCATGTACGTGATAGAGTAATGTCCTGACATGGTGCATGTGCTAGTGGAACTTCCTGAGTGCTCTCAGTAGCTTCGTTGCATTGGTTGAAGATGGACGTTCCTATTCCAGCTCCCGCCGCATGAAGTGCGGTCAGTGATAAAATTTTTGAATGCACAGGGCATAGCGCCGATTGAAATTGATCGTCAGCTATGCCAGGTCTATGGGCAAGCAGATGGTGCGTTGCTGCTGTAAACAATTTTCAGCAGGACGCCAAAATGTGCATGACGAGGAGCGCAGTGGGAGGCCAACCATCATCACAAACGACCTTGTGGAGCAACGCACCATCTGCTTGCTCATGACGTTAGGCCCATAAACCTGGCACAGCTGACGATCAATTTCAGTCGGTGCTGTGCCCTGTGCATTCAAAAACTTTATCACTGACTGCACTTCATGCAGCGGGAGCTGGAATAGGAACGTCCATCTTCAACCAATGCAACGAAGCTACTGAGAGCACTCGGGAAGTTCCGCTAGCGCATGCGCCATGCCAGGACATTACTCTATCATGTACACGCAGTCGCTTCGTGCAACATATGGTTTGCTAGCTTAGGACGAGTGGGAAAGTTACTCATACTTTATTTAGGAGAGACGAACATTTTCATTAAGATACTGGTCAGGAAATTTATTAGATGAGAGTCGATGCTGAAAGATTTTCTCCTTTGCATTTGTGACCCAACTTAAATTAATAGAAATACCAATACAATTGAAAGGCTGATAGCAAAAACCGGACATGTCCAAAAATTTCAATTTTGAGCATAGTACAGTTCTTTTCACTTCATTTCAAGCAGCATCTATTGATATAAGTTTCTACAAAACCGGATTTGTGCCATTGAAATGAGTGTTTGAAAGTATAGCGTTTCTGCAAAAAATGGATTAGTCCAATGTCTGTCTAGCAAAAGACGGACAAGTCATAAACTTATCCAGTTTTTGTTAAAAAAATATCATGAAAATGGCATTACTGTAGTCTTCTTTTATTTCATCGCCATAATAGCTGTTATTGTCGGTGTTATTGGTTAAATATTTCGTTTTACAAATGAATGATCAAAATGAACCAGATCCAAAAAAAGCAAGTCATCAGAATAAGGAGAATGTTGAGGTGGCAGAATACGACAATGTGTGGATGTGATGAGTGAAAACACCTGTAATATGAGTAATAATAATAATAATAATAATAATAATAATAATAATAATAATAATAATAATAATAATAATATTTTTATTGATTTGTTTATTGTGTTGTTATTAGAATAATTATTTTTCAATACTTCATATACCTGATGTGCCAAGAATTCAAAGACTAAAGGACACAAATTTAGAAAGAGAAAAATATAAACATAACAATATTGTTTTTCTTGTTTAGGAAATCATGCCAACATTAAGTTTTTTAATTAATAAAACACTTATAAAATATTTGTTTGTATGTTAATACAGTTGACAATATAAATTAAACATGATTTGATATACTTTTTCTCAATTAATATCTGTACAAATAAAATGTTCTGTAAAAAGTGGATATGTCAAAATGTTCCCCCTCCCCCTCCCCAAGAAACCATATAAAAGATCCAGTGAAACTTTTTACCAATGAGAGATATATGAGATACCTATAAAAAATATGTCAGATTATTTTATTGTATGAGAAACGTGAGGGACAGTTTTTTTCCGTCTTCTGAAAAATTTAATATTTTGGACTTGTCTGGTTTTTTCTATCAACCCTTCATTCTTGTCATTGATAAAAATAGGATTTATTAACTGGATAAAATTGTAAAAGAATTCTTGATAACTATTTCAGTAATCATTATTTTTATTTGGTATTTTAATTCCTCTACAATTAGTGAAAAAATTATATTCAATGTTATCAGAATCAGAGATTAATTTATAACTTAAAAGTAGGCTATACAGTCCAACGTATACCTCATTTCACAGCTAAATGATAACAAGAATAAGTAATAACCACCTGACAACTGAGACGTAACTGCTTTCATGTCAGTCATACTTGACAAGGTTATAAAATTCTGCTAAGGAAAGATATACTTTCAAGTTGAAAACAGGAAGGATACAGTGTTTGTTTATATTGACACTCTTAGATAAGAGTTCTACGCAATACATTTTCACCACGATTTATAGAAATATGTAGGTCTAAATTATGGGGGTTAAAGTAGTACGTAAAAATAATACAATATTAATGCAGGTAATAGTGTTTTATACTCATGCATGCATTATTCGTTTAAAGCTACCAGTGCTGATGCAGAGAGTTTCTTTCTTTCTTCCTCTCTCCTCCTTTTTTTTAAAGATTCTATGGAATTTTACATGCATTAAAACAGTGTTACTGCTTTTGTTCTACATACTGTGCTCATAAAGTTGAGAACTGAGGTCTTTCTTTAAAATATAATATTAATGTTTTGCAAAATCTAAAAGATCTATAATTATAATAATTTCTCTCTCAAATACTGAATCTCTCGAATTTCAGTGAATTAGTATTGAAATTGAGGAGTAAGATGCAAGAAGGGCTTGGGAGCATAAAAGAAAGTTTAGAGAAACAAATGTTCAAAGTTTTATTATAATCATGATTTGTAACAATGGCAAAGCTAAAGTGTAAATACTAGGTAGGCTGAAAAATATCTGCTTACCTTCTTTTTATATAGCAGATGTTTCTTATCTATTATGCTTATCTATCAAAATTTTTTGTGACACAGACCTCACAAGAAGATGACGACCACTCATTTTTTCACTCCCAAACAGAATACAGGTATAACAATGTAACTTATTTGTTTCAGAGCACCCTATTAGCCAAAGATATTTCTCATACCATGAAAATTGAAAATTTCTATTTTGTCTTTCTTCATCCGCTATTTTAATATGTAAATGTGGTGTCAATCTCCTAACTCTGTAAGTACATTTTATTTCATACGACCAACTTGAAAAAACTACTTCTCTTTCTACAAAATAATAATGATCTCAATGTTCTCTCAGTATGAACTATTTAATACAAAATTAATACGTAACATACACATGCATGCACTTTTGAGTAAACTAACACTCAAAAACCCAGCAAATTCACATAACACCAATATAGCACAATGTATTATTGTGACAGTGAGGCTAACACAAGCTGTAATAAATCGATATCCCCTCCATGGTCCCCCCCTCAAGCGTGTAAGTCAAGATCGTCGCCATGTCTTTAAAGAGGCTTCTGCCACAAGCCTAGCAATGAACTCTCCATCCTGGAATGACAGTGAATTTAATATATGGAAGGATTGAAGTGAAATCAAGTGTTGAGATACATCGTTATTACAAACTTATAGCCCACTATTACTAGGTATAATACTGGTAACTAAAATTTTTTGGGTAGGCTAAGCCTCAAAAAAAGCTTCTGCTACAAGCCTCTCACACTGAACTCTTCATCCTGGAGTGACTGCCAACAGTGACTTTAATATATGGAAGGATCGGGGTGAAACCAAGTGTTACGATACATCATTATTACCGGTACAGATTTATGGGCGATACGTAAAATATGTTTTTAATTGATTACTTTACTACGATTTATAACTACTTGGTTATCTAACATCTGAGTGAGGTGATAGTGATGTTAGCGAAATGAGTCCAGGATCCAGCACCGAAAGTTACCCAGAATTTTCTCTTAATGAGTTGAGGAAAACCCCAGAAAAACCTCAACTTGTTCCAACTTAGGATTTGAATGTGAATAAATTGTTCTACACACAACGTTGTCATGCCAAATACCTCTTTTGGTGATATCAGATTCTTTCTGCAGAAAACTGTGTTTTATACAATTAAAAAGTAAAATAAGATTTACCTACCCAATATTTTGGAAATGTTGGAATTATGCATGTCAGGACAAGCTTTCAGAATCTTCCGCCTTTCATCCTTGGCCCATACCATGAATGCATTCATTGGTCGCTTTATATGAGGTTTGTTTTCACTCTCTCTTTTCTGCTGTCTGACTATCTTAGCTGAAAACGAGAAATAAAAATCTTAACCTAAAAGTTGATTAGTAATACAAATTAAAAACACACTTCAGTCACAGTTTAGTATATACAGTCACGAAGCTCAATACGTAATAAATATGCATCCATAGATAGTTGCTAACCACTAGGATTGCTAACATCGTCTCATTACAGACAATGTGAAATAGTACTGGCACAGTCTATTGTTCCTAGCACCCTCACACCTCAAGCTTTGTGACTGTATATACTAGACTGTGCTTCAGTTATATCACGTCTTAGTTTATTTTGTGACTGTAAATCCTGATCACATATAACAGACTGATCAACCCAATACACTTTCAAGACAACTTTTATCAATTTCACTATGCTGCCATCTAGCGACTGCAAAAGAAGTCACGTTATGACCTTGATGGAATTGCATGGAGTAATAGCTTGCAGCTGTACTTCCATCTAGCGGTCGTTACCAAAAAAAAATAATTTCGACAGTGGAGATCCAAATGGTTATTCTCTTTCATATGTGATCAGAGCTATAAATAAGCAACATTTCCGATTAAAATGAACAAGAATTATAAAATTGATGCTATAAGTAACATCAGACTCAGGCCTACTTGCATATATAAATTAGTGATTCAATATTGGTACAATTTCCTGACATTGATACAAATAAAATTGTCTCTTAGCGTTAAGGATAGGAACTGAATGTTTTCAAATTTATATAATATTTTAACTGTTTATAATATATTTCAGTAGACAGCAGCTATGGTATTTGATTCTTAATCGTCTATGTGCTATAGCGTTAATTTAATTTGAACAAATATTGAAAACACATTAAAAGAACAAACATTTTTAGGTCATCAATTTACTTTTGTTTTCAGTGAAAGTGACAGGGGGGAGGAGAGAGAAAACGAGAAATTTGATTTTCTAACATCTTACATTTCTGATAAGGGAGACGAGATTGAAAGGGAATAGCCTATACTGATGTTATTTCAATTTTTAACAGCAAGTCAGGAAATGTTTCATAAAAATGCACGATAATGTAGATACCAATTGAAGATGTAGCACTGACGGTATTAAATTACTTGAGGAATATTATTCCTAACTATGGTATTTATTTTTCTGCTATGTTGGAATATTCAGTATGTTAATTTTGTTATAATGCATTATTGTGCTCTAAAATAACATGCCAGCTTCTCTGATAAGTTTAATGATGTTCATATTTGAAGCCTGTAAATGTTTTAAGCCTTATATTTATTAATAAACAAGAAAGGAACTCAATTTTGTGTTTTAGGATGAATTAGAAATTAGGGTGATAATGGAAAAGAAAAATTTCTGCTTAGCTATATATGTTTCATGTATAGTATATTATCAAGTTCACTAATTAAAACTTAATTTAGTTTTATTGTACTCAAGTGTCAAGCTATCACAAAAAATTATGCAGATGAAAATTCTCAGCTAGAAAATATTATTGGGATGCAAGACGGTAAATGGAGGACATTGAAAGCCAAGAGCATTAGCAAACAACAATTTTATTGTACCGCTCTGCAAACATAACAGCAGAAACAAGTGAAATTTTTATATGGTGGAAAAGCGATATAAACTCTTATCAAGCTTTCAACAAATTTACACTTAAATTATTACTGTACTCAATTATTTCAGTTAATTACTTTTTAAAATTATTAAGAGCTGAGCTTTTACTTTTCAGATGATGAAACTTAAACACCAACCTTTTTCGCTATTTTCTTCTGGCATTTTGTACCCTGGATCAGGACCCCAAACTGTAAACAAGTTTGGAGACATTTAGTTTTATAAAAATCTAAAATAGATTTTATTATTTTCGATTTATAAACTAAATAAAAAATATTCGTATGAATATGTTTCCAAAGACCAACTCGTTGGAGTTTTACACACTGAATTTGTCATTCATACAAATTTTTTTTGAGTAGGTACTGCTATATGATATGACGTCAACAATGACGATTATTTTTTGACATTTGTTTCCTAGAGGAGAAAAAAAAAATACGAAATTTTAAGACAAAAGAAAAATGATTATAAATTCAAGTGACTGAAAATACTGCTCGTAAAGTTCTTTTTTACTTAACGAACTTGTAAAAATTTTTGGAATTTTCAGATGAATTTTATGATTAAGACATAAAAAATGTCAGTCCCCACAGCGACAATGATTACCCGTATCATACTGTTAACTAATCCCACTAAAACATCATGTTTTACTTACTCTGACAATTGACTAATTCAGTATCGTCCTTGCCCGAGCTAAATGGAGATTCATCCCGAGATTTTGAGGAGCCGAGATGCGAGCCAGACAGTGCATACATATGAAGAGGAAAGTGTGGATGTTTCTCAGGTGAGATGAGTCCCTCCTTGCCTTGTGTCATGCCAGGACTTGATGGTAACCCCAATTTACCTACAACATAAGATTATTGATTATTCTTCATGTCACTAAATCGAGGATGTAGTTTGATTGGAGAAAATTTCTGCGTATTCCATTGACACAAGTTTTATACTAAAAGAAAATATGCAGTGAAATTTTTTATGTTCATTATTTTTATGTAGGACTATCTGCAAACGGTAACCAACTATTTTGCAAAATGTAGGAAAGTGAGAGAGGAATTTTAAAACATTTCATATCATAATGTAGTTAATAGTTTCATAAACAAATAGTAATATGGCTTTGTGATGAATACAGCTAAGGTCCGGATTCTGATGATATAAACACTTTTAAAAATGTTCTTAAAACCACTAAAAGTTTCTGTAATTTACAAGAAATCATCCTAAAATTGAATAAGAATTGATTCACTACAGAACAAGATACCAACTTATTTTCTATGTCTTTCATGATATTTCTCAAACTGATCATTCAATAATTTAGTACCTATATTCTAACTTCGAACGCGTAACAGTTGCAGCACTGTTCTGTGAACTGCAGAACATAAATCGAAATAGTAAGAATTTGTGTTACTCTTTGTTATCAAAATAGATTAATTTTAAAGTTGTCATCGATCAAATTATATTTGCAGACATGTGTAGTTGTTTTTAAAATAATGTACGCTCTTAATGATTTGTATTAGAGCACATTTATATTATTTCGAAATGCTGTGATACGACACTAAAAAGCACTTGCAATAACATCCATTTCGTTAGAAGTCCCTTTTCACAAACATTGCTGAAAACAGTAATTAAATGAAAATTCTAGATGAACTTACAATCAGAAGAAAAAATGGCAAAGTAGTTATATGAAGGAAATCTCCTTATTGTAGTGGTTATTTTGCCTGACTATAAACCGAGTGGTCATGGGTTCGATTCTTTGCTACAGCCAAGATATTTTGCAAGGATATAAGACCTGGAATTGAGCCCACTAATTAATAACACCTATGAGACTTGCAGCACTGACTAGGCAGCATCTCTATCCTATCTGGTAGTTATGCAGGTGACTACTAGATAGCAGGTGTTTGGGATTATCTGTCACCTTATTAACCGATTGGCGGATTATCTGTCTTTCTCGTCCATTTTTTTTTTTTTTTTGTAGAAAAGATATTGGATACTCTATATTAGTATGTATTTTTTTAGAGCAGGTTATTTTACTTTACTCTTACACAGTATGGTCTACTGTTCAAATGGCCGTAGTGTATAACCTGTATGCAAAATATCTTCCATGGGTATTAAAAGAAAACTGTTGTGCTAAGTATAAAAAAAAGTGCAAATAATTGAGCAGTTGGTAGAAAAGAAACTGTGGCTCATCTCACATCAGAATATGAGATTCAAGTTACAACTGTGCGAGATGTAATGAAAGAAACTGTAAAGTGTATTAATTACGTAAATCTACAACATGACACCTGTAGGCCTACTATTCATATTTTTCCACAGACAGCCATCATAAGGAGTTTCCTTTGCCCTTAAAATCCCGTCGCTGACAACCAGGCTTAAATTAGAGAAGTTCTGATTTCTCTAGCGTGTTGAAACACAAGGCCATAGAGAAAATTACGAAACTGTGTTATGCACTTAATTAAAGTCTTTTATGGTACAGATTATCCGATTTTTTCGATTAACCATTCATCCCGCCCCTTTCATTACCTCGGATAATAGAGGTTACTTTTACGAAAATGGAAAGGGGAAATGTTGCATTATCGACGAAAAAAAAAAAAAACTCATGTCCAAAATTGCTAAATATGACCAAAAATAATCCATTAATTATACATTTTTGCAGAAAATGGCCATAATCAGTCTTTAAAATAAGCGAGCATTGTCTATATAATGCCAAATAAAAGATATGTCATTAAAATCCGGACCCTGCTCATAACAAATTGCATACAGTACATCGGATATGATAAATATTTCCTTACCTGCTGAAGGGGGCAGAGGGCTGAGATGTGGTGGAAGGCCCGCGTATGGAAGGAAGGCCCTTGGCATCACCAGACTTGGGGGTAGGAGCTTAGGGGCCGTTGCAGCTACAGGTTGCTCCCCCAAGCCATGAAGGCCCAGAGGGAGACTGTGAGTGGGGTTGGTCCCAGAGCCCATCTTGGGCTTGCTTAGATTGAGGGGTGCATCGGGATCGGTCTGGGGTGTTGGTGGTGATGATGAAGCAGGTGCAATGGCAGGGGGCTGATGTGGTGGGGGCGATGACTTCTCCGTGCTTCCTGTGGCACTTGCAGACATGTGTGCCAGTTGTGCCGTGGCAGAAACCCAGCTCTGAGGGGGAATCAACTGCAAGAAAGCGTAATCATTGTATCTTCACTCCAATTTCACGATAATTTTCAAACTCATTAATATCAACAATCATACTTGACACTTTCTTCATGGCAATCGAAGAAAACATTGGTGCTTAAGATGAACGAGTAATGGGTTTCAATGTTTCTGTCTTGACTTATTTATAATGTCAACCCAAAAAAAATATTTTTTTGTTAACACATTTTAATTAAAAGTAAAAGTAAATAAATAATTAAAATGTGTTAACAAAAAAAAATTGGGTTAACATTATAAATAAATCAAGACGGAAACATTGAAACCACATTACTCATTCATCATAATACGACTTATTGGATAATCTACAAAGATGAATTCAAATCTATTGGTGCTTAAGCTAATATGAGTTCACGACAAAGAAATGAGTGTCACGAGGATGACACATACTTCTCATACGTTTTACGCATTTCCTTTACCATGTTACTGCTTATAGTTTATTTTCTTGAACAGTTATTCAAAATACAGAGAGCGCCAATAAAATATAAACGATTTTATTTGGTTAATATTGAGAAGCTATTAGTCATTTGTTCATGGTATTGTTTTTTTTTTTAATAATTTATTGAACGATCAGCACATTTAGTGTGCTATACAGGTAACTTCTAAATGAAATACAAATACAATGCAGAACATAGAATTGAGGCCAGCCTAGATTGGGCTCCTCAATGAACAAAAAACTGTTAAGTGTGATGATAAATTTTGATTATAATATGAGGTCCATTGGAAGTCGGGTCTTGATTCTGGTGGGAAATGTGAACTTTCTTTCGAGAGAGTAGTGGACAGCGCCTGGAACATTTTCTAAGTTGTTATAGAACTTCTTAGTTTGTGAATGAATAAACTGTTTGATTGTGTCAATACCAGTTTCTCTGTGTAGTTGGCTGATATGGACAAACCCAGGAGAAATGAGTGAAATTCGTAGGATTTTATTTTGAAATGATTGGAAGTGTTTAATTTCACTTATTGCAACTCCACCCCAGACAGGACAGGCGTAAATCAGTATAGGTCGTAATAGAGATATATAGAGTAGCATGCAATTTTGTAGCTTTAGAGATGATTTCTTGTTCAGAAGTGGATATAAATGGTATTGTTGGAGAACACCAGTGGTGATATTCAGCCAGTTCACACCGGTTTGGACGAACTAGTTGTTAAATTATTTCTAGGTAATATTTGCAATTACCATGGACATATACCACATATGTTTAACATAGGTACACATGAGAGAACTGGATGTTAAACTTTTTTAATATCACCATTGGAAAACACAAAGCAAGCTTGGGAGTTTAAGATAAAATGGTTTTAACACTTCTATAACCATCTGTGAGTTGAAGACAAGAGGAGAACTTCATTGAGTCTATATCTGACCACATGTGCCAGAAAGTTATTGACAATAATTTTAAACAACGTTTAAATCATTGTACAGTATTGCCATTTGCGGTGGTCATTTTGAAAATGCTATACGTCGTGCATGAATCTCCCATGTATTGTCTTTAAACATGTGCAATGATAGGGCTAATTGAAGTATATAAAATTATTAATTATTAAAATCGCGTTGATATTTTATTGGCGTTCTCGGTATGTATAAAAAAGAAATAATTTTCTTTGCACCAAAATAATAAAACACATTTTAATTTCCTAAATTACACAAAATAAACATTCCTTAAACTCCCAGAAAGTGAGATATTTTAATTAAGTTATAAATTGTACTGTTTAAGTAGTCTGTGAGGAGACAGATCTTGTAACTAATTGCTTTTGTGGAAATTTACTTGCACATAATAAGAGAAGGAGTAGGCTATGTTCATAAATAAAAACGAATAAATGCAAAATCCAATGTCCGATCCTGCCATTCTTCCATTCTCATCTATTGATTACAGACGATTGTGAAGATTACTGTATGTGAATATGGATACAATTTAGATTTAATTTTTGAGATAGTTATGCAGCATCTTTCAGTCAGATGTCACTGCATAACTTATTTTATAACTGTGTGAAAGTATCACGTTAGTCACAAATGTACAGGGTGGTGCACGAAACGTTAAACCGTTTGATTTTGATGTTGTGGCTGTATTATTAAAGCGACATATTTCAAACTGCGCTTGTAAATGCAATAGTCCCTGGAGAGTCCGCTAGGGCTCAGCACAGATCAGTTGATTAAGATGGCGGACAGAGGACGGCTTATTCAACAGCGAGCGAAGTTACGGTTTTTATAAGAAGAAACAAAGAGTGTGACTGTTATACAGACATGTTTCCGTCAACATTTCAACACAAGGTGGCCTCCCAGCTAAAAACACTATCTACAGATTGTCTCATCAATTTGAAAATAATGGAACAGTGTCAGAACCAACACGGCGACGTGTATCTTGGAATGGTACATGGCATGTTGCGAAACCATTTTCTTCCTGCACTTTATGCCACTAGACTTCCAATGCACACGCAGTGGTTTATGCAGGCTGGAGCCCGACCACACAAATACAATGTTGTTCTCTAATTCCTGCATCAAACGTTTGGTGAAAGAGTGATGTCCACTGCTTTCTTTAGCGTCATCAATGTGGTCAAATTTAGCCACCTTACACCACCGACATCAATCCTTGCGATTATTTTCTTTGGGGATTCTTGAAAGAACACGTCTTCTGTCAGCATCCTCGAGATCTGATGAAACTCAGAGCCTGTGTTGTGGAAGTGTGCAACACAATCGATGAAGATGTGTGTCGACAAGTATTGCAGAATATGTGCGTTCATCTTGAAGAACTACTACGGCAAAACGGCGGCCACAATGAACAAGTTCTTCATTAACATCAATTCTCCAGGAGTTTGTGATTTTAAGTTTATGTACTTCGTTATGTTATGTGTCCTACATAGTATTCAAATAAATTAAAATATAAATGGTTCAACATTTCATACGCCATGTATGTAGAATATGTTTACATTTGGGATGTTCATAATGACAAGGATGTTCTATGTACTTACATTACTTGGAAGAGACGTGGCTGCAGCTTTGCTAACAGGTGGGTTGGTATGTGACAATTGTGGCAAGTTGACAGATACACCACCAGGTCCAGGCGGCATCCCCCTTAGTTGTTCCAGGAACGGAAGGAACATTAATGACTGCGGGTTGGGGATGTTCAGTCCTTTATTGGGACTGTATTGTGACGAGATCTGAGACTGCAACACAAGACAAATAACATGCTTACAATCAAGATCAACAGCATTTTTCTGTGCAAGTAAAGAAATCAATCATATTAATAAATTTATGGGTTAGAGATCGAAGGTAAGACACACTTAAGCCAGCCAAATGGGCCTGTAGTGCTACCTCAAGGACTGAATCTTGAAGTGGGTGGTAAATGTTACCTGGAGCACCCTCATTCGGGGATAGGGTATGTCGTAAATCTATGTTATGGAACTTCCTGTTTCACTACTTTACTACCCACAAACTTCAAATTCAGTGGCAAGCATGTTAATAATTCAGCTACTGAGGACAAAAAATAAACTTATTCACCACAATCATCCATATCATCATCATCATCATCATCATCATTAATGATTTCAGACTATATTTACAGGGAATGGGGGAACAGCCATTAACAGTTGAGTGAAATTAACAAGCCACAAGGTAGAGGAAGACAGAAAATAGGAAAGATTGGAGAAAGCTGGGTTTGCAGTGAAAGACCTGTCCTCGAGCAGGTGATGGATGTATCATGCTATGCTAAGATTAGGTCATATCATTACTAGTATTAAAGTAAAACAAGTAAATAAAGCAATATACATATTGAAGAAGAGATCTTTTCGTGTAGGACAGAGCTATCGGTAATAATATCATTTGTGGCTGGTGGCATACGCATAATTTTGTCATTCATTGTTTACCAGTAAGCTACCCGTACTATTTCAAAACTAAGAAAAAAAAAAATCAATCAGATGATTACCTTCTGCTTTAGGTCATGTGTAGCCTATATTGTATAGATCAGTTCTAAATGTATCATCTTCAACTTACTTATGGAAACAGTTGTGACGAATTAGTCTCGGCTGTCAGTCATGTTCCGTTTATTCAAGCGAGATATTTTCCTACTTATCCGCCACGGGGCATTTCGCAGTTATTCCCATGCTTTGACACTCGTATTTCCATTCTAACGTCATCCTTCCACGAACTGCCTAGGGCCTGCCTGCAGCCCAGAACGACCTTGCACGCTTTCCCAGGCGACACAAATAAGACATATGAATTTTCATTTAGTGAAATTGTTGGTACAAGAAAGCTATTACGAGAAACCAAGTCAGCAAAAACACACAAATGTTAAAGATGAAATGAATGTCGCGAATATGACATACTTTTTTCATTGTACTATTACCTATTTCTCAAGAATTTAGCTTTTTTTCATATTACGAATAATGTTACCCTGTATTGTTTATTTTCTTAAGTTACACAAATTAAATAATATATTACACATCAGTTGCGGTACCTGGTCTAGTTGCAGGTTTGCGCTACCACCACCTTCATTGTTGTTGTTTAGTCAACTCTCCGAAGACAGGTTTGAACCTCATAAGTGATAGCAATAGATAGATTTATTGTCATCAACATTTATATATTAGTATGGTGTACCACAACTTATGTATACAGGTTTCACCAAATGAAATCCCGACAGTCTGTTAAACTACTGTAATACCTCTTCTACTATCCTTATTAACTTAACTCGAAACAGTCAATTTCTCCTTATTGATCTTAAAAATTCACCATCTGTTCGTTCTTCACTTACGTTCCTTCAAGCATTCTAATCTGCTAACATAAATTTATATACATTTCCGTCACATGTAGCTCGTTCTACTCTACAGGATATTATTCTGTTGCTCTTTATTCTTTATCGAAATATCGTTCTTAAATTTTAACTGACTATTCTTATTAAAATCCCTATACTAACATTCCTATTTAAAACACTTAACACGAGTGATACCAATAAGGCATCACTCATAAGGCAACTAAGTCGGGAGATAATGAAGCAGGATGACCAGTTCCTTTTCCCTTCCATTGCAGACATCGCTGATTAGTAACTCATTACAATAGACTTCGATATATTGTTCTTCCTCCGACACACATCGTCAAGTGATATGTAAGTTACTGCCTGATAATAGATAGTATACATCCTTTGACACGGAAATTGGTCGCTGTTCAGAGATTAAGTTCCACCTCGGAATAGCTCGGGAATCATCACGTACGTTTTACACAGAGAGATTAGAAGATTTTGTAACGAAAAAAAAGCGCTCTATCGCTAAGCCAAAAGGCTTCATAGGGAATATGTCGTTCATGACGTACAGATACGTCGCTGCTACGACTTGTCTTCAGTCTCTGACTTCGATCTTAATATTTCTCCGTGTGATCTCGCGTTAACCTGAACGACATTTAAGACAATTTACGCTACAGGAGGGCGACCATTTTCTGTGTAAAGGATGAACATATCAGCCAGAACCTCAACCACCTTTATTATAATATTTTAAATGAACCGAGATTCAATTGTTACTTCTTCCATTAGAATTTCAATTCATTATTTTCTGAGCAGCGATTCGTTTAACAGCGACACAACGTTCCTTTCCATTCAGTCCAGCGAGGTGTGTCAATTGTTCCGCTGTCCAAATGACGATAGAATTCTCATAGTTTCTCGTACGTGCGCATCTAGTGAACCAATTTTACAAACGGAATCGTTAAGCTGTGTATTACGATTTGCGAATGATGGTGGCAGTCGGAGTGCAACCTAACAACTGCTGATTGTGTATATAGTTATGTTTTATTCGTAATTTCACCTTAAAAAGAAATTCCCTTCCTCATATTTCGTTACTTACTTCTATCTGTCGGAGTTAAATCTATTTTGCACGGTTTAAAGATCGTTTTCAGAATGTAAAATTTATAGATATATAAGTTAACTGCAACCTGCCAACCATCTATAAATTATACCATGAACCGCCGCTGGTATAGCTACAACCCAATAAAAAGATAAACTTTAGTTTTCCGGATTGCATAGAAAATATATTCTCCACAGTCTCAAAATAAAATATTTGACTTCATTTACAAAATTCACGGTTTAATTATGCAAATCTGGCTTTCAGGTAGTAGCTCCCTGTAAGGCAGGTTTGAATAATTTCAAGGAAAAATTGTTCCGGGGCCGGTATCGATTCCTGGGGTAGCTCAGTCGGGAGAGCATTCGTGCGCTAAGCGAAGGATCCCGGGATCGATATTCGGCCCCGGAACAATTTTTCCTTGAAATTATGCACGGTTTAAGTTTCATTTTGCACAAACTCACATAAAAGGCTATTCGTCTATTGTAATCATTTCTAATAAAGGGCAAGGCAGAAGTTAGGCTACATAAGAAAACTGTCGTTTACGCTTTGTATACGGCAGTTGCAGTGGTACATGTATGAATTCCATGTGACGATTCTAAATAAGAAAATGTTTCGCTCAAAATTCATTTTACAATTTTATTAAATTTAATCTACAACGAAATTATTTCATTGTATGATTTTAGGTTAAGTGTACGATATAATGCATTTTACTAGGCATGAAAATCTGTTGGTTATTTTGAAGCTAAAATCACGAAGGTAACTTATTACAGATTCTTCAAGAGTTTAGGAATTTCTCCTTTGAGAAGATGACATACATCCTTTCCTTCCTTTCACCATAATATAATCATGATCATGAATAATAATAATAATATTAATAATAATAATAATAATAATAATAATAATAAACAATTCACTTAGGAGTATATTATATAGTCAGATCGTAATTTAAATTTGTTTATGATCTTATAATTATATTAAAACGAATTCCAAATTTCAAAATATAGTACCCGCATTTGTTCACGAAAAAACCTTGTGGGGCATGAAGGATCTTCCTACAATTTTCTTATTCAGCCATCGCTCCACAACAACTTCAGAATTGTGAACGAGTTGAAGAGGCTTTTGTTTTGTTTGCACTGATATATATTTTTAAAAAGAGCGATACATTTTTAATAAGAGTGGAGTCGAGTGTGTCCTCTGCTATAGAGTGCGCCACGCATTTTGTGAGTCTCCTCGCGTTCTTCTCCATTCATATTTATTTTTACACATGAAACACGACTTGCTTTCACATATATACACGTTGTACCAGAAAATTCTGCGTTAATTTTCTGTCTCCGGCAGAACATGCAAATGCTTTCCGCTTATTACAAACATCCACGTCAAGATTTATTGCCACAATGCTACTAATTTTAGAAATATTGTACAGGAAATAAAAATTATACATCTTGATTACACACATCACAGCCATAACCAAATTCAGATAACACTTCCACATACGCAGAACACATCACAAACGCCAACCACACTTACAGCAACACAGACACAGGCATGGAAATTCTAGGACGTTGGGCAGTTGGGACGAAGTGTTCACACAAAGCCAATAATTTTATGCCAGTCAACTGTCTTCCAACTATTGTCTCATTGACTGGCCTCGTGTAAATGCGGCTTTAAGGACTGATTTATTATGATCACGTGCTGTGTTGACAACATAGTCTAGGAGAGAAGCCCTAGGTGTTTCATTTCTCTATGTATAATATTCATACGATTCTCATTTAAGTGAGGACGAAACGTTTCAGAACTTAATTCTAGAAGTTGATTATGATAACGACGACAACGATGATGATGATGATGATGATGATGATGATGATGAATGGTTAAGAAATTCAATGTTAAACATAAAAGGTCTCTATTTATTTGTTTAATAATACTTTTTTTTTCTTTGTAAAAGAGCTTCTTACCTGGAGTTCTTGAATCTTGTGGTGCTGCTGTTGAATGTATTCCTGTTGTCGCTTCAGATGTTCCTCCTGAAACCTCTGCAGTTCCAACTGCTTCTGTGTCTCAGCGCTCATGTGAGGTGCATACGCCTGCAACACAAAATTATGCCATTTAGGACAAATTGCAAGCATAATACCCATGTTCCGTCAAAAGAATGGAAAGCTACGCACAGAATAATTTTATATTACATTGCCACAAGGACATATTTAAGAATCTTCGCAGCAATAGTAAGGTATAGTAAGAGATTTTTAGGACGTCATGACTTTAGGCCTATATTACACTATCAAATTTGTGTGTCACAGAAATTTGATTAAAAATATATGATAAAATCTTTTACAGTGTAATATAGCATCTTTGATCATATCTAGCTCTAACATAGTTCTGTGATAAAAGTTATGATCATCACCATACCTTCAATAAAATCTGTGACTGAGAAGAAAGAAAATGGCGGACATTAAGTACACATGGTCTAAAACTTTTAATTTCACATTAGGAATCACATGAAATATTTTATCATTCATATATATATATATAGAGGATTTCGCACCTTCATACTGGAAGTTCTCTCAGTAGAGTTTGATGGATTCTTTTTTGTACCTTTTCTCCCTACTCCAATCACTAACCCAAATCGTCGGCTTAGAGTGTAAATCTGCTAACAAAAAGGAAATTTTACAGGGGAAACAAAAAAATCTGAATATAAATTAACTCTGACTTCACCACCTGTACTTTGATTTGGTCCTAAAGTTTCAGAGTTCATTTATACTCAGTTTTTTTCCCCCTGTAAAATTTCCTTTTTGTTGGTTAGGAGGTTTACTCTCTAAGCCGACGAAATACATTTTTTCTTTGATTTCTTCTTTAGTGTTAATGCAATAACCATGACTATATTTACAGTTACAAGCATAGAACTGTTGTGGATCCATTATTAGAACTGTGATGAAAGATATGAAGTTTTGATATAGTGTAATGTAGTCAAAATCTTACATTTCATCATATATATTTGATCAAAAATGTTATCACATTCTGTGACACAGAAATTTGATAGTGTAATAGAGGCCTTAGATATATCCAACGTTCGAAGCTACCAGACGGTTGCATAACCTGGGAAGGCAAGAGAAAGAATTAACCTAACATTTGGATCTCTTACCAGGACTATGACTCGGTACAAAGATCTAAAATTTACACCAGTTGAAAACTGTTAAAATCTCAAATCATACTTAATGCTGGAATGTAATTTATGTTTTCTTGATTCGAGTATCAGAGACCGCTGTAGCCTCACAGGTCTGTAGTGAAATCTGCCTGCGCGAAGTATTGTATGAAGGAATCTTCGGCGACGAAATTACCGCCAGTATTTTTGCTTGAAGCCATCTCTATCCAATGAAATGATTCTTATATTTTCCCTACATGTAAGATACAGACCTCCCAGCTTTATTTCGCTTTCACAGGAAAACACCCTAAGAAGTTTAATCGCCCATAAAAATCCATCGCTCTCGGCCAAAGATGAATCTGCGGCCCTAAGAGTCAACTTAACCGCTCAACAACCGAGGAAGACATTAATGTTATATATGAAATAACTGAAGTATGAGAATAGTAAAATGAGATGCGTTTAAATTTTCAGCAGGGTTGTGACTGCATCTACCACTTCCTCCACAGTATTATATTGCATGAAAATTGTTTTTGTTTATATTAAATTCCACAAGTAATTACACAACTCTTGCTGATGACCTCATAAGAGTCAGAATCAATAATTCTCTTGATTCAAATGTTGGTCATTGAGTTCGAACCTAGGTGACCATCTTAGTTGTGCAATAGCTTCTATACCTCTGGTGGAGTGACGGCGCATACAGTGGCGGTCATCAATGTGTCTATAAGCCTAATTGTTCTTGTTCGATTATACTTATTTACTTACTGGCTTTTAAGGAACCCGGAGGTTCATTGCCACTCTCACATAAGCCCGCCATTGGTCCCTATCCTGAGCAAGATTAATCCAGTCTCTACCATCATATCTCACCTCCCTCAAATCCATTTTAATATTACCTTCCCATCTACGCCTCGGCCTCCCCAAAGGTCTTTTTCCCTCCGGCCTCCCAACTAACACTCTATTCTTGTTCGATTATATTTCTTTTATTTTCATCCTTAACATATACTAATTGTTACATACAAAGTTTACCTGTTTTTCGTTCGTTAACATTAACACTCAAGTATTTAGTTTTACTTATCGATTTGTCAGCTAATTCCATGACACCTTCTTTGCTACCAGACAGTAATGATTAGTCATCATAAGTAATTATGTTAAATTTTACACGTAATTCGAAGTCAATATGGAGATGCTTAACTTTCCGTAGATCTTTTTTTTTCAGTACGATATTAAGTAAGACTGAAGCTATCACTGAAATCATCACCAATTTTACTTTCACCCTTAGCACATACGTCTACTAATTGCTACGTACAAAGTTGGATATTTACACAAATATTTTCTTAAGTTCCTTCAATTGAGACAAAGCGAAATATTAGGCAGTGTCCCTCAGACTGAGAGTTCAAACAGATGTTACTGTCAACCCCAAGAACCCTTCCAAGGATAGGTTCTCGAGTACATATTAGACTTCATTCGTACTCTCATCTCTCAATAATTCACTGAATCAGACACGTCATAATAAAACACATTTGTTTCCTAATGTATAAGTTTTACACATATTTTGAATTCGAGAGAAATTTTGCAGCAATCGACTTGATCGTTAAAAATACATATCTCATACCAAACGCCACTTCTTAATATTACGGCAATTCAAAATTGACAATCTTATTAAAATAATAATAATAATAATAATAATAATAATAATAATAATAATAATAATAATAATAATAATAATAATAATAATCGGGATATATACAGGATGAACCGCAAGTAACATCATTAATTTCAAGGGGTTATTCGTTGAGATATTTCAAACAACAAAGTTTAATTCAATTTTGCTTCCTTTTCGAGATAAAAATTGTTTTATGTGAAACATTTCTTAGCGTGTTTTAGGAAAGCCATTGATTTAATTCCCAATATGCTCAGTCAATTTAAGAGAGCAGCGTATTATGATAATAAATAAGTGAAAGAACTTTAATTTTGTTCTTTAAATATTCAGAAATTTGATCCGAACAAATGTAACATTTTAAAATTCCTTTACAGAACGAAAAGTGCCAAAAGAACTTTTTGAGATATTGATGAAAAACACATTGCGAAATGCGTGTTGAGATACCTACAACACCGTCCTTTGGCGCAAGAATGAGTCACAGTTGAGCTACGACAAAGACAATTTAGTATGGTAGTAGGAACAATAGACTGTGGCGGTACTATTTCGCATTGTCTATAATTGTATTGTATTGTATTTATTAACATTCCATGGTATTCATACATGCTTACAGCTAGAATATGGAACAAGTCAAAAAACTTAATACTATTATAAAATCTTAATTTATAGTCACAGTCTAGATGAAATATATACAGACGAGATTTACAATATAGTCTACTAGTACAACACATAGTTTTAGTAACAATTTCATGAAGTGTTATTGAATGTCATGAATTCACCTACAGAATAGAAGGCGTGAGAAATTAGGTACTTCTTTAATTTGGCCCTAAATAATTTTATGTTTTGAGTTTCATTTTTTATATCGATAGGGAGGCTATTAAACATTTTTACTGCCATATAACGCACTCCTTTTTGATAGCACGATAGACTTGCCGATGGAGTATGAAAGTCATTTTTTTGACGTGTATTTATGCTATGAACTGTTGAATTAGTTACAAAGTTTTCACGATTACATACGAGGAAGACTATTAATGAAAAGATATACTGACAAGCTATGGGCATTATTTGCAGTTTTTTGAAAATAGTCCTACACGACTCCCTAGATTTCGCATCTACTATTATTCTAATTACTCTTTTTTGTAATAGAAATATATTGTTACTATCTGTGGAATTTCCCCAGAATATTATTCCAAAACTCATTACCGAGTGGAAGTATGCAAAGTATATTGTTTTTAAGGTAATGAGACGATAGTAGCGATCCTAGTGGTCAGCAACTATATATGGATGCATATTTACTACGTATTGAGCTTCGTGACTGTATATACTAGACTGTGATAGTATTTTTTGAGTGACTGCATTCCTCTAAGGGAAATAACTACTTTTTACGAATTCTTGGAAAACTATAAATCAGGAGGCAAGTCTGAACATGTAGGGTAATCATCCAGTTCAGATATACCTTCCGGAAGTAAGTCTACACAGATAAGTCTTCGATAAGTCTTTGCGTGTATGGGGTAGTGTCCTGCAATGTTCGAACATGAGAGAGGCAACCAAGACATTACCAGTTACTTCTTAGTTCATATGAAAAACTAATTGCAGAAAATTATAAAAAATTGTAGAAAATTACAAAATTGTAAAACTGTAAAAATGTAAAATATTGTAAAAATTGTAATTGTAATATTGTAAAATTTTGACTTGTTCCACATCTTAAAGCTTCATTGCTCATGTAAGATCTATGAAATATAATAAATGAATGAATGTAAACGCAAGATCTGTGCTGAAACCCTTAAGCAGTTAAAACATGAAGGGGTGGGAGTGGAGGATAGCAAATATTTTCATAAGAAGGTGGAACAGACGATAGGCCTCCTGCAGGACGAACATCGGCGAATATCGGACTTCATTACACCGACAAACTTGAACCGTACATAGCGTCTGTAATGCACGACGCTAGTATGGGGCCTTATGGAGAGAGGACGAGAAACGTTCATAGAAGTCTGAGATGATCAGTTTTGAAGATCATAAAGACTTTAAAAGTATGCATCAGAGAAAAACGATTGTAATAAGCTATCAGAAAGCGCTACAACATCGTCCCAAAATGTGTTTTATGACTACAATAGCCTAAATATGTAAGCATTATAAAAATGTATAATAATAACAATAATAACTACCTTGAAGGTTTTGGCCTATTGACCCGTTCCGACATTTCGTCGGAAATCGAACCTAAATTTGGCAGATTTGTAACTAGAAGCACATCCGACTGAGCTAGAGCGAAAATCTTCAAACTATTATGGTTCAACAAAATTTCAATTTTGGTCTTAGCGCACATATTTTCATTCATAAATATATGTAACAATGAATGGGTAAGTAAATCGAAGGTCTTAACATACAAACAGATGATCAACATTTTCTCATAAAGAAATGTTGAATTATTACTCAGCATCGGCTGCTTGGTCTTTAAATTTTGAAATAATACATGGAAACAGGTCCGCTGACTCCTGTAGAAATTTTGCCATCGAGTTTCTTCATTCCATTATTTTTTGTGATCCACTTTCTTTTTACTCATCGTCACCGCTCTCTGTCCTCTTCTACATGCCTCACGCAGATACACTTAAGAGTTGGGCTATCCACTAGTGTTATATAGCCACTTGCCAAAACGCCCACTCTGCCTAAATATACACCGGCATGATTCCAATTTGATTTCCCATTCACAGCGTAGCACAGCCTGTGGGGGGACATTCACATATCATACTCGGGGCTCCTGCACAAGATCAACAAATCAAAACATCACGCAGCACGTTTCTATGAAATTAGCTTACACAGTTGATCAAGTGACTCCAAGGGAACTGAAATACCCATATTAAATATAATTATAAACTAGTCAAAATTTTCTAGCATCTAATTCCCAAACGCGGTAAGATACTGGAACTGATGCAATCCAAGCACAAAGCTATCGTCTTAACACGTGCATTCAGTTCAATATTAAGCGGGGTTGGAATCAGATAGGGATAATATCAAGATATGCACTAGGCTATGTTCTTTGAGATCTTGCTTATGAAAATACGTAGCAAAAGTAACTCCAATATTTGTGATAAATGCTGATACAGAGAGAGATTAAGATATTAGGGTGAATAAAGTGGCAGAAAATTTGGTACCAGATGGAGTAGAAGACTGAATGGTGTACAGAGAAATGCTAAGTTTATAGATGAATAAATATATGCATATAAAGATACATACTATTGGATAGGTAAATGACTTCACAGACAGACAGACAGACAGACAGATACGTTTCTTATAACATATATAGATAGGTAGATAGATAGATAGATAGATAGATAGATAGATAGATAGATAGATAGATAGATAGATAGATAGATAGATAGATAGATAAGTAGATAGATAGAGAGATGGATGGATGGATAAGTATATAGATAGGTAGATAGATAGAGAGATGGATGGATGGATAAGTATAAAGATAGGTAGATAGATGGATGGATAGGTATATAATGGATGGATGGATGGATAGATAGATAGATAGATAGATAGATAGATAGATAGATAGATAGATAGATAGATAGATAGATAGATAGATAGATAGATAGATAGATAGATAGATAGATAGATAGATAGACAGATAGATGGATGGATAGGTATATAATGGATGGATGGATAGATAGATAGATAGATAGATAGATAGATAGATAGATAGATAGATAGATAGATAGATAGATAGATAGATAGATAGATAGATAGATAGATAGATAGATAGATAGATAGATAGATAGATAGATAGATAGATAGATAGATAGATAGATAGATAGATAGATAGATAGATAGATAGATAGATAGATAGATAGATAGATAGATAGATAGATAGATAGATTAGATGGACGAAGACTGCTTCGTGAGAAGAAATGGAATTATTTTATTTAACGACGCTTTCAACTGTAGAAATTATTTCAGTAATTCAATGTTTGTCACAAATGATCCTCTAGTAGGGACAGAGTTCTTTTACGTGCCATAAACCTACGAGATGAGGCAAGCCATATTGAAGATATTATCACCCTTTAAAATTGATGGCCCTTGATCGAGTTTGAACCGCAAACCTCGGATCCAACGACAGCAAGACCAAGAAATACGACTTAATGAATGAAAGCCAGACAGGTAGACAGAAATGGATGAAGCAATAGATGAAAGAGTAAGTAAATGTATACATAAGCTTATATTATTGGCTTGGTGGGGAGACTGATAAGACAGATAGCCAAGGAGAATTGGATGAATAGAAGGTAGATTGATAGAGTAGACAGAAATGTTATACAACTACTTTGCTACCACAAATTTAACCAACTCTAGCAGGTGAAGAAGCTTAGTAATCCAGAAACTTTCACTGGAATCTCGACTGCCACAAATGTACGAGCAGCTCACAAAATCACTAGCAGTATCTAAGAAGATATAATTCTTTTGCTCGTAGTTGCGGAGTATTAAAATCAGCAGTATAAATAACATCTATTGGGATGCTAGAATCATAAATTAGCATTTTATGACGCCCTATTCCGTCCTGACTGATAGCTTATCGTGTAACGTGGACCTCGTATCCATGGAGACTTAAAACGGAGTGGAAATTGTCCAACTTTCAACGTTATAAGAAAAGGAAGGCTTCTTTCTAATATCGCAAACATTGCACCGAACTTACGAAACAATCTAAAAGACTACAGGAGTGAAAGAAATTATTTTAAATTCAGTGATTCGCTAAATCTATGAATGTGAAATTTAGCTGTGAAATACTAAAATGGATCGTTTTACATTTATTATATTGGTAAGCACATATATTAATTGAGGCAAGCGAGACGATGTGTTAAAAAGCCTGAACATTTAAATCGCTGTCCCTCTTTTCTCCCCTTGATCCTCCTTTCCTTCTTTCTTATTTTGTTCTTTCTTTTCTGCTTTATTTCTTCCTTCCTTTCTTCCTCAATCTCATAATCTCTTTATGCTCCCATACTTTCTACTTTTTCTTTATTTCTTTGCTTTCTTGCATCATTATCTTTTGGTTTCTTTCTTCATTGCTTTTTTCCTCCGTCCCGAACGTACCGCAGCCTCAAGGATTATTGTGCTAGTCGGTAGAATTTATTATAGTGAGATGGTATTTACTGAAAAGGGATCGAGGATTTGCCATGGGATTACTTAAGATTCGCCTTACAGTTGGCGAAATCTTGAAAAAAAAATCCAATCAGAAAATCAGCCCAAGCGGGATTCGAACTCACAACTGAGCGCGGCTTCAGATCTCGAGTCCAATTCGTTACCTATTGTCCGAGTTACGCCGATGGCTTTTTCTTTGCTTTTTTCCTTATTGTCACTTCTAGTTATGCTTCTTTGCTGTCTTTCTCTCCTCTTTGGATTCTTTATTTCACTCCTCTTTGCATTCTTTATTTCTCTCTTTCTTGCTTTCTTTCATATCTCTTCCTTCCTTCTTTTATTCTCTACTTTGCTTCCATTATTTTCTCCCTTTGCATCCTTTACTGTGTCCTTTGCTTCATTGATTCCCTCCTATTTGCTTCCTGCATTCTATATTTTTTATTCTCTATTTTTTGTTTCCTTCATTCTCTCATCTTTGTTTCCTTTATTCTTCATTTACCCTCTAACCACTGTTTTCTTTATTATTTCTTTGTCTTCTTCATTACTTCCTTGTTTCCTTCATTAAAATTCTTTGTTTCCTTTATTACCTCTTTGTTTCATTTATTTCTTCTTTGTTTCCTTCAATATTTCCTTATTTCCTTTATCACTTCTTTGTTTTCTTTATTACTTCTGTGGTTCTTTTACTACTTCCTCATTTCGTTTATTACTTCTTTATTTTCTTCATTATTTCTGTGGTTCCTTTACTACTTCCTTATTTCCTTTATTACTTCTTTGTTTCCTTTATTATCTCTTTGTTTCATTTATTTCTTCTTTGTTTACTTTATTACATCCTTATTTTCTTATTACTTATTTCTTTGTCTCCTTTATTAATTCTCTGTTTCCTTCATTAATCATTTGTTTCCTTTATTACCTCTTTGTTTAATTTATTTCTTCTTTGTTTCCTTTAATACTTAGCCTACTTATTTCCTTTATCACTTCTTTGTTTTCTTTATTACTTCTGTGGTTCCTTTAATACTTCCTTATTTAAGTGCAAGTTTGAACCAATAAATTATTGAGATTTGCGATAAAATAATGAGTCTAGGAAATTGTATATTTAGTATGTAGAACTACATTTGTTTATAGATCTTTTGTTATATTATTAAGTTTTGTACTTGTGAACTATATCAATAAAATCAATATCAATATCAATATCAATACTTCCTTATTTCATTTATCACTTCTTTGTTTTCTTTATTACTTCTGTGGTTCCTTCATTGCTTCCTTATTTCCTTTATTACTTATTTGTTTCCTTTATTAATTCCTTGCGTCCTTCATTACTTCCTTCTTTCCTTCAGTACTTATATCTTTCCTTTATTACTTCTTTATTTTATTTATTAATTATTTGCGTCCTTTATTACTTCCTTCTTCCCTTCAGTACTTATATCTTTCCTTTATTACTTCTTTATTTTATTTATTAATTATTTGCGTCCTTTATTACTTCCTTCTTTTCTTCAGTACTTATATCTTTCCTTTATTACTTCTTTATTTTATTTATTAATTATTTGCGTCCTTTATTACTTCCTTCTTTCCTTCAGTACTTATATCTTTCCTTTATTACTTCTTTATTTTATTTATTAATTATTTGCGTCCTTTATTACTTCCTTCTTTCCTTCAGTACTTATATCTATCCTTTATTACTTCTTTATTTTATTTATTAATTATTTGCGTCCTTTATTACTTCCTTCTTTTCTTCAGTACTTATATCTTTCCTTTATTACTTCTTTATTTTATTTATTAATTATTTGCGTCCTTTATTACTTCTTTCTTTCCTTCAGTATTTATATATTTCCTTTATTACTTCTTTATTTTATTTATTAATTATTTGCGTCCTTTATTACTTCCTTCTTTCCTTTAGTACTTATATCTTTCCTTTATTACTTCTTTATTTTATTTATTAATTATTTGCGTCCTTTATTACTTCTTTCTTTCCTTCAGTATTTATATATTTCCTTTATTACTTCTTTATTTTATTTATTAATTATTTGCGTCCTTTATTACTTCCTTCTTTCCTTCAGTACTTATATCTTTCCTTTATTACTTCTTTATTTTATTTATTAATTATTTGCGTCCTTTATTACTTCCTTCTTTCCTTCAGTACTTATATCTTTCCTTTATTACTTCTTTATTTTATTTATTAATTATTTGCGTCCTTTATTACTTCTTTCTTTCCTTCAGTATTTATATCTTTCCTTTATTACTTCTTTATTTTATTTATTAATTATTTGCGTCCTTTATTACTTCCTTCTTTTCTTCAGTACTTATATCTTTCCTTTATTACTTCTTTATTTTATTTATTAATTATTTGCGTCCTTTATTACTTCTTTCTTTCCTTCAGTATTTATATATTTCCTTTATTACTTCTTTATTTTATTTATTAATTATTTGCGTCCTTTATTACTTCCTTCTTTCCTTTAGTACTTATATCTTTCCTTTATTACTTCTTTATTTTATTTATTAATTATTTGCGTCCTTTATTACTTCTTTCTTTCCTTCAGTATTTATATATTTCCTTTATTACTTCTTTATTTTATTTATTAATTATTTGCGTCCTTTATTACTTCCTTCTTTCCTTCAGTACTTATATCTTTCCTTTATTACTTCTTTATTTTATTTATTAATTATTTGCGTCCTTTATTACTTCTTTCTTTCCTTCAGTATTTATATATTTCCTTTATTACTTCTTTATTTTATTTATTAATTATTTGCGTCCTTTACTACTTCCTTCTTTCCTTCAGTAATTATATCTTTCCTTTATTACTTCTTTATTTTATTTATTAATTATTTGCGTCCTTTATTACTTCCTTCTTTCCTTCAGTACTTATATCTTTCCTTTATTACTTCTTTATTTTATTTATTAATTATTTGCGTCCTTTATTACTTCCTTCTTTCCTTCAGTACTTATATCTTTCCTTTATTACTTCTTTATTTTATTTATTAATTATTTGCGTCCTTTACTACTTCCTTCTTTCCTTCAGTACTTATATCTTTCCTTTATTACTTCTTTATTTTATTTATTAATTATTTGCGTCCTTTATTACTTCCTTCTTTCCTTCAGTACTTATATCTATCCTTTATTACTTCTTTATTTTATTTATTAATTATTTGCGTCCTTTATTACTTCCTTCTTTCCTTCAGTACTTATATCTATCCTTTATTACTTCTTTATTTTATTTATTAATTATTTGCGTCCTTTATTACTTCCTTCTTTCCTTCAGTACTTATATCTTTCCTTTATTACTTCTTTATTTTATTTATTAATTATTTGCGTCCTTTATTACTTCCTTCTTTTCTTCAGTACTTATATCTTTCCTTTATTACTTCTTTATTTTATTTATTAATTATTTGCGTCCTTTATTACTTCTTTCTTTCCTTCAGTACTTATATCTTTCCTTTATTACTTCTTTATTTTATTTATTAATTATTTGCGTCCTTTATTACTTCTTTCTTTCCTTCAGTATTTATATATTTCCTTTATTACTTCTTTATTTTATTTATTAATTATTTGCGTCCTTTATTACTTCCTTCTTTCCTTTAGTACTTATATCTTTCCTTTATTACTTCTTTATTTTATTTATTAATTATTTGCGTCCTTTATTACTTCTTTCTTTCCTTCAGTATTTATATATTTCCTTTATTACTTCTTTATTTTATTTATTAATTATTTGCGTCCTTTATTACTTCCTTCTTTCCTTCAGTACTTATATCTTTCCTTTATTACTTCTTTATTTTATTTATTAATTATTTGCGTCCTTTATTACTTCCTTCTTTCCTTCAGTACTTATATCTTTCCTTTATTACTTCTTTATTTTATTTATTAATTATTTGCGTCCTTTATTACTTCTTTCTTTCCTTCAGTATTTATATCTTTCCTTTATTACTTCTTTATTTTATTTATTAATTATTTGCGTCCTTTATTACTTCCTTCTTTTCTTCAGTACTTATATCTTTCCTTTATTACTTCTTTATTTTATTTATTAATTATTTGCGTCCTTTATTACTTCTTTCTTTCCTTCAGTATTTATATATTTCCTTTATTACTTCTTTATTTTATTTATTAATTATTTGCGTCCTTTATTACTTCCTTCTTTCCTTTAGTACTTATATCTTTCCTTTATTACTTCTTTATTTTATTTATTAATTATTTGCGTCCTTTATTACTTCTTTCTTTCCTTCAGTATTTATATATTTCCTTTATTACTTCTTTATTTTATTTATTAATTATTTGCGTCCTTTATTACTTCCTTCTTTCCTTCAGTACTTATATCTTTCCTTTATTACTTCTTTATTTTATTTATTAATTATTTGCGTCCTTTATTACTTCTTTCTTTCCTTCAGTATTTATATATTTCCTTTATTACTTCTTTATTTTATTTATTAATTATTTGCGTCCTTTACTACTTCCTTCTTTCCTTCAGTAATTATATCTTTCCTTTATTACTTCTTTATTTTATTTATTAATTATTTGCGTCCTTTATTACTTCCTTCTTTCCTTCAGTACTTATATCTTTCCTTTATTACTTCTTTATTTTATTTATTAATTATTTGCGTCCTTTATTACTTCCTTCTTTCCTTCAGTACTTATATCTTTCCTTTATTACTTCTTTATTTTATTTATTAATTATTTGCGTCCTTTACTACTTCCTTCTTTCCTTCAGTACTTATATCTTTCCTTTATTACTTCTTTATTTTATTTATTAATTATTTGCGTCCTTTATTACTTCCTTCTTTCCTTCAGTACTTATATCTTTCCTTTATTACTTCTTTATTTTATTTATTAATTATTTGCGTCCTTTATTACTTCCTTCTTTCCTTCAGTACTTATATCTTTCCTTTATTACTTCTTTATTTTATTTATTAATTATTTGCGTCCTTTACTACTTCCTTCTTTCCTTCAGTACTTATATCTTTCCTTTATTACTTCTTTATTTTATTTATTAATTATTTGCGTCCTTTATTACTTCCTTCTTTCCTTCAGTACTTATATCTATCCTTTATTACTTCTTTATTTTATTTATTAATTATTTGCGTCCTTTATTACTTCCTTCTTTCCTTCAGTACTTATATCTTTCCTTTATTACTTCTTTATTTTATTTATTAATTATTTGCGTCCTTTATTACTTCCTTCTTTTCTTCAGTACTTATATCTTTCCTTTATTACTTCTTTATTTTATTTATTAATTATTTGCGTCCTTTATTACTTCTTTCTTTCCTTCAGTACTTATATCTTTCCTTTATTACTTCTTTATTTTATTTATTAATTATTTGCGTCCTTTATTACTTCCTTCTTTCCTTCAGTACTTATATCTTTCCTTTATTACTTCTTTATTTTATTTATTAATTATTTGCGTCCTTTATTACTTCCTTCTTCCCTTCAGTATTTATGTCTTTCCTTTATTACTTCTTTGTTTTCTTTATTACTTCCTCGTTTCTTTTATCACTTCTTTGTTTTCTTTTCACTTCTTTGGTTCCTTTTTACTTCTATGTTTCTTTTATTACTTATTTGTTTCCTTCATTATTCCTTTATTTCCTTTATTACTTATTTGTTTCCTTCATTATTTTATTTCTTCTCCTTTGCTTCTTTTAATATTACAATTTTTATTTCCTTTTCTTCCTTTCTTTTTATACTTTACTCTATCTTCCTTCTCATTTGTTTTTATTTATTTGTTAATTAGCTTTTTTCTTTTATTTTTCTATTCTTCTTCTTTATATCCCACTTCACACACTTAGCTGTTGCTTCCTTATTCTCTTCCTAGGTACTATAATTTGACCATCTTCATCCTTTTCTTTCTTTTTTTTCTAATATATCTTCTTTTCTTCCTTAACTCCTGTTTTTCTTCCTTTTTGTTTCTTCATTTCATTCCTGTTTCTTTATCTCAATCTTTCTCTGCAGTCAGGTTAACTGTAATTCTTTCTTTGTCCTGGGGAAGAGTCGACGCGAAATCTTTTAAGCATTGTCATATGGAAAACGTAGGCTGCGATCTTCGCTGTCGTACAGGGGACATCTTGAAACCCTAAAAAGCGAAAGCATTCATTCTTTTCTAAAAAGTGTTCCAGCTGGCACTCCGAGAGCGCACCTTATCCTAATCCCTCATCTCTGCAGCGCGCAGGAATATGTCATTACTGCCGGTGATGTATCGCTTCCTGCCAGAGCCGAGCTGGAGCCGCTCAACAAAGACAGGAAACTGGAGCAATCCGCGCCAAACAGGGCTGCCAACTTAATGCAACCTACCTTAATGATCATAATAATCTCTAATTTAATTCCAATTATGATTGTGAAGGATCATGGCATCGATGTTTGTGATCGTGCAGGTATGTCTGTCGCCGCCAAGCATCGAGTATGCTTCAATCAATTACTGGATATGACAAGTAATTACTAAACTTTATTCAAAACATTTTAAATGTTCTAAACTCTAAGTCATTACTAGGGGGCGGATGTTGATGAAAAGTCATCTTATTTTTCACATTACGGCGATGCCTATTAATATAGAAATCCTTTCTATGTTATTATCAACGTAAAGAAGTAATTTCTTATATTGCATTTTTTGGACTAATAGGTCATTTTTATATTTTTTTTCCGGCATATTTTGGTCCTTTTAGATAATTTGGAATGCATTTTACTTTCTTCTTTACCGATAGGTCTGTTAAATCATTTTCTAACCAAATAGGTCAGTAGTAATTACCTACTGATTAAGTGCATAACAGTGAAGTTCGAGTTTTATAGTTTGGAACAGACTTTAAAGTCCATCCCTCATTCCACTGAAGGCTTCATTTCACACGACGGAAGTAATATAAAATGCTTGACAGCAGCTTAGTTTAAGTAAGGACTTTGACCGCTACTGTTCTTTAGTCGGTACCAGGATGTCTTTAGAATTTATGATTGGAAGGGGGGAAACTTTCACCACGTTCTGGACAGGACGTTGTGTCCTCAACATGGTTCGGAAGGGATGTCTACTATAGAAGACAGTATTTTTAACATAAAGGTTGCAAGAATGCACGCTGCGCCCACAATTTGTTTTGTCATTCACACTCTCTAATCTGGAAGATTTGGTAACAAAAGTGAAGTGCGGAAGGAGGAGACGGAGAATGAAGGCACTGACATGGACCATCCCTGATTGAAACACATTGTAAACCTTCATTAAAATCTATAGTTTTCCCTTAAAATCTTCATTTTGTTGCGTGTTCTTTTCCTTTATCTTAGTAAAATTCCAGGAAGTTGCTCCTCTCTCCGAGATTTGCAGGGTAGTCACTGAAACAAGGTGACTAATTTTTAAGAAGTTGTGGTGCGAATACGGTGAATAATATTTAAATGTCATTTCCTTTTAATTTCATGTCATTTTTTTCATTACTTTAAGGGCATTTTAATGATCATTTTAAGTAGATTTTTAGGTCATCAACATCCGCCCCCTAGTCATTACAAGTCTTATTCAATTATCAGCACGTAATCACTGAAATTTCTGCAAGTAAGAGAGTTCACTTATTTTTGTTCAATTGGCAAATTATCTCTGAAAATTCTGTGAAGTAAAATATATATATAAACGAAGAGTTGTAATTGCAGAGTCCTTGAGATAATAATAACAATGTGATAATCGAGCAATGAAAGAATAAAAATTACAGGAACTACCGAAGTAGGCCTACTTGGTATAAACTGCATTCCAAACACAAATCTCACAGATGTAACAGGGATGGAACAAACGTCTCTCTTTGCAAGCAGCCTCCAGCGACACAAGTGGACTCGCTACCTTGCTCTGGTGGTTGTAGCATGTGCGCTGCACATGTGTGACTCCACCTCACCCTCAAGAAAGCAGCGCTCCCCTCTTGTGCACATGGTGGCCGTGACCATCCGACGTGATGGACTACCGTTCCTACGCACTTTACCAGAGAAATCCATTAGTTTGAAAATCGTGAAGACAAGCTGATTAAGCTCTTCTGAAATTTTCGTCCTTCTCAAGATACAAGGCCAAGGCATACATCAATTCGAAGTTATTGGCTACCTACAAGAATTATCTCTTTGATTAAAATAATTATATCCGTATTATTCATCAGAATGAAAAACGTGACTGAAACTTGAAGTAAGTCGACACTTGATTTATGATTCCTGAAATACTGTACAAATTACAGTAGAGCATGATTATCCGAAACAATTGGGGACGGAGGATGTTCGGATAACTGATTTTTCGGATAACCAATCATTTACGAAAACAACTTGTACCGGTGTCATAGGAGCAGTATGAAACAAAGAAACACTGACATTAAACACGAAACTGTACATATTTTGTACCACACGTCTTACAAATAATACAGAAAACTGATTAGCCTAGTTTGACAAGTTCAAAATGGCCATTGAAGTAGGCCTACAGTTTAGGAAAAGAAATCCAAACTTTTCTTTTTTTGCTTCAGAGCTGAGACTCGTTTTTTTGCCGCTAAATCTCGCAAACAGCGCTAGCGAAACTTCTTCATGGCGGGCGCGCAAATTAAAATTTGCCGACTAGAACGCTTTCGGTTAAACGATTTTTCGGTTGATCGGTATTCTGATAATCGATGCTCTACTGTATTACAATCTTTTCTCTTTGCTATATAAACTCTTCGTTTCTTCCATATAATGATGGCAATGATAATGATGATGATGACGATACTACTACTACTACTACTACTACTACTACTACTACTACTACTACTACTACTACTACTACTACTACTACTACTACTACTACTAATAATAATAATAATAATAGAAAAAATTATTTGAAAGATAAATTCAATACTATGGAATAAAAACATTTTAAACAAAAAGAAGCTTATTCATAGCTCATTAGTAAAAAGTAGGTAGATCGAGCGGAAATGTTGACATTACACAAACAAGAAAAATAACTATTAGTAATCGAGATGGATTTATTTAAACTACGAACACAATAATAAAGAAAAAACTGCACTGTATCAGGGATACATCGGCACATGGAATAGGGTCTATGTCATCTTGTTTCGGGAATGAAATTACAGAAGTGTTGGATTGAATGTTTTATTTCTGTTTCGGTTTACAAAAATGGAGAACGTTGGTCTATGATAAGAGAAGTAATTAATGAAGGGCATGCTATATATTTCTCTTCATAAGAAGCGACATTTCGGAATTAGTCCCAGATCACAACAAATTTTCCACTATGGTTCACTCAAAGTGTACCGTACAGGTTTATAGCTGCTCTTGATGCCGAGATATTATTGAGCGATCGCGCGACACGCTAATTTTATAGTCTACGCAAATTCGGCATCTTCATGTCCGTAGCGCGGGGAGGTGGCATCATTGGGCGTAGTCACACAAGTTACATTGGTTCATGGTCTAACTACCAATAACATTAGCATTCGGCTTTGGCTCAAAATGTTGTTACAGTAAGCATGTGAAATTCTTTCAATTTTTGTTTTACCATAGTTTCCGTAACGGACGCCCATATAGGGTCGGGGAAAAGACGTATTGTACGTCAAAAATTGACTGGATCATGTTAACAGGATGGAAGCCATCGGATATCAAAAAATTCTCACGCACAGATATTCAAATAAAAATGACCGTAATTAGACCAAGGAAATGGTGGACAGAACAGTCCATTCCATCATAAGATCCAGTGGCGTACGCAGAATTTTGTCAAGTGGGGGGGGGGTCGTTATTAAAATTGTTTACAATTTACATTATCGGTATTTTAAATTTTGTGCATTATTATTGTTATTATTATTATTATTATTATTATTATTATTATTATGTTACGGTATATTTATTAATATTACACTACCTTCTGATAGAATATATTCATGAATATTCTTGTAAAATCTTTTATCCAATTTTTAATAAACAAGTTAAATTTTATATTGTGTCGGCTTCATTTTATTACAAGGTCGGTACTAGGCGTTAGGTCTCTCTATAAGAAAGATAGCATTGTTATAATTTGAACGTGCCTCTGCACCAAGCACAGGGATTATATTGGAGGAATGGTAGGAGGACTGTGCCTTATGTCGATGTAGATTTTGTTACTCTGACAGTGAAAAATTAGATAAACGAAAACGATTATGCATAAAAAATACTCATATCTAAATGTGTAATTTTTCTAAAGTTCATGGGGGAGATGTTCAAACTCTGTGAGAAAAACAGAAGATGTTTACAGTGAAAAAAATTAGTCTGTCCAAAACTGCTAAAACTATAAATAAATAAATAAATAAATAAATAAATAAATAAATAAATAAATAAATAAATAAATAAATAAATAAATAAATAAATAGATAAATAGATAGATAGATAAATAAATAAATAAATAAACAAATAAATAAATAAATAACTAAATTTTACAGAATTCCAATTTTTATACGAATAGCGAAAACATTTTGAATTTCTTCAAACATGCGTGCTTCTTCCACTAACTACCTAACTGACTGTGGATAGCCATTACCACAGATTGCGTTCTAAGTGTTTCTGAGGCCTTTGTAACTTGAGTTAACTTTCTCGAGAGATCCTTGCCGACTTTAAGAGTTTCTCTCAATAGAAACTTGAATATTTACTCCGACTGCAGCCTTGTAAATTATTACATCGCAGAAGGTCAAGTTAGAATGAAGAATCCATGGCAGTTTTGTTTTTTCTAGCTGTTTGACAGTAAACGTAAAAATGCCATCATTATTATCTTTCTTTTTCTCCATATTTTTCGACTCATCTCTTCTTTGGTCATTCCACATTCTTTTCTTTCGGTTTCTCTGTAAATCAAGGCGCATTTCGGATGTCGCTTTACATTTTAATTCTTTGTACATAGTTTATCCACTACTTTCTGTAATTGTAATTTAAAAACGATTTCTTGATACTTAAGTTTTAAGTAAATAGACGGACTGTTTGAATAATAAATAACAGTGAAAAAAATAGAAGATCTCTTATGTATCCAAGCATGCATCGTAGTGCTTTATGCATCGAAAAAATGCGATGTTCTTAGCTTAAATAATATCACATTTAGATAAACGAGCTGTGAACGATTGAATCATTGTACGTGTTCAGAAGGCAAAGAGCACTGTCGCTTTCTGCTAGCAGCCTAAACTTTCAGGAGTGTAAATGTATTCCGTCGAAAGACGTCATAGCTCTACATAATGCAAATTACTGGAAAAACGGTTAGAGTAAGAAAATGGTTGCAGCGGACTTTTCAATTCCTACTGATTATACTATCATCTCTCAACGTATTTTCATTTATTTTCCTAAAATTGTGTTCACTGTTATAAGATGTCTGTTCGCAATCAATTTCACAAAACTTAAAAATGGAATTTGTGAGACGAAGTACGCTAAAGTGATAAAAAGGAAAGAAAAGAGTCAGCAAAAAAAAAATAGTGGAAATACAAATAATGGTAGACTTTAATGAATAATAGGCATAGTAATAATAATAATAATAATAATAATAATAATAATAATAATAATAATAATAATAATAGGCCTAGTAATAATAATAATAATAATAATAATAATAGCCCTAGTAATAATAATAATAATAATAGGCCTAGTAATAATAATAATAATAATAATAATAATAATAATAATAATAATAAAAGAACTAAGAAAGATACTAGTGAAGTGCTTTGTGTGAAGTGTGGCACTGTATGGAGCAGAAACATCGATTAGAAGCATTTGAAATGTGGATATGGAGGAGAACGGAATGTGTGAAGTAGACAGACAGGATAAGAAATGAAGCTATATTGGAAAGAGTGGGTGAAGAAAGAATAATGCTGAAACAGACCAGGGAGAAGAAAAGGAGTTTCTTGGGTCACTGGCTGAGAAGAAGCTGCCAACTAAAGGATGCACTGGAAGGAATGTTGAATGGGAGATCAGTTCGGGACAGAAGATATCAGATGATAGACGACATTAAGATATATGGATCATATGCGGAGACTAAGAGGAAGGCAGAAAATAGGGAAGATTGAAGAATGCTGGGTTTGCAGTGAAAGACCTGCCCTCGGGCAGAACACTATGAATGAATGAATTAATAATAATGGAAGGGTTGAACGGAGAAGAGGATAAACTCCAAAAAAATAAAGTGGATAAGAAGGAAAAGGAATTCAGGACTCATTTTGAAGGTTGGAACTCCTTATGAATCTACTGTAAAACATTGTGCTCTGAATTGAATGAAGCAATCTTTTGTACTTCCCTTGCAGACAGTTTAGGCGGCAACTTCTCCGACATGTGCGTTATGCGGATTGTATAAACAAACGTTTTAAGTTATCAGTTTCAGGTACAAAAAATGTACAGAACTTCACTATTAACATCAGCTTTCTTTGTCTTTGTTACAATATTTATTCTGCATTATCCTGAGGTTGCAGGACTATTATTAGACATTTCTGCGTTAAATTCCGAAAGGACTTAGGCTCAATCGATCGAACGTTCCATCATCGAACGCACCTATTTTATAGAAGTGCATGCGAGAAGCATAGTTTGTCCGTCTGTTCGCATGAAAAAGAACTTGATTACTCATCGGGGTTTTAACAAAATTTGATATTGGGGACCTACTTTCAAAACACTATCAATAAAATCACATTCAGTTGAAGGCAGCCTATTAATGAGTAACCAATCTGTCTCTAGAATCCTAAGGTTTGAAGAAGTTAATTATTATATACAGAAATTGAATGCTGACAATAACGGAACAAGAAACATGGGCGCTAGAAAAAAGGCGAGGGGCGATAAAAAGAGAAACAAAGAGTCAGGAAGTGATAGGGAAGAAAGTAGTGTACAGAATAAGGGTGCGAGTGTAAGTGGAAATCTAGGATGTGAAAGTGAAAGCGTGGGGGGGAAAAATAAAAGAGGAATAGAAGAAGAAATAAATAGAAAGAAAGACAAAGACAGAAATAAGGCAGAGACGAACAGTAAAGAAAGGTCAGAACCTGCGACAGTTGAGGATATAGCAGATATATTTGATACGTTAAAAAAAATGTGGGGATGTGATCAAAAATTGCAAATAAAGTGAAGCTGGAAAAGATCGAGAAGTATAGGGGAGAGAGAAAGTGTATAAGCAGATGTGTAGAATATAATATAAGTATTTATAGGAAGTGAGAATAGTGACAATGGATTAGGTGTAAGCAGAATAGTGAGAAAGTGAAAGTGAGCGCAAATAGGAATGAGTGAAAATAGTGAGAAAGGGTTAAGAGAAATGAACAAGTGACAGCATAAAATTAGTACTAACATTTGAACGTTGGAACAGTAAATGAATATAAGAGAAAGATAGGAGAAAAGGTCAAAGAACAAATAGGTCAAATAATTCAATATGATAATTTATAGATATAAATTAAAATTGAGATTTTAGTGAATAGTAGTTAGAGGAAAAAGGGGGTGTGAAAGGAGTATATAATATTAGATATATTAGGATTAATGAACAAATAGAGAATAGCAAATGAAATGTAGGAGAAATACTGAAGGGGAGTTTGACCAAGTAACAAAAAAGGTACATAGTGTAATTGGGAGTATTTGTGTAGACGTGTACTGCAAATAATGTGTTATTGTAATAATATGTTAATGGTGGCACCGGATACAGAAATGTGAGGTTCACCATTACATGTAAAGAAGTGCTGCGACGAAATATATCATATCATATATCATATCATATCATATATATCATACATATATATCATATCATATCATATCATATCATATCATATCATATCATATCATATCATATCATATCATATACAGAAATTTTCCTACTTTTTGTTACGAATTTTTTCAAACTTCAATAGCTCCCAGATCTAGTGAGGTATAGTTACTATCCTCAGTAAAGTGTGCTTCATTGTTACAGGATTAGTATCCTTTGTCATAAATATATTTGCTACATGTAAATGAACCAAACATTCATGTGATTTAAAAATATTATTTTGAATAGATGTTGTGTCATTTATGTATGTATTTATTCACACTGCAATGAGTAAATACCCAGTGGTAGTGGTAACTAATTACATTCAATCGTGACAAATAATAATAATAATAATAATAATAATAATAATAATAATAATAATAATAATAATAATAATAATAATAATATAATATTAACAAGGAGCATCCTAAATTAAAAGAAGCACGATCACTTAAAATAACATTTAAAGTAAATCTAATTTACATCTTAACTCTAAGTTCGAACTTAAACCCACGATTATAAATATCTGCAATGCTTGGGAAAAGTGGCATAAGTCAGTTTCCACAAAACTTTTGTATTAATTTATTGACAACTTACGGAACATCTGCTCGCTTGGGAAAAGAGACATAAGTATTTCTCCCATTACAATAATTCATACAGAAGAAAATCAAATCGACATAAACCAGTGTGAAGACAGTTTTTTCCTTCGCCTGTAAAATTAACATTTTTGACATGTGCCACTTTTTCCGAGCACTACAGATATGTTCATACATGTACTAGTACTTTTCAGCACTACACTCATTTCGCTGTCAACTCACTTACTGGAACTACGACACATTTCACTGACACTATCCTGATTTCACTAACACTTCAAAAACATTTCACTGTTCAAATAATTTGCACTACCACTATCAACTATAAAACTTCACTGACACAACACACTTCTTCATTGATACAACATTTCAATAAAAAACATCAATTACACCCTTATTATTCCGTAGGTTATACGATTACGATATACGCATAACTATTTCACACAAATTTGCAAAACAATAATTACAAAAATTAATTTAAACTGTACAATTTATAAACGAAATCAATACAGTCTATTAATTTTAGATTAGAGAAAATGCCTTTTTTGGGTAATGAAGAAAAAACAGTAGTTCACGTTTTAATTCTGGTGCGTATTAAAAAATTTCAGTGTTCGTTGTTGATGTTTTAGTCAACTGTCCGAAGAAAGATCTGAACCTCACAAGTGATACCAACAAGGCACTATTTATGAGGCAACTAGGCCAGTTCCTTTCCCCCCTCCATTGCATACATCGCCGACTAGCTATATATATTACACTAATCAGACTTGAGATGTAGGCCTATACAAACAATTGTTCTTTCTCGGACACACACATCGTGAAGTGAGAAGTATCTACTGCCTGATAATAGATATACGAGTACATATCAGCCAGAACCTCAGTCAGAGATAAAGATTTCATTAAGGAATGCAAAAAAAAAATCCTTTTAATGTCAATAATAAGACCCAAGATACCTCGCGAAACTATAACTTACAACATATATTACAAATTATTCGTTAAAAAAGATAAATCCGTGACGTGACAGCCCATGGAGGGTCAAATCGACCAGGTCACTTCTGATCTAACGTCCACATATCTGAGTAGAGGTGAACGATCATCCAACCAGGAAGCGAGTAACGTGTGGTTAGCATGATGATGCCCTTTAAGTCGTTATAGTTGGCTTTCGAAATCGAATTTCACTACTCACTATAGCTCCTCAAATTCATAACGATGCTGGATGGGCACTGGTTCCATACCCTGGCCGAAATTTCATGATAAAATTCCTTTTCTCATGAAGATTCAAAACAGTGCTTAAATCACGCAAATACGACGAGGGATAAGGTATTCTTTTGTCTAAATGCATTAATGTTAAAGTGTTTCTTTGATTGAAACTGTACAATCTCCGCACAAGGAATATTCTTTTTTTATTTGACCAATAATTGCGTTTCAAGACAAATACGACAGTATATCATTATGCATAAAACGTATGAGAAAATATGTGTCACCTTTACGACATTCTTTCATTTGAATACCTCACTCGAACAACGTTGTAACTCACATTTGTTACAAATATAAGTTACAGAGTTGTTCGAGGGAACTATTCAATTACGGAAGCACTTATCAAAAATATGTTGAAGTTCGGTAAGTATTTTCTTGTTTTTAAATGATCAGTGGTCGCGGTTCGAAACCAGATCTTGGTCACAAGTGTAAAGCAATCTTTATTAAGCCCAAGCAATGTGAAAGATGAGCCACTATTGCATTCAATACATTATATTCCCGAAGATCGCATTACGATATTACGGTAGAGAATTCAATACCTTCAAAGGTGTTCGTTGGTTGGTTGGCTGGCAGTCTCTATCCTTCTCTTAGGAACTCGCTACTGTATGCTACACAAAGACTCCCCCTTCCCTTCCCGCTCCGTCGCCCCCTGGGTACGCCGTACAAGGAAAGTTCCCTAGCACCACCAACTTTCATAATGAATCAAAGATAATGAAGTACATTAACAGTAGAATACTGGGGGCCAAAGACTTTATGCTATTATATCATAAAGAAGCAAAAGGAAGCTGAGGAGGTGGAGCAATACAAGAAAAAGGAAAAAGGAAAGATTAGAAGGGAGAAATGTAAGGAGAATGGACGGACGGCTGGATGAAATACTACATATACATTCAAATGATAGACCGATGCCTTAAGTTGATTAAAAACAACGCAGCAGCGGAGCGCGGCTGTTTTTCTTTTCATCGAGTCGATGCTCAGAGTCACTATCGAATTATAGCCCCACAGTAGTACCAACGAAACAAAAATGATTTTTCATCTGTCTATTCGCTTTCAACTTGTTTCATTCGTTTATCAAGTTGGACCACCTCATCCAAGACGTCTTTATATTGTGTGTGTAAATGTACGGAAGGAGCGGACCATAGTCCTTCTGCAAGTATAACTGTACAGGCAAGTACAGGGAAACTCCCTAGGAGTCAGCGATGAAATGAATAAGTGACCCTATGGGTCACTACTTAATGGGTTAGGTACAGCTTACAGCAGTAAAGGTTTTGGAAATATTCAACATTTTTTTCCTCCATTACTGTATCTTGTACCATAATGAAAATTGGTGTGTGTAAAACACTGTCCTCCTGTTATATGAAAAAAATATTTTTTACAATTAAAAAAAAAATTATATATATGTTTTTTTTTTTTTCAAAATTCAAAATTGTTGCAGTTTACTGTGCAGTGACGAAGCGTTTCCTTCATAACTCATAAACTTGTTAACTTTTCAATGTTCTCTCTCTCTTTTATGTTATTGCTGAAAATCATGTTTACAATATCATGCTCTTTCAACTACATTCCATAATAAATAATATATATTTTTTATTTTGTGCTAAAAGAAAATACTGATATTTGACCATTTTAAAAAATGATTATTTTTTATCAATCTATCAAAGGAAGAGAAGTGATCTTGCATCATATTGTAGATATGACGTGCATAAATACACACAAAAAATTTCATCACAGAATGTTGGATAGTTTTTTAGTTATGTGGGAAATGCTTCATCACTGCACAGAGAACTGAATTTTGAAAAAAAAAAAAAAAAAAAAAAAAAAAAAAAAGTAAATATTTTTTTAATCGTAAAAATATATATATTTTTTTTTCATATAGCAGAAGGACTGTGTTTTACACATACTAATTTTAATTATTGTACAAGATACAGTAACGGAGGAAAAATGTTGAATATTTCCAAAAATTTACTGCTGTAAGCTATACCTAACCCCTTAAGTAGATTTCCAACTATGGTCCGTCCCAGGAATCTGTAGAGTAGAAAGACGAAACAAGACTTCTGCGCAAGTGGTATGTGGGAGGGCTAGGGCTAATGACTCTCTGGGGGGGGAGGCATTGATTGAACGAACCTACCAATCGCTTGCAGGGAGGAACTCTCTACCACGAGCATTTTACTCCTTAGCGGCCTCGAGCCAATGCTGCCCGCAATACAATCCTGCACAGATAGACTCTGCTCCCATGTGTGCCAAGTTACTCTACAGATTCCTGGGACGGACCATATCTTCATTATAACTCCCTCTCGAAAAATAGGGCGCCACTTGTGTTTGCGTGACGCCGAATCGATCGCCTGCTATGGGGAGTCTTTCTTATTATTTGTGCACAGATTGATAGAAGGCAATATTGGTGGATCCTAGATGACTCATAAATCTGCAAAGGAGGCACCGGAGCCTCTCCCCCCAACCTCAGGTTCTTCCTTGCCTGACGACTCATGATGTAGATCAGTTCGTACAACTTCCTCGGTGCAGTTCGGTGATTTCTTTGAACGCCCACTTAACAGATTTACTATATATTACATAAACAGCTCTGACCACCCCCATTCACATGTAGCAGAGTTGTCACATTCCTAGCGACTCTCCACCGCTCAATGACTGCTACTTTAGCTAGTCAATGATGTGGCAATTCTCCCTCCACATGGAGATGAAGGGAAGGTATCAATTTTTCTAAACGAGTGTTGTGATTGGTTGTTAACAGGCGAAGACAAGATTTATGTCGCAGTAAGAAAGACATTTATTTGTGACAACCAATTAGTAGAGGGCGGTAAAGGGTCAGTCGGCAATGTGTTTTCTGTGAAACTGCACTCGAAGAAACTGAACAGGCTTCATGTGAGGTACAGTAGACTACTACCTTACCTGAGGTATGGTATACGAATTTGATGGCTGGAGAGGAATGCGTAGTATGGCGGATAGTGGACCCCACTTACATGGGCAGCACCATAAGCACGCATCTCATTCCATTACGGTGCACAAAAAGCTTACTTGCGCTACTGAAGAGCTTAGGGATGCTTCATATACATCCCGATAACTGCACCTACAGCTTTGTAGGTACCTAATGATTGCTCCTGTCCAGTAGGCCTACCGGCGCAGAGTTATGAACGCTACGTAGAGAAATAGTGAGCTGGCTGGTGTTGTCACTCATATAATTATATTATCATGAAACATCATAACATACAATAGGCTATATTTGGCGGCATGAAATGAAGACAGAAGGGTGAAGTGAAGGAGTGTTGATGGGATTAAATTACGCAGTGTTGAGTGGAGGCGAAAGAACTCCAGAAAAAATCTCAGCCTCCAGTCTTCCTCACTACAGCGCTGGGGATCGAATCAAAATTGATGGAATGAAAAGCCCACGTTCTATTACTGAGCAATACAGAGGTTCTTTTTCCTTTAGTGAGATGTCTCGTACTGATCTAACACTTTTATTGGATGTTGTAACGGTAATCGAACCACGGACCGCTACAGATCGTATACGAAATAAAAATATAAGACAGGATTATTAAAATTTTTAATTTAAATAGTAAGATTTAAAACAACAAAATAAATTATCTATAGTAATGTCACAAGAGACCTCGAGTGACATTTATTAGGACTATTTCTTGAATAAAATAAAAATGTAAATAATATAAACTATCCCTAAAATTCGCTCACAAAATGTAATTAATTGTATATTTATGAATACTTAACCTATTCAGACATTGTGAAGTCGAAATTGATGAATAACGATTACTTTAATAAAGAAATTGAATGCTAGTCACTAATGCCAATTGAGAAAAGCGAAATTCAGGCTTAAAAATGTTAATTACATGTACTGCGCTTTTCTCTTGTTATTATAACAGAAATACGTTTTCATTATCAGCTGAAATCATAATTTAATTTAAACATTTTATAATATAATTACAAATAATCTGATTAATACATTAATTAAATGAACAATTATTGTTATGAAGGAGTGTCATTTTCTTTAGATACAATGGATATGAAATTAGAAGATGAAGATATATGTGGAAGTAGGATTTCGCTCTTTATTTAGTACAATGGATTCATGCTCATTGATTTACGTGGAAACAGTTGGCGACACTAACTAAACAAAAGGACGACCATGCGATAAATTGATAGTGATAAATCGAGCTGCAGAAATTATCGCGATGTATGACTGTGATTGGTTGGAATTCAAAATTTCATTACACTTCATTGGCCGAAAATGGAATGACGTCATATAAACGAAATAGTCAAAGAAAAATAAGAACTACAGGATATAGGGATGTCGGAAGACCGAGAACACTCTGAGAGGACAATCTCTGAGGCAGGCTGGGTCATTGGGCTCACCGTGGTGGTGATGATGGATACATAAGATTGGATCCCAAGACAGTGGATTTTATATAGTGTCAAGCAGGCGACCAATGCTGCTGTTTTGCATAGCTGAGGAAAAAAATATCCTAAATTGAGAATTAGCTATTTTGAAACTATTTACATAGTGTTTGCTCTCGCCGACATTCGAATGCGGGTCTCCAGCATAATGACGGCGCGTGTACTGGCTATTCACCATTAATGCATTACAGGATGAGAAAATGAAACTTGTTGGTTGGAAAAAAAATGTACTGATTAGTCTGTGGCGTGTGTTGAAAAAGCTTCAGCATCCTATCAACACATCCTTTCTCCCAATCCGTAAAAACATACCCACACGTCAGGTAACACAATGAGTTATCGTAAGACCGTGTTCGTATTCACGTGGGATTTATTTGATGTTATGAAGCTGCATAAAATGTAATTATATATCTACAAAAATGATTTTTTATCATTGAAACCAAGCGGAGAAATACATAACTTCCCAGACCTGATCAGCAGCAAATGAGGCAGACCAAACCCACTGATCCTATCTAATGGGTCCCATCAGGGTCACCTTTTTCGACGAATACAAAGCTTGAACAAATGGAGCGGCTGAGGGAACGAGCGTCTGGTGCCTAACAATGGCTGATAAAAGAGAGCAAGAGAGACCGCGCGTTTTGTGTGCACGATGGGAGAGAAGGTTTCGTTACAAAAATTACAACATCGACTCCAGCCGTCATCAGATACATAGACTACGGTTCTGCCTTTTGTTTCAGTTTTGTGAAAATGAAGGGAGAGGGGAAACAGAGAGAGGAGGGGGAGGACTCTTTCTAAATACTGAACGTGGAGATTAAACTGTCGAGGTAGACTGGAATAAAAAAGAGGAGGAAAATACTTCCATAGTACTGTACAACAAATTATCAAAGCATGGAACCCGAAGCACAGACTAAAGACTATTAGAGCAAAAGGATATAATAACACTGTAGTTGGAAAATGCTGGATGTGTATTCCGTAATAATTCTCACTGCCTCCCCGATACCATGTTGCCTTTGGTAACCGAATAATTCCGTACAGCATTTTGTCTCATCTACTATTTACCGGGTCCCGCTGAGCTATTTGAAAACACATTTTCCTACAACGTCACAAATCCCTCTGCGTGCTATGTACGTGAGAGTCTTTTCAGTCGAATTATGGTATTACCCACAATGCCACAATCAGCTTATTTCCTTCTCCCCTCGAGCTCTCTGTCCTTGCTCCAACCAATCTCCGAAACGTGCACCTCTCTCTGCCTTACTAATTCCTTGCCCCTTCCACACCACGCAACCCGCGCCACAAACAAAACGACCCGATGTCAATCAGACAGGAGGCGCTCACTCCGATGGTTGTTATAGTCACAAATTGAAACAGTTGAAAGAGCTTATCTGATTAATTAATCACCGTTCAATCAGTTAGGCAGAAGCAGTAGCTTCGGAAGGGGTGAAGGGATGGGGGGGACCGAGGTTTTGTTTGTATCCCTCACAAACATCAAAGTGAACTTTAACATAAAAGGGTTTTCCCTAGGAAAAGCATAGCGCGCGTATAATACGAGAGCCATGGAGGTTTTATTTTTTTATTCCCAAACCATAGTAATACCGTAGGCATAGATAAAAGGATCTACACAAGACTCTTCAGCGTAAATAGACATAGACAATTCTTCTCCTCTCTTTTTTTTTATTCATTATTATCAATAGTTTCCGCTAGGGGGAACCGTATCGGACATCATGGGACAAAACAACTGGTCAAAACAGACTTCAAAAACAAAGAAAACAAATACTGGATTGAAAAGCCCTGAGTAGTCTTCCATTATGAATAGTCTGGTCTGTTTTGGAAAAAAACTCTTCCCTTCTCTTTTGATTTTCCTTTATTCCAGACCGCTATTTGTATTTTCCTCCATCGACGAGCTTAGGTACGCGGCATTGACAAAATAACTCTATAGCCAGTGTCATGCTAATCCCCATTGTGCGAAGATTCTGTACAGATGAAGCGCGTCAAGAACGAGTGGAGATCGGAGATACCATGCTCCAGGAATAACCAAACCATCACGAGGATGAGTAGAATGATCCAAGATAAAATATTGCAGATTCCAAGTGAACCTTGCTTGAACAGGTTACTGCTTCGGCTGCCATCATTCCACGATTTCTGTAAATCCGTTGGATGTTATTACATCCTCAAATTCCACACGGAGAAGTGTGAAAACCTGTGTTAACAAATAGACAGCACATTTCTGAAATCGCTGTATTGTATTTGCGAAGGAGCACTAGAAAGCTACGGTTTGGCTACGGTGATCTTCACCGAACGATCATCGCTGACGTTCTTCGTTGGGATTCCATCCCGTTGATTTGAATGTGCATGGTTTCTTTACGGCGAAAATCGTCAACGAACATCGCTGCGCTCGACGAACATCGTCAGAGTTTGCCTTCAAGGCAAAAACCTGGCGATCATCTCCGCGAAAGTAATTGTAAAATTACAGTAAGTCATGAACTAAACTATTTAATAACATGTAATCTACACGTCATCATACATACCATAGTGGCGATAAAACAGAAATCTTTCTACAATTCCCCCACTAATGAAGACGAGATATTGATTAGGCCCTATGTCTCCCTCCCTGTTAGACACGATCCAAAAAGAAGAACCAACGTAAACAATAACAAATCTACATCTTGAATCAACCAGAGCTAATAATACAATTTAGTAAAATGATTTATAATTGAAAAATATCAGAACAAACAATGCGGAAGCAAAAGTTAGAGTGTGAAATAGTAAGTGAAATGGAATGCCGAGCAAAGGAGAGAAGTGTAACAACCTCCTTCTCACATTATTTTTTTATTTGTAATATTGTTTCCCAAATAAATGCTTCTAAATAAAAAAAATTAACATTGTAAAAAGTAAAAATATAGTGCTATATCATTCGTATTAATCTTAAAGATACTGCTAATCTTTCAACTGGGCTTACTTGTTTCTAAACAAATTCTGTGGGTCTATTTTTACAATATTATTTTCAATTAAACTTAAAACAAAATTGAATTATTCGGGAGAAAGTCTGAAATATTTATTAAATTTCGTGGGATCATTTTCAAGATGTCTCAATATAAATGAATTAAAACAGATCTCTATATCTATTTCTAAACATAATATTAGTTACTTTTAAGATCCATACTTGTTTTTCAAAGCAAAACACATTGTAACGTTATCAGATTATCATCCATTATCAGCTGATCAGGCATGGTCAACTATATAAAACAATTTACTATCCACCTACGAAGTTCGCCGGTAAAGAAACCACTCTCTGACGATGAACGCTGGCAATTTAAATCGTCAGTGATGTTCGTTCGGCGAAGATCGTCGTAGGCAAACCACAGCTGAACTCAGCGCTAAGGCCTAGAAGATCTATTACACTTACCCTCGAGCTAGGTGGATTCCCAATGTACATCGGCTGACCGCAATGACGTTCACTGCATCTCGAGATTCGAGGAGACAACCCCACTTCTCTCTAGACCGACCCCCTTCGTGCGTCGCCAACGTTCAGAATGCTATGGAATTATAACGGAATGGAAATAGGACTGAATGATGTTGGTGCCTAACGTGGGGAAAGGGAGAAATCCGAGAAAAATCCCAACTGCAACCTTGTTCGCTACTATGACCGAGCCTCGAACCCTGACCGCTTGCTTGATAGGCCGAAGGTCTAACCATTCAGCCACTGCGGGGTACGAAATCTCTGTAACTTTGTTAGATAAGATTCAAATTGTATGTAAAAAACATATTTAACTCACAAAAGAATGGTGTTTACGTGGATAGCAATTCATATAGGGTATGATCTTGTAAAATTATTTAAGCATTTATATTGTGTTATATGGACTGTGGTCTAAGAGAATGTTTTTTGACATCAATATGTTTTTGTTTCAGGTTATTATTGAAGAGAAAAGGTTTACCACGTTTTAGCGTAACACGAAGTTCAAGAAGACTCCGATAGATAAGGCACATGTCAAAGTGTACGCGTAATACCATCTGTGGAGAATTGCGTAATCTACTTTAAATAAGCAATTAGCCAAAGTGAGATCCAAAGTCTCGGTTCTCTCTGCAGATCTCTGAGTAATCTAAAGCCCACTACCACTGCCATCTACCAATTTTTGGACAAACCTTGAGAAACACCTGCCACGGTGAACGATTGATCCGACGTCGAACAAAGAGAAGTAGGCCACCTGTTTTTGAGACGAAAATGATAACGAAGGAAAATTATGGACAGCGTTGGTGGAATGAAGAGGGGAAATAACTGAAGAACCCTGAAAAAATCCTCACAATCTTGGCTTTGTCTACCACAATCACTACTCCACCAGACGCGGGATTTGAACATGATATTGATGGTGGAGGGAAATAAGCAAGACGAGAGAGAGTGGAAGAATTATTAAATATAAAGAGTAAAATAAAAGGGGGTCGATAAGGAAGAGACAGGAAGAAAAAAAAATTTAAACCTTAGTTAAGTGCTGTCAAATTCCCACAATTCCACAACTGACGAAAAAGAAACAAACGGCTTAAATGAATAACTATCCTCTGTGCAACCACACTCTATAGAATACAACGCAAAAGGAACAAAGTCATGCATTGTTACGTAGCGACAGATCCTGCGTCAGTAGCCGCCAGCAGACTTCCGGTCAAGACGCAGGGTTATGCTCGCTCGTAAAATGCGCAGTCCAATTGTCATCTCTAACTCCCATTCGGAAATCTATGAAAATAGCGATAATAAATAAGTAATATCTATTGTGCATATAAAAATATAAAACCAATGTAGTGATACATATTCAATGAAGTATATTCTATATAATACAAGAACCATAATGAATGTAATGAGACAGACTTTAAGTGAATTATTTACGATGGCCAAATCCGAAGTTTGAGCAAGTTTCCTTGGAGCACTTGTACGACTACTCTGAGTTAAAGGGCGACGGATGCAGAAATTACCATTCTAAGATGATAATCACGGACTTATCCCTTTTACTATGGAATACTACAAGAAGTACGCTAGATAATAAAGTTGCGTTTATTAAATTGTTATTCAAAGACATTACAGGTGCAGTACAATAAATTCTCTAATAGATATTGACAAACTGTAATAGACTTTCAAACTCCATCAGAAAGTGAATGAAAAGAAGAAAGGAAAAGAAAAAAAGAAAGCAGGGAAGGAAGGAAAAAATGAAGGAAAAGAAGATTTATTATAATGCAGCGACGATATACAGAATGAACAGTAATTAATGCTATTTCATTTCTTTGAGATATTTGAGAAAAAAGTTTAATACAATTTTGCTCGTTTTACTTTTCTTTTAGGGATTTTTTTTATTATGAAACATTTCATAGTATGTTTTGGAAAAGCCATTGATTTAATTCGCAATATTCTCAGTCAGTGTAAGACAGCAGGGTATTATGATAATAAATGCTTGAAATAATTTAAGTTTTTTTTTTCTTTTAAATGTACAGAAATTTGATCCGAACAAATGTAACTTTTCGTTCTGCAAAGGAATTTCACAATGTTGCATTTGTTCGGATCTGATTTCTGCACATTTAAAGGTCAAAACTAAAATTCTTTGATTCATTTATTATCATAATAGACTGTTCTCTTAAACTGACTGAGCATATTGGGAATTAAATCAATGGCTTACCCAAAACACACCATGAAATATTTCATATAAAATATTTTTTATCTCGAAAATAAAGCAAAAAATGAGCAAATTATATTACAGTAGAACCCCGATTATCCGTCATCCTATCAACCGATTGGCGGATTATCCGACTGTCCATTTCACGCTCTTTTTTTCTTCAGAAATAAATAACTTATATGAAGTACTGTTTTGTACATCATATTAGTAGGTTCTACATATGTTTTTGCTAGAGAATATTATTACAAGCCTTTATCGTTACACAGCATTGTCTACTGATCCAATTGCCGTTTTATAATACAATTTGTGTATAAAATGTCTTCTACGGGTGATAACAGAAAACATGTTGTGCTAAGTATCGAAAAAAAATGGAAATAATTTAATGTTTTGAGAAAGAGAAATTGACTCATTTCGCATCATAATATGAGACTGGAGTTATAACTGCGCGATTTAATAAAAAAAAAAAACAAGGATAAAGTGTAAAAAAAAAGTATGTAAATCTACAATTTCACACCTCCTTTATTCCTATCTTCCCGAGACAGTCATTACAAAGGCTTCCTTGTCCCTTAAAAACCCATAATTTACAACCAGACTTAAATTGATGAACTTCTGATCTACTACCTTGCGGGTTAAATACAAGACCATGGAGGAAATTACAAAATCTTTCATGGTACGGATTATCCGATTTTTTCGATTAACCGTTCAGTCCATCCCCCTTCATTACCACCTTCATTCTACTGTAAAAGTTTTTGTGCGACACATCTCAAAGAAAAACTCCTTGAAATTAAAGACATTACTTACGGTTCACCCTGTATAATGAAAGTAGAAACTACGATATTAGTGAAAAGAAGAAAGAAATAGAGAGAGGAAACAAGAATGAAAGAAAAATGAAGAGAAAAACAAAGGGAGATGAAAAGAAAAGTAAAATAAATAATTAAGGATTAAAGTGTGGAAGAAATGAAGAAATGACAGAAGATAAGAGAGAAGGAGAAGATAAAAAATACAAGAAATGAAAGAAAGGAAATAAGAAAAATAAAAAAGTAAACGAAGGAAGAGGAAGGAAAAAGGAAATAGAAATAGAAGGAAAAGAGCAGAAATAAAAGTATAAACTAATAAAGAATGAATAAACCGAAGAAAGAATGGAGAAAAATAGGAAGGAAATGAAAGCGGTAAGTGAAAGAGTAAAATGAGAAAGAGGAACGAAATATTAAAGAAAGGGGTTATAAATAATAAAAAAATATAAATAAAAATGAAAATAGGATAGCAATGTAGAGAAGAAAAGATTATATGACAGAATATAAATGAAAAATAAATAAAATAATCACGTATATGTATATGAACTATCGAATATGAAGTAAGTAGGCTTACCAAGGAACGATGTTACATTCGTTAAGAGTTCTACGAATCTAGAGAAATTATTCTAACAGAAATATTCAAATGACCTTTCCGCAAGACGCTGACTCACTCGTAAATAACAGTGAGAAACATCCACAGACAACAGCGAAAAGCGTACTTCACGGCGCCCGAATCTTATGACGGCCATAACTTACACTATGAAACAACTGAAAGCTGGACCAAGTGGAAACAAATACAGAGTTCTTCGCATGGGTCTTTCCGACTCGAGACGGGAACGCTCACCCTGTCGATGGACAATCTGGAGGGGCACACAAAGGCACATTCAAGGACGGAGCGGCATTTCCAACAGTCCTGGCAAGCATTATTGGGGGCGGCAGGGAAAGGAAACAGCCTCATTAACGTGTAGGAAAACACATGGAAACGCTTACGCCTCCATTTTGTTACATTAAGTAATGTTAAAATGTTGCCCCAAAAATTGAACACAGACCCCAAAATATTCTGAACGTGCAGCAACGTTTACGAGCTATCATCGACTTCTTTGTGCAGTAACATATGAACAATAAACTATCATAGCGTGTAATTATATTCAAATTTCAAAGAGAAGTCCTGTACCAAAGAAAATAACACAGTAACTCTTCTGAGCTTTGTAATGGTTGACTTGTTAAAGAATTAAATGACTACTCAGACACAACAGATATATAAATCACACGTACGGTGGAAGTACTGGAGGAGTTGAAGCAAATTATTCATAAAGTCTGTTGTCTAACGACTTCGGAATATGAGGTACAAGTGACAAACTTGACATCCCCACACAAACTGACGTGGTAAAACAGTGGCGATAAATAGAATAGGATATTATTTATATTTAACGACGCTGTATCAACTGCTCGGTTATTGAGCGTCGATGGAATGGTGATAGCGAGATGGTATTTGGTGAGATGAGGCAGAGGATTCGCCATAGATTACCTGACATTAGCCTTACGGTTGGGGAAAACCTCGGAAAAAATCCAACCAGGTAATCAGCCCAAGCGGGAATCGAAACCAAGCCCGAGAGCAATTCCGGATCAACAGACAAGCGCCTCAGCCGACTGACTACGCCGGTGGTCAATAATAATAATAATAATAATAATAATAATAATAATAATAATAATAATAATAATAATATTTACAAATGGTTTTTAAGGAACCCGTAGGTTCGTTTCCGCCCTCACATAAGCCCCCCCATCGGTCCCTATCCTGAGCAAGATTAATGCAGTCCTTACCATCATATCCCATCTCCCTCAAATCCATTTTAATATTATCATCCCATCTACGTCTCGGCCTCCCTAAAGGTCTTATTCCCTCCGGTCTCCCACCTAACACTCTATATGCATTTCTGGATTCGTCCATACGTACTACAAGCCCTGCCCATCTCAAACGTCTGAATTTAATGTTCCTAATTATTATTTTATTTATTTCATTGGGTTATTTTACGACGCTGTGATGTGTAACATCTAGGTTATTTAGCGTCTGAATGATATGAAGATGATAATGCCGGTGAAATGAGTCCGGGTCCAGCACCGAAAGTTACCCAGCATTTGCTCATATTGGGTTGAGGGAAAACCCCGGAAAAAACCTCAACCTGGTAACTTGCTCCGACCGGGATTCGAACCTGGTTTCGCAGCCAGACGCGCTGACCGTTACTCCACAGGTGTGGACTCCTAATTATGTCAGATGAAGAATATAGTGCGTGCAGTTCTGCGTTGTTTCTCCATTCCCCTGTAACTTCATCCCTCTTAGGCCCAAATATTTCCCTAAGAACCTTATTCTCAAACCCCTTAATCTCTGTTCTTCTCTCAAAGTGAGAGTCCAAGTTTCACAACCGTACAGAACAGCCGGTAATATAACTGTTTTATAAATTCTAACTTTCAGATTTTTTGAGAGCAGACTGGATGACAAAAGCTTCTCAACGGAATAATAACACGCATTTCTCATTTATTCTGCGATCATCGTTTAATTTCCTCCAGAGTATCATTTATATTTGTTACTGTTGCTCCAAGATATTTGAATTTTTCCACCTCTTCGAAGGATAAATCTCCAATTTTTATATTTCCATTTCGTACAATATTCTGGTCACGAGACATAATCATATACTTTGTCTTTTCGGGATTTACTTTCAAACCTATCGCTTTACTTGCTTCAAGTAAAATTTCCGTCTTTTCCCTAATCGTTTGTGGATTTTCTCCAAACATGTTCACGTCATCCGCATAGACAAGAAGCTGATGTAACCCGTTCAATAATCTATACCAATAATAAATCTGTAGCCGAAATTTTTCTAGTAATTTTCGATTTTCCAAAAATAATTGGTCCTAACATATATAATTAATCACCCTGAAACCGAAAATAGCTTTTTTGAAATTTTTGTTTTTTATGTCTGTCTGTCTGTCTGTATGTTTGTTACCTTTTCACGCGATAATGGCTGAACGGATTTCGATGAAAATTGGAATATAAATTAAGTTCGTTGTAACTTAGATTTTAGGCTATATGGCATTCAAAATACATTATTTTAAAGTGGGGTTATAAGGGGGCCTGAATTAAATAAATCGAAATATCTCGCTTATTATTGATTTTTGTGAAAAATGTTACATAACAAAAGTTTCTTTAAAAATAATTTCCGATAAGTTTTATTCCTTGAAAAATTTTGATAGGACTGATATTTAATGAGATAAATGAGCTTTAAAATTAAAATAACTGCCATCTAAGGCCGTGTAATGAATTAAAAAACAAATGAATTCGTCTATAAGGGGCCTTGGACAGCAACAATCGAAAGCTATGAAAAATAGCCTACAGAGAATGTTTCTGTGTTTGTATGAAGTAATATAGGAAGATAAATTAACCGATTTGTATAATTAATTATTAATTCACCATTGGAAAGTGTAGTTTCTCTAGATGGATATAATGCTATAATGTTATTACAGTAACTTCTGAGTGAATCGAGGACAGGTAAGATTAAAATAGCTTCTTATGCACAGAAAACTTGATAGGCTATTCTGTACATTCGTTTCCTGTATTTCCTAAAATAATTTTTATGACCAAATGAGTGGTCTCTGGATCAAAATGATCGCATTTTAATTATGCACATACAATTTAAATTAAGTAACATAATAAACGATTTATCCTTATATCAAACACGAATGTTCCCTGGATCAAATGTCCTATTTTAATTATGTAATTACTTTATATTTATTTCTAACGGGTGCAGCGGAGCGCACGGGTACGGCTAGTATTAATAATAATTGTATAGTTCGAGAAAGATTCGACTATCATCGGATTAATATAGGCCCTACAGAAATGAACATATTAGAAATAAGATTTAGTTTAGGACAGCAAACACAGCCAGAAAGAAACGCCTTCAAACCCTACCATCACTCTATTTTGAAATGGTATAGAGTTTACAATATCCTTCTGCACGATCAAAAGAAGATTCCAGGGATTAATCCGACAATAAGCCTACATAATATTCAGTATTATTTTAATGATAAAATAGTTGTTCTTAAGAGATTACATTCCGTTTTATCAACTTGTACATGTTCTGACAGGTCTACCATCTGTGGCACCTTGTTCGCTGCAAGTTTGTCACCGAGAGAGACACGCGCTTGGCGACTTTGTGGGAGGGCCTGTCTGCACCAACTGAGGAGAAACACTCGACATAAAACCAGCCCAGAATTCATAGTTCTCCATGTAGGACAGTGATTTACACGTCTCCATTCCACTACATCTTATTCCAAAATAAAAGTCAAAGTGACCTCTCTGCAAACAAAGTTATTCTCTGTGCCACAGAGTTACTAAATTTAGTCTGGTTTTATAATCTTAAGGAAAATATAGTACGACCTCTTTCTCCGAGGTTGGGGGGCAAGAGAGGAAGTTGATTTCTGGACGAAGATGATGTTAATGATAATGCTGGTAATTATAAAATAATATTAGTGTATACTAAAACAATAAAACTGCAATAACAAAAAATGTAACACTGATTATTACACTTTTACTACGTCATAATACTTTTGACCAATAAAACGGTACGAAAGGATGTCTTTCAACCAATCATGGCTGCTTATCGCACGATTTTATCGCGTCCCTAGCATTTGTTTAATTTTATCGCTTCCCTAGCATTTGTTTATTTTTATCACTACCCCAGCATTTGTTTCTTTGTTTTCCAACATTTCAAACTGCACTGGTCTCGACGTCAAAAAAAAAATTACAAACCACTCCAGTCGATGCACAGCAGTTTCAAATATGAATCGCATTGGCATTCAAGAACAAAAATTAATAAAGATCACTGGTCATAGCTATGCATCTTTCCTGAAACCCTATTTACAAATAAATGAAGAGCACCATTCGGAAATCCTGAATAAGTTGAGGAATACACCATGTACATTAACGAGTTCCACTTCTCTTACGCACATGTCCAGTATAACATCAACTGAACCACCAATCACTAAAACATTCAAATTTGAAAATTGTACTTTCAATAATTATTCCTTTTAAAAATATTCATGTTTATTTTTTATGTCATCATCGTTAATTAAAACTTTCCTTGTTTATTTCATCATCCCTAATTAAAACTTTTCTAACACTTGTTTATATTATTTAGGTTATGTTATAGCTTCTGCTATATGATATTATGGTTAGTCACGTATCAGAGATTGTTTAATACTAAGATTTATTGAAAATCATCTGTCAAGTGACGTTGATTACTGGGATCCGGATAATTGAAGGTGAATGCAACTGTTTTAATAAAAATGAAATTGAATCAACAAAGCCTTCTTGACTAGTAACCGTCTACAGAGTTCAATGAAGATTCCATAGTTGGCACAACTGATAACAAGAAAACAGCTAATCATAAGACACTACTGCCATCTAGCATGCATCTAGCGTAATATTTGTAATGTTGAGATGGTACAATAATACATTTGAAGACAGTTGTATTTTCTTAAGCCAATTAATATTTTATTGTATTGGAGTACTTCATTACTTCTAATATTTATATACTTTCTTCTAATCGTGTAATAGTCAGTTAAATCCCACTCGAGTTTTGATTTTCTCTAGATAAATCAAAACCTCTAGTGAGATTACTGTTGATAAAACTATATCAATAATGAATAAAAATTACGTAACAATATTGATATTTTACAAGAATTAAAAGTAAAACCGGTAGATAACATTCTACTTCGATACATACTGACTCAATTGAAAACATGTCCCATATATGTATAGAGCACGTCTATCTTGACTGTTTTTAAAATTACCAGGCGAGGGGTAGAAGAGAGATGGGAAGGCCTTCAAAACGCTGGCAGGAAATCATAACAGATCACTAGATCAATGCAAGGAGATGACAGCTGATGAGGAATAACAATAAACCTATTACAGATATAATACAATACAAATTCCAGATTAAAATTTGTATTTGAATGTTCATGAGTGGCCTAATATACAAGCAAACATATCCTAAAATAGCTAATTATGACTCTAAAAGTACAAAAATCTAAATAACTGGTTGGAAGAAAAATTAATAGTTAAAGCGTTGGGCCGAATAACGATCTATGTTACAATTTTCCAAAATCGAGTTTTTAATGGAATAATGATCTATATAGTCTTACACAGCTGTCACAGAAATTGTTTTTTAATATCTGTACCAGAGGCGCTTCTACACGAGTTTTCTTGGTTGGAACAATGGTCTATGTCACTAGTCACTTCTAGTGCATCCAGTTGTTTGAATCGTATCGGGAGTTACTGCACGGGCGTTTGTTCTGTTACGAATACTGGGTACTTGAACTCTGTGTATCAGGTTTCGGTTGATCTATTACGTAAAATCGTAAAATGGACGACTGCAAGACAATGATGATTTCTACGGTAGATATTAGTAATAACTCAAAATACAAATTTTTAAACAAGTTGCATGATAATTTTATCTTCTAAATATAAATTTAAAGAAATAAATATCAAAAGTCCTTCAATAACTGTCTATTCAAAATACAAAATATTACATAGGTTACATGAACGTATCTTTGACTAGCGCTTTCGCTATTATAATAGCATCTTCAGGTCAGACTTGCGTGATGTTAAGCTTTTCATATAAAGACGTAGATGGACAAGTAACATCGAAATGTGTCAAGGTACATGACGTGAGAATATAAAAGTACAATGATAAGAAAAACAAGTAAAATTTGACTTATGAACAGTCGAATATATATATATATATATATATATATATATATATATATATATATATATATATGTATGACAGTTACACCTTCATGAGGTCTCAAAAATTAATACATAAAAGTATTTGGAGTTAAAGCCTGCAGAAACATGTATGCAGCTTATAGATCAAAATTTGTTTAAAAATTGAAGTCTGCAAAACATATATGCAGCTTAAAATGGTGGAGTGTACATGCTGCATTGTAAGAATTGTCCAAAAAAGTATATTGGCCAAACTAAAAGGAATTTTAGGACGAGATATTCTGAACATAAAGCAGATTTCCGTCACAATCGTAATAAATCCAAATTTGCAACCCATTTGATTGAGAACAACCATGAACTTCAAAAAATGTCCGACGCTTTACAGATTTTAAAACCCATCAGTAATGGAACCTTTAATTTAGTTGCTGAAGAATTTTACATAGCTAAATCGCTTAATAATACCGTTTCATTAATTAATGAACAATTACCTAGTTCCGGTAACCCCTTATTTAAATTAGCCAATGGAAGCTCTTCTCACTGCGGCACGTACCCACCTCCACTTACGTCATGACGTGTTTTCTCATACTGTGTTACTGCACCAGTCATTACCACGCTACCGACCAGGCAACATTACTTCTTTTACTACGCCAACACCAAAGATCTCGTAAGTGGTTTATCGTCACTTTATTTTTCTTTCTGTTTTCTATACAGGTCCCTTCACTAAAACTTATTATTGATTTTTGCAGATTTTACAATGTGCTGCCACGTCGTGATGACTGATGCAAAACAATATTTTAATTTGTTATTCTTTTAACTGTCTGTGTCTCAATTTTAAGCTGCATATATGTTTTGCAGACTTCAATTTTTAAACAAATTTTGATCTGTAAGCTGCATACATGTTTCTGCAGGCTTTAACTCCAAATACTTTTATGTATTAATTTTGAGACCTCATGGAGGTGTAACTGTCATACATATATATATATATATTCGACTGTTCATAAGTAAAATTTTACTTGTTTTTCTTATCATTGTACTTTTATATTCTCATGTCATGTACCTTGACACATTTCGATGTTACTTGTCCATCTACGTCTTTATATGAAAAGCTTAACATCACGCAATTCTGACCTGAAGATGCTATTATAATAGCGAAAGCGCTAGTCAAAGATACGTTCATGTAACCTATGTAATATTTTGTATTTTGAATAGAGAGTTATTGAAGGACTTCTGATATTTATTTCTTTAAATTTGTTAACTTGTCGGACCAACATGCCTTTCAAATTTTCTAAATATAAGAAAAATATGCATTTTATTCTCAAAATACAAATGGGCCAAAAGTCACTACAAATTTCAACAACAGTTGAGGGCTTGAAAGCAGCCATTGAAGAAGTTTTTGAAAAAAATGGTTCGGATCAAATACTCGTATTGTGAGAAGAAATATGTTTCGATACTCAATACTGAGAGAAAAAGTAGGGTAAAGGTTGGTAATAATGTGATGCGAGTAATATTGTGGTAGTTCTTTTTGAGAATTTATTACAATTTTACTGAGCGAGAGAAGGACGTGTTTTGTGCAGAAATTTGTCCGCGAACATTCTCTTAATACGTTGACGCAAAAAAACTGATCTTTCTCTCGCTCAATAAAATTGTAATAAATTCTCAAATAGAACTATCACAATATTACCAACCTTTACCCTATATTTAACTGTCCCAGATCGTCTTCAGCGATGTCCAATGGAGACGAAAGACGATTTGAATAATAATGAAGAAACAAGGGTGGTACTTTTCGGATCATCCTTTGTAACAAAAATACAGTGAGTCACTGAATTATTCGGACATGAATGGCATAAGTGCACTAAGGACATTTGTCTCTTTACACATAACCTTTGAAAGGAAAAATATAATTCTTTACTCTTCTCACATATATACAATCATATCTTAATGAAACATATACGTTAATAGTTATAAACAGAAACAAAATTCACAATAAATTGAAACTTAAGTCATTCTTTGGTTAACAAAATTATTCGGACACAGGACATCTTTCTAAATAAAATTAGTTCTGTATCTGTATAAAAAATATTCAATACCTGGCTGGCTTCCCTTTCATGTTTATAACTTCTGCTAATCATTCAGACATACTCTGCACCAATTTTCTTGTGTAAACCTTGCACAGGTTTCGCCATTCTTTCTGAAGCCTCTCCTTAAGATGTTGTTTTCATTTTATTGGTGGTTTCCTCACGTGTTTTTCAAGCCTGTCCCATAAAAGTTCAATCACATTCATGTCTGAAGACTGCGGAGGAGGATGGAGTACCTTGGGGCAGTGGTACAGCGACCAGAGTTGTACAATATAGGATGTACGCTTGTAGTCACTATCTTGGTAGAATGGAAACCGGTCATAAATCCCCATTTTTCCCGCACTTTGTTGTAGATTATCCTTCGGGAGTAGAAAGTATGAATACTTGTCCATTTTTCCGTCAATGAACACTAGATTTCCAACTCCGCTTGCGGACATACACCCCCATACCATTGCACTGCCGACATCATGCTTAACTGTTGCTTGCATATTTTGCTCTCTAAGCTCTTCATCGGGTCTTCGCCATACTGTAATCTGGCCATCTGATTCGCTGATATTAAATTTACTCTCGTCTGAAAGGATAATTCGATTCCACCAATCCTGATCCTTTTCTAGGTACTCTTTTGCGAACAGTAGTCTTTTACTCTTGTTTCTTTTGTTGATGTAGGGCTGGTTTCTTGCCACCCGGCCATGAAAATTGTTTCTCCTGAGGACTTTTCTAATAGTCTCGGGATGGACTTGTTTCCCAATTCTTCATTGACCTCAGAAGCAATTCTTCGAGCACTTAATCTAGGATTTTTTTTTACCTTCCTTACTATTATTGCTTCTTCTCGCATGGAAAATGTCCTTGGACGTTCTGAGCGAGGATATGATTCACGTCTGTCTTCATCTCTGAATATAGCTAAACAATATCCGCCACTGTGCTTTTCTTCATCTGTAGTATATCAGCTATGTATCGATAAGATTTTCCCCTTGCATGGTGGAAGACCACTGACTGACGCTGCTCGAACGTACTGTCTTTTCCTCTACGCCCCATTTGTTTCTGTCCACTACACAATACTGAGCTACTGAAGGCACACACTGTTACTGACTATTCGTGTATCTGTTTTCTATTTATATTTTCTATATCTGGTTTATTTTGTTGGGGTAATTTAGGATTATTCTATAGATTGCAGATAACTTACCTGTGGTCTCTGATTAGTGTCCGAAAAATTATGTTGATGTCACATTATGGCGTATATGGGTTCGAATCCCATTACTGCTTCCTAATCAAAGTAAAAATATACGTTAAACCCACTATGTATTATCTTTGAAAAGTAAACTTTCCAACAGTTCACTTAAAATTCTTTATTAATACTTTTTACACATGTGGCCATATTATTTAGTAATATATGAGCATTGTCCGAATAATTTAGTGATTCACTGTATATATTTTTAACTTCGGATATCATGCAAACATAAAAATTACCTAAATATGCATTTATATGCAAAATAAAATAATGCACAGTTAATTGTGATCAGGATAAAAACATTAATATCTGACTTTAGATTGAATAAAAATTTAATATCATATAAACTTACATCTGAACTATAATTGTAACATAATATCAAATATTAAAGGCAGCATTAAAATGCTATCGTATATCTCCAAAAGATCTTGCTGTCAGTTCTTTATAGAAATTACCTCCAAACGAAATTCAGCATGTTTTGCTATTAGATCTATGCAAGCGATACCTTAACAATAATATACTTTGCATACTTCTACTCGGTAATGAGTTTTGGAATAATATTCTGGGAAAATTCTACAGACAGTAACAATATATTCCTATTACAAAAAAGAGCAGGCCTAACTAGAATAATAGGTGCCAAATCTATGAAATCGTATAGGACCATTTAAAAAAAAAACTACAAACAATGCCCATGGTTTGTCGGTATATTTTTTTCATTAATAAACTTCCTCATAAGTAATCGTTAAAACTTTGTAACTAATTCAGCAATTCATAGCACAAATACCCATCAAAAACATGACTTTCATACTCCATCGGCAAGTCTATCGTGCTATCAAAAAGGAGTGTGTTATATGACAGTAGACATTTTTAATAGCCTCCCTATGGATATAAAAAATTAAACACAAAACATAAGATTATTTAGGGCCAAATTACAGAAGTACTTAATTTCTCACGTCTTCTATTCTGTAGGTGAAGTATGTCATTCAACAACGCTGCCTTGTATTAGGTATCGATACTAAACCTTTGTGTTGTACTAGTATAATGTAAAACTCTTCTGTAAGCTATACCTAATTACATTTCAACTAGAATGTGACTATAATTAAGACTTTATAGTATTATTAAGATCTTTTTGACATGTTTCATATTCTAGCTGTGAAGCGATGTACGAATATCATGGAATGTAAATAAATACAATACAATACAATATTCTTGTGAGGATTCTGAACAAATATTAGATGCAAGCATCTGGACTCTCGGTTATATGATCAACATGGTGGAAGACAGCAGCTTACAACATCACGGGAAAAATATCCATCCAATTCCTTGGAAAAGAGGTAAATTTTCAGTTCCCTGTAGGGAATCGAAGCAGAATTTGCTGAATTTGTAGTCAAAAACAGTGCTTCTTGTGCCACAGTACAAAAACTGATGGTCTAGTTGTGTTACTATCTTTATGAACATAAATATAGGCCTATTTTTTTCTCCCGAAAAATTATTCTTAGGACATTTCTATTGTTCGTTTCTAATTGACTGAAATGAGATTTATTTTAAATTCATCGCAACTAGATAACATTTCATAGGTCCATGACCTCTGTATAATTTTGAACGCCAGGAGAGTTAAGAAACATAGAAAAAGTCATAAAATTCTTTCAGTTATAAAATCATGCTGGAGATAACATATATTCCTATAAAATTCTGAGTTTCTAATCTCTACTACGAAATATAAAGAAGGGATTTATAATACATTTAAGCTCTTTGAAGCAGTCCCAAAATACTTCGCAAGTTTTCATGTAGTTGTTTAACGATTATCTCCACAAGAGCTGTACTAACCGTACCTACAACTCTATTAATATTTTGGGAGAAAGCATGATTTACTATGTTTATGGCTCCGGTGGGGGGGATTCACAGATTTCAAAAAGGAGAGGAGGCTACGGAGAAGTTTAAGTAACCTGTCCACACGTCATCAGAGGGAGACAGACAGACAAATGGGAAGACGGACAGACATGAATAAAGAAAGGCACGAGAAGGGAAGTGGAGTTATTGGATGCGAGGATGGAGATGAGATATTACTCCTTCCTCTGATGCTGCTGATACAGGGAAACGCCTGCGTGTGCACTATTGCAGCTTCTTCCTACCTCTCGCACTTTTCAAATACCAATAGCTATAATGCCAGTATATTGGTAAGTTATATTAAGCCGTAAGTGTGTTAAAAAAACTTCCGTGTGCCTATTTCTATTGTTTTCCTGAAAAAGGAGTCGAAAATGCTTCTTTACTGGAATAAGAGGAATTTTCAATAAATGAATTTATTTATTTATTTATTTATTTATTTATTTATTACACCCTTTGTTCCCATAGTATAGTATCCGTAATTGTATTGTATTTATTAACATTCCATGGTATTCATACATTGCTTACAGCTAGAATATGGAACAAGTCAAAAAACTTAATACTATTATAAAATCTTAATTTATAGTCACAGTCTACTTGGAATATATACAGACGAGATTTACAATATAGTCTACTAGTACAACACATAGTTTTAGTATCAATTTCATGAAGGGTTATTGAATGCCATGAATTCACCTACAGAATAGAAGGCGTGAGAAATTAGGTACTTCTTTAATTTGGCCCTAAATAATTTTATGTTTTGAGTTTCATTTTTTATATCGATACGGAGGCTATTAAAATTTTTACTGCCATATAACGCACTCCTTTTTGATAGCACGATATACTTGCCGATGGAGTATGAAAGTCATTTTTTGAGTGTATTTATGCTATGAACTGTTGAATTAGTTACAAAGTTTTCACGATTACATACGAGGAAGATTATTAATGAAAAGATGTACTGACAAGTCATGGGCATTATTTGTAGTTTTTTGAAAATAGCCCTACACGATTCCCTAGATTTGGCACCTACTATTATTCTAATTACTCTTTTTTGTAATAGAAATATATTGTTACTATCTGTGGAATTTCTCCAGAATATTATTCCAAAACTCATTACCGAGTGGAAGTATGCAAAGTATATTGTTTTTAAGGTATTGATATTTACTATCTTTTGCATGGATCTAATAGCAAAACAAGCTGAATTTAGTTTGGGGGTAATTTCTTTAATATGATTTTTAAGCCAAGAAATTTGGTTGTTGTTGTTTCTAATAGGATCTATTATTAATTATTGCGCTAGAAATTTGCGACGTTGAATTTGGACAGGATTTAAATTGAATTATGTTAGTTTTGTTACAATTTAATACTAATTTATTGACTGAGAACCAGTCATATATTTTGAAGAGAATTTCCTCTGTTGAAGATTGGAATGTGTTGGAGTTATTGGCTGTAATTACTATACTTGTGTCATCTGCAAATAATATGGGATGACCTACATCTTTTATTGCGGGGGGGGGGGCAAGATCATTTATAAACACTAAAAAAATGTTTCGCTATAAGAATAGAGTTTGTAGTGTGTTTGTAGTAATGACGTAGGCTATGTCATATGTAGGTATTTGAGACAAAATGTAATTTACGGAAGGAGATGCATTTAGTTTCCAAATAAAAGTGTTTCTTCTATTTAAATTATGTTTTATTTAACGACGCTCGCAACTGCCGAGCTTATATCAGCGTCGCCGGTGTGCCGGAATTCTGACTTGCAGGAATTCTTTTACATGCCAGTAAATCTACTGACATGAGCCTGTCGCATTTAAGCACACTTAAATGCCATCGACCTGGGCCGGGACCGAACCCGCAACCTCGGGCACAGAAGGCCAGCACTATACCGACTGCGCCACCTAGCCCGACACTTCTATTTAATATAGACCTAAAGATAATGGACTGAATTCTAAATAATGATGTTTTTTTTTTTTATTTATTCAGTTTAGTTTCAGTCTACATAATATTTTAAAATCACTCCGTCTCCGATCTTTTGAAATTAAAAAAAAAAAAATTATTGAATATTCTTAAAGATTCAATCCAAATATTACATTACCGTTTATATTTTGGTCATTGATGATTCTATTGGGTTTGCATTTCTCTGGATTTTTTACTAAACAATTCCTGTATTTAATATTTTTGTCTTTCTAAATTGTTCTGTGCTTTTATTCTGGATCTTTATAGTCATCCTCATTGAGGGCAGATTATTTTGTTAAAAATTAATGTATTTCCAAGTTCTTTTCTAAGAAACTGCTTTACTGAAAATCTTCTTCTTCCTCTGCTTCAAATAAAGGCGAAAAAAGCATTTATTTTGTAAATAAGGCATTTATATTTTAAAAAGGCAGAAAAGGGCAACATAAAACTGTGACGTTTCAATCACAAAGGTATAATTCGTACAGATTTACTTTCAAAATGAAGATAAATTTAACACATTTAAAAAGGCATTCTGCCAAAGTTCCGGCCTCTGGTAATGATTGTTAATGGTGACACCGTATGCATGTTAAAGTGTGAGATTCACCATTACATGTAAGAAATGCTGTGACGAAATATATATCATATTATTATTATTGTGTTATTTACTTTTAGTTATTTGATAATTCTGCCTTGTTGAACACATTCATAACCTAATTTTACTCAAGAGGTAGAAGTACAGAACATAACTAATTAGAAGCATGGAAAATAATGTAGTTCGTAACAACGGAGAGACGTTACCGGAGTAAGCACGTCGGTAAAGCTCTAATCAATTTGTGGGACTCAGGATGTGTCTGTAGTAGAGAGTGGATCTCAACTTCCGTAATACTGGCCAAAACCCACAGACCTTAAGATCTTTAGGTAGAAGAAACAAGATGGTAGATTTGGGGGGAAACAGGTCAAGATAACAATCCTGGAAGTAAGTGCAAGAAACAGCATGCTTCATCATGTCAGCACAGGTCGTAATTCTTTTATGAGTGGAGTGGAGAGTTGCTGACGCAACCAGGACATCTTCTTTCTCGGCACACCACTATTCACTTTGTAGTGAACAGGAAGAAGCAACAGCAGCATTATTTTTGATCTGCACAGGCAAAGTGCGGGGGGATCAGCTGCTTTCAAACACGAAAATACAACCATACCAAGAAAACAGCCACCAAGTAGCCACAGAAGAAGTCTATTTTGCACTTACGCTTATCTTCCATTATGCTCAATGGTTTTGTACAGAACCAATAGGCCAATTTCCTTATATAGTGATTCTTATCTACTCTAGTGTTACGTTCCAGAAAGTCTCATCTGATTTAATTTCTCGCGTCATGTAAAAAAGAAAGCGATAATATATTCGTATCTGTAACAGTAGCTCTCGTCCAAGCAGAACTAAATTCTTAATTTCTCTCGTCATGTAAAAAAGAAAGCGATAATATATTCATATCTGTAACAGTAGCTTTCGTCCAAGAAGAACTAAATTCTTAATTTCTCTCGTCATGTAAAAAAGAAAGCGATAATATACTCGTATCTGTAACAGTAGCTCTCGTCCAAGCAGAACTAAATTCTTAATTTCTCTCGTCATGTAAAAAAGAAAGCGATAATATACTCGTATCTGTAACAGTAGCTTTCGTCCAAGCAGAACTAAATTCTTAATTTCTCTCGTCATGTAAAAAAGAAAGCGATAATATACTCGTATCTGTAACAGTAGCTCTCGTCCAAGCAGAACTAAATTCTTAAGTTCTCTCGTCATGTAAAAAAGAAAGCGATAATATACTCGTATCTGTAACAGTAGCTCTCGTCCAAGCAGAACTAAATTCTTAATTTCTCTCGTCATGTAAAAAAGAAAGCGATAATATACTCGTATCTGTAACAGTAGCTCTCGTCCAAGCAGAACTAAATTCTTAATTTCTCTCGTCATGTAAAAAAGAAAGCGATAATATACTCGTATCTGTAACAGTAGCTTTCGTCCAAGCAGAACTAAATTCTTAATTTCTCTCGTCATGTAAAAAAGAAAGCGATAATATACTCGTATCTGTAACAGTAGCTCTCGTCCAAGCAGAACTAAATTCTTAATTTCTCTCGTCATGTAAAAAAGAAAGCGATAATATACTCGTATCTGTAACAGTAGCTCTCGTCCAAGCAGAACTAAATTCTTAAGTTCTCTCGCCATGTAAAAAAGAAAGCGATAATATATTCGTATCTGTAACAGTAGCTCTCGTCCAAGCAGAACTAAAATCTTAATTTCTCTCGTCATGTAAAAAAGAAAGCGATAATATACTCGTATCTGTAACAGTAGCTCTCGTCCAAGCAGAACTAAATTCTTAAGTTCTTCTCTCGCCATGTAAAAAAGAAAGCGATAATATATTCGTATCTGTAACAGTAGCTCTCGTCCAAGCAGAACTAAATTCTTAATTTCTCTCGTCATGTAAAAAAGAAAGCGATAATATACTCGTATCTGTAACAGTAGCTCTCGTCCAAGCAGAACTAAATTCTTAATTTCTCTCGCCATGTAAAAAAGAAAGCGATAATATACTCGTATCTGTAACAGTAGCTCTCGTCCAAGCAGAACTAAATTCTTAAGTTCTCTCGCCATGTAAAAAAGAAAGCGATAATATATTCGTATCTGTAACAGTAGCTCTCGTCCAAGCAGAACTAAATTCTTAATTTCTCTCGTCATGTAAAAAAGAAAGCGATAATATACTCGTATCTGTAACAGTAGCTCTCGTCCAAGCAGAACTAAATTCTTAATTTCTCTCGTCATGTAAAAAAGAAAGTGATAATATACTCGTATCTGTAACAGTAGCTCTCGTCCAAGCAGAACTAAATTCTCAATTTCTCTCGTCATGTAAAAAAGAAAGCGATAATATACTCGTATCTGTAACAGTAGCTCTCGTCCAAGCAGAACTAAATTCTTAATTTCTCTCGTCATGTAAAAAAGAAAGCGATAATATACTCGTATCTGTAACAAGCAGAACTAAATTCTGTACGAAAAAGTCAGCGATTTCATATGTTGTAGGCAAAGTAGTCGTCGTGTTTGGTGCGAGCTGAAGTTGTCTTCAGTGCTTTGAAAATTTGGTTACAACTTTAAACACACTTGAGCATAAAGTGAACTTATTCGTCAAATACTGAGATACAATAGTAGTAGTAGTAATAGTAGTAGTAGTATTAATAATAATAATAATAATAATAATAATAATAATAATAATAATAATAATAATAATAATAATAATAATAATAATCAATTTGTTTTCAGAGTTATACAAAATGACTGAAGAACTCTTGAAACAAAATCTATCATACGATTTAATTTAGTTTCATACCCCAGTCTAATTTCGGATTCATCCCTGCAAGTTATTGCACCGTTTGAAGCTACAAGGTAATGGCAGACGTTGAAGGCAGTCATATTTGATCGTGCTAACTGTCCTTATGAAATACATTTTCTTTTCTATATACTAATTATGTTCATTTCTGGATATTGTTGGCGACCAGCAGTCGATCATTTTCCATTCAATTTATAGAACTACAGAGACCTTACTTAATATTGTAGCTTTGAGATATGAAACAAGTAAAAAATTATACTAAATATATAAGTAGATCAATTCAATTTACAAGCATAAGCAATTCAACAGTTGAGTGGAAGGTATGAATAGAGAACTAGTTAGTTAATTCTGTTCTAAAACTTTTCTTTTGGTCCTTCAAAGCTTAAGTACCCTACAATGTAGACAGTGCACTGAAGACAGTAACACATGAACAGTGAACTTCTTTTCGTAACAACTGACGCTAGAGATCTGATTTGTGCTTTGTATTCAAATTATGAATGTTTTGATTGGTACTAAATATATCTTGGTTTTCACACAAAACATTATCAGGGAGAGAATTATTCACAAGCTATGGTCCGTCCCAGGTATCTGTAGAGTAGAAAGACGAAACAAGACCTCTGCGCAAGTGGTATGTGGGAGGGCTAGGGCCAATGACCGCTCCGGGGGAGGTGTTGGTTGAACAAAGCTAGCAATCGCTTGTAGGGATTGGATCGTTTCTATCTGAACTCTACTCTACCTTCCACCAGAAGCATCTTACTCCTTAGCGGTCTCGAGCTGATGCTGCCCGCAATACACTTTGGCACAGATAAACTCCGTTCACATATGCGTGAAGTTACTCTACAGATTCCCGGGACGAGCCATAAGTTCAATATTTTCAAATTTTGGAAAATCTTTTTATATGATGTTCTTTATGCACACCTATCATTCTAAAACAAAACGAAATATGTTTAGGTTCAGGCGAGTTTCCACAGAATATTAATCTATATTTAATTATTAGGAAGAAAAGATACAAAGTATGTCATTATAAAGTACACATAAGCAAATCTCTGGACTATCGACAGAAGATTGATAGGGAATTGTGAAGGATCGCTCTGGTCAGTATAACACTTTTACCTAAACGTTTGGAGTTTCCGGGACCATGGAAGTGATATCTTCGAAAATGTGAAGTCAAAATAAAAAAAATCCTCTCACTGTCACCAGTATTGACGACTTCAAATTCTGACTAAAATATAAAGTAGAAGATGTTTTCTTTAGGTGCTGTTGCGTAAAAGAATGTGTTCCAATACATTTGGTGAATAACACAGCAACATTAAGTTACATAAATCAAATCTGTAACATAATCTCAGTGCGATGACAACTTAATTCGCTAAATAATGTGCAATACTATTAAAGAAAAATTGAGAGATGGTACATTACTTCGTGAAAAACCAGTGAAAGTGATACTCATATCTTCATTCTATACAAGAAGACTCCACATGTCAACAAATACACTTATCTGGAGCCCTTGGATGGGGAGAAGCACCTTCTTATTGGTGTTTAGAACGCGATGTTAATCAGTTTTCTGAAAACACAACCTGTTATATATTTTCGAAGTCTTAATGCGAAATTTTCTGTTTCTATAATTATGAGAAAGAAATGCGATAGGTTACATGAAACAGCTAGGAAACTAATAAAGGCTGTAAAAGAAAGAATGTAATTTGTAGACGGGGTCAAGCATGTACCGTTTGCAATGAAGCGTGAGGGCATAACAAGAAAGTTGTGTAATTTATCTATGGCTGCATTACCATTCAAAACACTGACCCAAACGTGGTGAAATTTACATTATCTCGGTGAAAATATGTAGGCGACCGTGATATGATTTGTTTTGGAGAAAATCATGGTGTGTTTTGATTTTAGGGGAAAACTCATGGATTCATACTTATTAAAATACGTAGGCCTATCACTCCCAGCCAATATGACTCGTAAATAATGATTTTCAACAAACCCCTTCCAATAGTTCAGGACAAATCATTGCCCATACAAAAAGACAGACGAACAGAGAGACAAATAACTTATAGCATACATACAACATACATACAGAGACAGACAGACAAACAGAATCGCTGTTCATATATAGAGACAGACAGACAAACAAATATAGCCTACATACAGACAAACTCACTTTTTAAGTAGGCTCTCAGGGATTCTGTAGACGTGTATTTCGTTGAAATTTTTTTAAAAATAATTTATTGATCGATCAACGCATTTAGCGCTATACAGATCATTTCTAAATAAAATATAAATACAATACATGACACTGAATTGAGGGCGGCCAGATTGGGCTCCTCAATGAACAAAAATAATTGTTAATGAATAATTATTTACATAGGTTGGTGTGATGATAAATTTTGATTATAATATGAGGTCCATTGGAAGTCGGGTCTTGATTCTGGTGGGAAATGTGAACTTCCTTCCGAGAGAGTAGTGGATGGAGCCTGGAACATTTTCTAGGTTGTTATAGAACTTCTTAGCTTGTGAATGAATCAACTGTTTGATTGTGTCGACACCAGTTTCTCTGTGTAGTTGCTGTTACGGACAAACCGAGGAGAATTGAATTGAACATTTTAAACTGGATTATTTTGTCTTTTTACAATTTCGTGCAATGAAAAAGTGGAAACTTATCTACCCTCCTCCCCGTTCTTTCATCTTCTTCATCCATTATCTTCTGTCTATCCATCGTTTCCATAATACTTATGGGTTTCAACGTAGATTTGTATCTAACCTGTTTTTCGTACTGACAATTAAGAGACTCTCGTAATGTATGGTCAGCACGACGCCAGATCTCCATTTAAAACAAAGATATTACATTATGCGGGATTCAAATCCACGACTATGGCTGGCGCTTACCATCAAAGCTGAGTCTTTACCGATGCGTAGGTATACAACGGCCGGCTGAAGCAATAGCAAATTCAACGAAAAGGGGCCATGTGCATCGATAGCCTTTAGTCTGCTTCCACACAGGCATCTGCCCTCCACCACACCTAACCTAACCCATTTCCGTTTACTTCCATAATTCCATCAGCATGATTTTTAAAACTCCAGCGCAACAGCAGCGGCAATAAAACTGCTCCCACCCCTCTTCCCCTCCTCCTCGCGTTCTTCTGTTTCTTTCCGACTGAGCGAGCAACGGTTTTGTTTCTGTTGAGGACCTGTCACCACCCGCGGGCCCCTGTTTGTTTACATCTCCAAGCCAAAAAGGTACGAGCTTTCTGCTCTCTGAAGAAAAATATCTCGCTATCTCCCGGCGGCGGCAGGAGTAAGTCTAGCACCTAATGGCTTCACCCTCAACAACAGACGGGTGTGTTATGTATTTGCACAACGCTTAGAGTTCGACAACTTGTGGTCCGTAGTTCCGTGTTGCTCGCAGATGGGCCTTTCTCTCACCCAGAGTGCAACCGTTATTGTCCATCAAAGCACTTAACTTTTTATTTTAAGGCGATCAGCAATTGAGGCGTTGACATGGAAAAGATTATAAGTAAAAAATATATATATTTTTTTTGTTTTACCATGGAAAAAATAGTAAACACTCTTGCCAATGTCGTAGATACAGTGGCAGGTTAATAGACGTACTCGATCCGTTGCAATGCTGACATAAGACTGCATGTGTGTCAAGTCCACGAGGTGTGACTTAGGGAAGATAGGGTCAATGTAGAGCATCCAACGGCCACTAAACGAATATTGCACACTTTTGTCACTGCCAATGTGGCGCTATAAACCAATTTTCAATACTTTTATCACAACCACAACACATTTAAAATTTTACTATACCATATATAGAGAAGTATTACTACATTAACACATTAGTATATCACGAAAGATGTAAAATGTAATTATTACGAAAGTCGCCATTGCTTCTTCTTCAAATTAGTAGTCTTAGTACGATCCACCTCCACTAGATGGAAACCAAGAGGAGTATATATATATATATATATATATATATATATATATATATATATATGGAAACCGACACGATTGTCAAAGCCGGCAATACATGAAAACGAAATGATACTAAATGTGAGGTATGTTAGACTACAGCTGTGTAGTATTATGTGACAGGTTAGGTTAGGTTTGATTAGGTGTGTATTATGTGAAAGGTTAGATTAGGTTCGATTAGGTGTGTAGTATTATGAGAAAGGTTAGGTAAGGTTTGAATAGATGTGTATATTATTACTATATTGGCAACACTGAAACCCACTGTTACATTAAAGAAATATGGCGATATTCTTCGTTCACGCACGACGATTTTCGTATATAAGTAAGGTACGTATTTAGGGCGGGGTGGGTGGGTTTACAGGTCTCCCAGTGATCACATCAATTATCTACTACTCAACACTTTCAATCCAAGGCATTTTGAAGGTATTTTATCAAGTTCCTGTAGTGGTCGGGACATAAGTAACATTCACCGAAGGAAGACAGTAAGTCTCCATTCGCAGATGTGTTTGACCTGTTCCACTGTATAACAGTAAACAGCGTGGTTTATTGCTAATGCCTGTCTGAAAAACTGATACAGGTGTCCTATATGCCTCCGAAATCTATTCCATTCAGAATTGAGAGGGTCAGAAGCAAAGGGGTACAAGTGACATTTCCAAGAACATGAATTAAGTGCATCCATGGCAAACTAAATCATCTAAAATTTTATTGGCAAAGAGATATATCTTTTATCTACATCACACACTAAAATTGAAATAAAAAATTCCACGAAATTTACGAAAGCTTAAGTACTTTCAAGAAAATTATCTAAAAAATATTTAAGTGTACTTCTGACCCCCTCAATTGTAAGTCTTCATTTTTTGTTTAATCATCATTTCAACAACATGTATGGAATTATAGGATGGGGTAGCTTATTTAAATCCAATTTTAATCCACTTTATTTATTACAGAAGAAAATAATTAAAATATGTCTTCATAAACCTATTGATTTTCCATCTCAAAATTGTTTTTAGGCTTTAATGGTCTTAAAATAAGAGAAATTTATTATATTGTATTAATAAAATCCATACATAAAAATTGAAATAATTTTGAATTGTATTCTCATAGTTATGAAACAAAAGGTATGAATTCTTTAAGATTGTTTGTACCAAAATGCAACACTGCTACAGTATTTAATCAGAATAGTAATTTAGGCCCAAGAATATATAACAAATGTATATTTAAATATCCTAATCTTGTCAATTCTAATAGTTCTAGTATTAAATTAAAAAAAATTACGTAAGGATTTTATAAAAATTGAAAAATTGTAAATTTAAATTTATATATTCTTATACAATTCCACGCCAAATTTTAAATTCCTATCCTGTGGGCAAGAGATCCTTGGGCAAGAGACCGTAACGGGCCACTAGGCCCAATCCATGCAAGGATGATGATGATATTCTTATTGCGTAGTAGACATAAGACAAATTGTATTATATACTTCTTAATTTCAATTCAGGAATCCGCCCCTGAACACGGTTTCTACTCTTTCAGGGGCGAGCTGATGTTTTTCTGTTTATATTATTTTTTATGTTACAATTATTAGCAAAATAAATAAATAAATTTGGGTGGTGAATAAGACAGTACGAAAAGCCAACGACTAAGTATAGGTATCTCAGTTATTAGACTAGACACTAGACGCTGCACGCATTTCTTAAAATCAACCTTAATACCCATGCCGACATCCGCCATGTATTCAAGGAGTTAAATTAGTTTTATTAAACTTTTTTCCACTAGTATATGAAAGACACTTTTTCCTCAGAGACTTTAGTTTTAAGAAAATCTTAAATTATAGATTTGGGCATGTTTTTCTCCCTCAAAGGTAACTCATAACTTCTCTTTCCAACTACACAAGCTATTCAGAAACAGTGAGCTTATGATTTTATTTTATTTATTTATTCTGGTAGAGTTAAGGCCATGAAGCCTTCTCTTCCACACTACAAGAAGTAAAATATACATTGAAACAATAGCAAAAGTAGTAATAAATGATTGGGCAGTAACAGATCAATACTAAGTAAAGACGGCAGAGTAAATATAAGTACTCGTAGAAAACAAAATATATTATGTGGTATCCATACAAGTAGGCCTAATTTGGAAATCCGTATAGTATAAAATCTAAACCAGCAGTAGACATGACTCATCCTGGTAAATCTCTTTTTGTTACTGTTAGTGACACGAAATATTATAGAAAATAACTGAGTTGTACGAAGCCAATTAAGTCTAGGATTAGAAATTATAAATAATAATACTCCATGGCGCTACAACCCGTGAAAGGCCTAGACCGACCAGCCAGTTGCTGGCCTCACGCCCACATGCCGAAGCAGAGGTGAGCGATCATCCAACCAGAATGGGGGGTATCGTGTGGTTAGCACGATGATCTTCCCAGCCGTTATAACTGCCTTTCGCAACCAAATTTTGCTACCTATCGTAGCTCACCAAGTGCATCACGATGCTGGGTGGCCACCGGTCCCATACACTGGCCGAAATTTCATGAAAAAATTTCTTCCCCTATGAGGACTCGAACCAGCGCGCATTCCGTAACGCGAGTACTAGGCAGGATGCCTTAGATCACGACGCCACGGCGCGGAGGGATTAGAAATTAGTGACAAAATTTCTCTTACATGATTCGAAAGTCGCAATTCAGTGTGCGAGGTAATCCGATATTAATTCCCGTTAGAAAGGATTTTCCGCCCCTTAGAAGTTCATCGTCCTCAGCCAGGCTTAAAATCGCTACCCCCGAATGCAATGACAAGCGTGATGACCACTACACCAATTGAAAAATTATAATTTCGTCTTCGAGCCAATGGCGGTACCCAAACTACAGGTTGAGAATCTCTGCATTAAGCACAGTAGACAGATGGAAGCAACAACCTGAAGACTTATCGGTGTCTCCTGGGGTCGCGTATGCCCACCACAATGTCCATTTCCAGAAGCAGAAAGCATGACGTCAGCTGAGCCGCTGAGAGCTGCTGTCAATAACATCAGGGGGATTAAGAGCGACTTGTCGACATTTCCGACAACTGGACAAAAAGCAACAACAGCTCCGCTGTTTATTCACAGACAAAACACTGCGCTCGAGCGATTCTCGGCTATTTCCAGTTAACTGCAAGTAAAAATATGTGCCAAAAAAAGAGCGTTATTTCCACAAAATGTGACATAAGAATATAATTTTTGTATGTATGAACATAGCATTGAGATTACTTAAAACTGAAGAGTTGTGTTTAATAAAAGTAATTTTGACCGGAGTTTTCCTTTAAAACGCCGAGACTTGAATTGCTTCTCTCGCGATATCTTAAGAACGCTTTACGCTGCGAAGGTTCTTTATAATCGAAATTCAACGTGGACGAGAATAATTGGCTGATAGATTTTTCCTGTAGCCCGCTATCATGCACTTAAATTGCCTTAAGTCTACGACAGGAGACCTTTCCAAGTACATCTTTATTTACCTCTCGGATGAATATTTATATTTATTTTGATGTACCGAAGTACATATGATATTTCCATGCAGATATTCTGCGTCATCAGATGATGAAAGAGAGATGGAACGGAGAAAAATTCTCTCCGGCGCCGGGATTTGAACCCGGGTTTTCATCATCTGATGACGCAGAATATCTGCATGGAAATATCATATGTACTTCGGTACATCAAAATAAATATGGTATGCGTAATAAATCACTTTGTGATTTAAAGACGGCGCCCATACCGTCGGACCCCGGCCAATCAAGTCACTCATCTGAGTGCACCTCTACACATGTATGGACTTCGGTCCTGCGTGCATAGACATCTATGACGTAGTGCAGAGGGCGGCCACCAGAGGGAACCCAAGAGATGGAGCTTAATCTGAGACGATTCTAAACGGCGTCGGGATTGTATCCGGCGTGGCTTAGTGGATAAAGCATCAGCACGTAGAGCTGAAAACCCGGGTTCAAATCCCGGCGCCGGAGAGAATTTTTCTCCGTTCCATCTCTCTTTCATCAACTCTCGGATGAAGCCACCTTTACCCTCAAGTCCCCCAAGTATGACTCGATAGTTACCGTGTGTGTGTGTGTGTGTGTGTGTACAGGTTGTAAGGGGTATAAGTGCCGTCCTTTTCACAGTCGTCGGGGACGGTCTACAGGATCCAAAAATGTCCATACAACATAGGGTCAAAACTTATAGGCCTATCATTTTCTCAGAAAAAATATTTTTATCTTATTTACGTTATACTGCTTATATCGTTAGTAAAATTACGAAAACAATTACATCAGTAGGTATATCTAGCAAAGAGTTAATATTAGTTTAAATAGGCCTAAATATTTGTGTGTTCTGTTACGTTTTTGTGAAATTAAATAAAAGTCCATGCTTAAATTTGTTAATATTCTGGCGTGAGAGACGTGGCAACGTGTTCAGCAGACAGTACTCTGCACAGACGTAAGTACGAGTCAGCTGAGTTCAAGCTTCCTGTCCATAGGTATAATGCCGAGCGGATGACAGTTCAGTACAGGGTATTCAATAAACAACTTACAATGTCATTTACAGTTTAGGAATATCATATGTTATTAATTTATGGAGGAAGTCGTCGTAATTCGAATGTCCAGTCAACGTTTTCCTCAAAGAAGGTTACCTAATCGGCGAACTTTTGTAGCAGTTTCTCAACGATTTTTAGAAACTAGGAGTCTCTTATCCCGTTTTGAAAGTCATACAACCAGAAATTTGTTTAAAAATGATTCTGCTTTACGGAAGCGGGAGAGATTAAAATTTCTCATTAGGAAAAAGTTCTTGTGATTTTGTGCAGAAAACCATTATTGTTTATTTTTTAGACATACAATAAAAGATGGAGCAATACTGTTACATAAAATGTAAATTTACCATAGACTAATGTTCTATTAATGAGACTGAAAGTTTGTGTTTGCTGGTCGTTTTATGTAAACAACAGTATTATCATGGTCCGTTCCTGCATTAGAACAGAGCATCTGTACAGGTATGTCTGTACCCGCTTGAGCTGCACTGTGTACAGTAGTGGCAAAAAAACCGGACCGACCCTTGTACCTGATTTCAGAGCCTTGTTCACTCCAGAGCACGATAGACTGGTAACTAAGACTTTCGTGGTTCGAATCCTGCCTGGAAAGGAAACATTTTTTTGTTCCTTATTTAAATTTATTCCAAATACTTTTCGATTGTTGGTAAAATTCATGTTCTTGGAATAACAAGTTAATTAAGTAGTAAAATATCGCTGCAATCGAAAAGTATTGGGAATAAATTTGAATAAGAAACAAAAAAAAGTTTCCTTCCCAGACAGGATTCGAACCACTAAAGTCTTAGTTACCAATCTATCGTGCTCTGAGTGAACAACGCTCTGAAATCAGCTACAATGGTCGGTCCAGTTTTTTTTGCCACTACTGTACTTATAAACCCACTCCTCCCTATCTAAACAACATTTCATACAAGTTGAGAGGATGCGATGGCATTTCTTTCCCCTTCTACTTGCCCTGAGTCCGTCAGTATAAGAGACAGGTAGCTGTTACCTCTTATACCTGCACCCCCCAAGTTGTACACACAAGAAAATAAAATATTAACTAAAGTTATTAAGTGGATATAAAACACAGTGACACAGATGTTGGACAATTACATGTTTGAGTATATTTTAGTGTCGTTTTTACAAAATTTTCAGCGAATAATTAATTAAATAAAGGGATGCTAGTTTGTATTATGAAGTCAGGGGGGGAGTGACACAATGCAGATTGTTCCGTCGTTTATGCTGTAGAATAGCAACTAGCAGTGAAGAAAACATTTATCTTCTGCTGTCGGTAGCTTTTTAATGTGCCAAATGATATAAACAACAATGAAAAGAAATTTAAACGCTTAGTATAGATTTTCGAAATCTAGATTACCGGTAAACGTTTTCAATAATAAGAATTTTCTCTATGTTCAAAGTCAATTAGTCAAACGTTAGTAAGATAGACAATAGCATCTTCCCCTTCACGAATGGTAAAGAGTGTGAGTAGAGGGGAAAGCCTATCAACCAAACTGAAATGGGGATTAGCAACGTTGCAAAACGTCTAATAATGTAAACTTTAATAATTAGTTAAATATTGCAATTAGAAAAATATTCTAAGGACATTTCTTCTTCCTTACGACATGAATAATCATCAGTTAAAATAATAGCAGTTATACCCTGTATATATACGAAAGTAGTAAAAAAAAATAACTTTGAAACGACACTCTTTCTTATTTTCTTAGGAATTCCATTCTTTAGATTCGCCAGGATTAGAATACCGTACTTCTGACTGGATAGAACACACAGAAATGGATAGAATTAGTTATTCTTAAAACTCTGTTGCGACCGCGACGGAAATGGACGATTGTTTGACGAGAGCTGCACCTGAGTGTCTTTGTGGTGGCTAGGGTGGCGGGGAGACATATCGGCTTGCGACGCGCTTCAGTAACCGAATGCGACAAGAAGACCCCAGGAACCCCCCCCCCCCCCGCCACAATGGCAATTCTTTTTCCTTCCCTTCTTTGCTTCAAACTTCAGTAACTCGCTAAAGGATGATCTCAACTATCAGGGCTGATAGCTAAGTTGGCTGCAGTCTTCACAGTTACTGGGAACAATTGGAAATCCTTGTCAGAGTCTACGAATCATGTGAGGCGGAAGGGAATCCTCGACCACGTCGACAAATTTGGCTATTAGCGAAAACATTCTATCCATTTTGGAGAACGCATTGTCCTAGCGATCAAATGTCCCGTTAGGCTTCCAGAAAATACTCTAGTATCGCAGTGAAATTAGTTTTTCATGAGCGGATATACTGTGCTGTCTCAGTCTACTTTATAACCATCGCACAGTGTGTAAAAACGCTAATATAGATGGACAAAATTAATAACTTCTCTCCTGTCCAACAGATTTTTATGAAATTTTGTACAGGAGTTAAAGATAGCACATATTTTTCGTGTGCAAACTTTGCTTGTTTGTGTAAGAAAAACTACCCCTATATAGAGGGTAGTTTTAGACAAAATTAATATATTTTCTCTTGTTTAACATATATTCATGAAACTTTGTGCAGGAGTTGCAAGTAGCATACCATCCTGCAATAATTCCTATGTGCAAAATACAAAATTTTTCAGTAGGAAGAAAAAACTCATTTATTCATCTTATGATAGCTGTACATAGGAGACTGTGAATTCTTACATTTTCGAAACAAAGAAATATAATTACATATAGGAGATTTTATTATTTGCTGTATCAATATTCAAGTTATTTAATAGAGGAAAAATCTGAAAATGGATAAATATGTGACATAGGAATTATTGCAGGAATAACGACGATACATTTTGTGTCCAAAATCTGATTACCTTTGTATAAGAGAAACTACCCCTTTATAGAGGGTAGTTTTAAAGAAAATTAATAAAATCTCTCCTACATAACAGATTTATATGAAACTTTGTACAGGAATTACAAATAGCATATTTTTTTATGTACAAACTTCAAGTCCTAAGCACAAAGTGAAAATGATATCACCCCCATAATCCGCTCTGATTTCGAAGCATTTAAAAAGACCCTAAATAGCTGCCGTCTTGAAATCGAAAGACGGAATCCAAAACTTAATTAAAAATCTAAGTTCCGTACTTTTCCGCACTACAGAATTTTTCATAGGCATGAAGCAAGAAGCGTTGTTCTCTTTTACAGTCCAAAACTGAAAAGAAACAATATGATATTTATTCAGAGTGCAACAGTTGCTCCTACTTTATAATTCAGAAGTGAAATGGCGATAATAGCACTGTGTTACCATCATTATCACCATCATCATATACATACAAAACATAGAGAAAGATATTAAATCAGATATCAGAATTCGAAATATTACAATTAATTTAGCAATTAAGAGACAACAATTATAACCTATAGGAAGATTAAGGGTTAACTTGCTACAATCAAGAATATGGAAAAAAAAAAAAAAAGAAAACCCCCGAGGCAAAAGAAGATCGTACAAACTAACACCACTCTATTGCTGGTTAGGAGAAATATTACTAAGGACTTATATCAATATCTTCCTAACATTAGTTTAGATTTTGTAGCCTAATGAACAATAATTTTACACAAAGCGAAGGTCTTGCTTGGCATGATTATCTTACAGACTTCACGACTGAAATTTTTACGTTTTGAATAATGTGCTAGCGTGAAATTTGGTAATAATAATAATAATAATAATAATAATAATAATAATAATAATAATAATAACTCAGTGGACACCTCAAGGGAGGAGAAGGGAAGACCTCAGCTTTCCTGCGAATGTCAACTGAGAACAGCTATGAAAGCTAGAAACATGAAAGTATATTTAGCTGAAGATAGACAACTACGGGTTTGGTAACGGAACAACGGCTTTTAGCTGTATAAATAATAATAATAATAATAATAATAATAATAATAATAATAATAATAATAATAATAATAATAATAGCAACAAATTTTCACTTACATTTCTCAGTTTCATAGCAAAATAATTATTGTAATATCATTACTACTAATAGGACTGCAAAAATTGAATAATGTCGAGGAATAACCAATGAAGAGTGATGCCTAATTCCATTACTGCAACAACAAATCACCGCAAATGGACCTGTATGTTGTATCAAATCCACATCATTGCAATACATTTTAATGTGGTCCATTTGCGTTTAATTGATCGATATTAATAATTCAACCGATCCTATCAATTGGCATTTCAGTTCATTACAAGTTTTCTCCACATCAAATATAGCAATTTCATATTGTTACGGACTTCGTTGTTCACTCAGAAATATGTCGGTACATATAGGCCTAAACCTCTGATTGAGGTTCTGGCTGATATATACATCTATTTTATCAGGCAGTAGCCTACAGCTCACTTGATGATGTGTGTTAGAAGAAGAATTGTTTGTATATAGGTATTTGAAGTGTGATAGCGTAATGTGTAACTAGTCAGCGATGTAAGCAATGGAGGGAGAAAGGAAATGGACCCTCTAACCCATTATCTTCTCGCTTAGTTGCCTCATGAGTGGTGCCTTATTGGTGTCACTTGTGAGGTTCAAACATGTCTTTGGACAGTTGACCAAGAACAATATAGGCCTATACCAATACGATCTCATTTTTTTATATAATAGATCTATATTAAATCACAGGAATTACAGACAGGCACAACGTATCCAGAAATGACTAAATGTGTTAAAATTTTCTTCCTCTGTACCATTTGTTATGTTATGTTTTATTTAAAGTCGCTCGCAACTGCAGAGGTTATATCAGCGTCGCCGGATGTGCCGGAATTTTGTCCCGCAGGAGTTCTTTTACATGCCAGTAAATCTACTGACATGAACCTGTCGCATTTAACCACACTTAAATGCCATCGACCTGGCCCGGGATCGAACCTGCAACCTTGGGCATAGAAGGCCAGCGCTATACCAACTCGCCAACCAAGTCGACGACTGACCTGTTTGGCTCATCTGATCTGACTGACTTGATTGTCCCATTCGATTTGATTGACTAAAATGAGTCATTTACGTATTTTCTAACTTCTATAAAATAGCATAAGTCTAAATTTTATTGTAACTATGCATTGCTTCAAATATAAACGCTTCATACTGCTTATAAATAGACTTAATAAACGAATAAATGAAACAGATTTATTTATTTTATGTAAACTCTAGGTTAGAAAATACATAAATAACTTATTTTAATTATATTGTAAGAGGACGGATGTCCGCTAAGAAGACGCCTATGTACTCAATGGTATTTTCTAAACTCCGAACACTCTATACCTGACATGAGCCTTATTGTTGGGGGAAAATATCGGAAAATCCCAAACAGGTGATCAGCCCAAGCGGTGATCGAACCCATGCCCGAGAGCAACTCCAGGACAGCGCCTACTATCTGAGCTACGTGAGTTCATCTGTCTTTGTTTTTGTATTTTTGGTCACTGTATCAATTACTAGGTTATTTAGCGTCGATGGTATTGATGATAGCGAGATGGTATTTGGTAACTTGGGGGGGGGGAGAATTAGCCATAGGATGACCTGACATACGCATTAGTTAGAAAAATCTCGGGAAAAACCCAACCAGATAATTAGCCCACGCCCGAGAGCAGCTCTGGATCAACAGGCAAACGAGCTATCACTGACAAGCAAACGTTCTGATGGGAGCAGATAAAAAAGTTAAATTTTTTTCTTCCACCATAATAATAATGTCAAAAGAAGTGCTTATACAAATTTTGGCCACTCGACCGCAGTTACGAGGGCCGTAAAAAAATAAGTTCGCTAGGGGCCGTTGACAGAATAAAAAACACAATTTCATTGGACAAATTTATTGGAACAGACACAGCAACTGTTGAGCTATTTTTAAACATATTTTTCCATCGGAAATGAGACATTTCTCATATCATGGGATCGACAGAGAGAGGAGCGGACGCAGTCAAACGCTGGTTCCGATCTGACTTCTACGACACAGAAATTGATCCCATGGTTTGACAAAATATGTCTTAATTCCAATGGGGAATATGTTTAAAAATAGCGCAACAATTGCTGTATCTGTTTCAATAAATATTTCCATGCAATTGTGCTTTTTTCTATAAACGGCCCCAGAGAAAATCACCTTCTGGATGGTCTCGTAATTGCGGTCGAGTGGCCAAAATTTGTATAAACTCTTATTTTGACATTATTAATATGGTGGAAGAAAAAACATTAACTTTTTTATCTGCCCTCAACAGAACGTTTGCTTGTGAGCTACAACGGTGACCTTCCATCTTTCTTATAATGTGACTGTATTTATAAAGGAATTTTAAAATGCTCCATATAGCTACACATCGTAGCAAGAGTATTTGAATTTTTAAGACGCCTTTGATGGGATTTACATAAAATAAACCAAACCTGAAGTCTGAACATTATTCCAGCGCCCCTGTGCGAAGTACACATACAGGACACTGAAATTACTTAGGAAAGGTGACTGCTGCATGAAGACGAAGGCATCACTTGGGGTCGAGCGAAGAGGAAGGGCGGAGGTCTCGAGACGACGATCATTAGCAATGCAATTTACTTTGGCTCTGGCGCGGGATCCACGTACAAACACCACGATGCCGAAAAAAAATACCCATGGGATATACCTCCAATTTACTTCTGTTGAATGACCCCTTCGGACCGACAAAGACTTCTACTTTCAAACACCCCTTACCACCCTTTTACCCCAATATATTCTTCATTACCACGCCATCACTGAGTAGATTACAGAAAACTTTTAAAAACACCATCCTGTGGCATCATGTGAAGGGAGATGTGGTTTTTGAAGCTTGAGTTTTAGATGGAGATTTCTCAGGCTTACTTCCCCCTTTGTCACTCTTCAGGATGTAATAACAAGTGACAGGCGATGTGGTGAGGCGAGGCGGTCTCTAGGGAGACGGGGAGGTTGGAGATGACAGAGGCTCCCACACAGAACGAATTAATGGCGTCGCGACGCCGTGAGCTGACGTGTAATAATAATAATAAGTTGCTTATACATTACAAATGCTTCCCCTTTCTTACGCCTTGTCTTCAGATGACCTCTCTAACATTCCCGAGGGTCTAGTCTAATCTGGAATGAAAGTCGCACGCGCGTCTGCAGATAATTCTAGCGCAAAATTCGCGGGAAGTACATCGTGTTGCTGTATTGATGAAACGCTAAATTCCCTAGACGGGACTGCCTTTCTCTGCCGATTAGTGCATTAGGTCTACTGATTTTATGTTTGACACTGCAATTTTGAGAACTATCTTATATTAAAAATCTTAAAACTTAAGTTTCCTCGTCTTGACTTACTTACTTAATAGCTTTTAAGGAACCCGAAGGTTCATTGCCGCCCTCACATAGGCCCGTCATTGGTCCCTATCCTGAGCAAGATTAATCCATTCTCTATCATCATATCCCATCTCCCTCAAATCCATTTTAATATCTTCCCATCCAACTCTCGGCCTTCCTATAGGTCTTTTTCCCTCCGGCCTCCCAACTAACACTCTATATGCATTTCTGGATTCGCCCATACGTGCTACATGCCATGCCCATCTCAAACGTCTGGATTTAATGTTCATAATTATGTCAGGTGAAGAATACAATGCGTGCAGTTAGGTGTTGTGTAACTTTCTCCATTCTCCTGTAACTTCATCCCTCTTAGCCCCAAATATTTTCCTAAGCACCTTATTCTCAAACACCCTTAACCTATGTTCCTCTCTCAAAGTGAGAGTCCAAGTTTCACAACCATAAAGAACAACCGGTAATATAACTGTTTTATAAATTCTAACTTTCAGATTTTTTGACAGCAGACTGGGTGATAAAAGCTTCTCAACCGAATAATAAAACGCATTTCCCATATTTATTCTGTGTTTAATTTCCTCCCGAGTATCATTTATATTTGTTACTGTTGCTCCAAGATATTTGAACTTCTCCACCTCTTCAAAAGATAATAATAATAATAATAATAATAATAATAATAATAATAATAATAATAATAATAATAATAATAATAATAGAGAGAAACATTTATTTATTCAAATGAAACAAATAAATTAAGCTATTTGTGTTTAGCAAGTTATCTTAATACACAGATGATATGTTTAGTAATTTAAGATAATAAATACATTAAATATATATTCCTTTATTTATTTATTACAGGGGAGAATAATTAAAATATTTCTAAAAGAAAACCTACCGGTTATAGGCACTACTACCGAGAAACTGTTTAAAGAATTTAAATTCTTGAAAATACTTGAAATGTATTATTAAAATTTATACATAAAATTCACAAAAATTTTAGATCATATACTCACAAACACAAAACCAAAGGCATGGATACAATATGTTTGTTTAAATCCAAGTGTTTAAGAAGAAGAAGAAGAAGAAGAAGAAGAAGAAGAAGAAGAAGAAGGGCTTCAATGATAGTAGTAATATTGGCCTAGAATTTATAATAAATTAATTAAGAAATATCCGCATCAAGTCAATCTAAACACTTCAAAATTTTAAAATGTATGTAAGTACTTTCTTTTTAGAGAATATTAATTTTTTAAGTTGTTCTTTATTGTAATTTATCTATGCAATTTTGTTATGTACTGCATTCTCCTCTGAGCCCGACACCATTCTCTTTCAGGGGAGCGCTACAATTTTTGTATATTTTACTATTTTTCTCGTAGGCTATATTCTTCTAGGAAAGAAAATTATGTATTTATTTATTAGTGTTTATATTTATAATACATAGGCTATGCTGTTTTAATTTAAATATTTTTATAAATATCATGATTTTAAATTCTAACAGAATCAGCAATAATACTCTTGACAAATGAAATGAGATGATGATGATGATGATGATAATAATAGTAATAATAATAATAATAATAATAATAATATTAATTTCTCCACAAAGTTATTGAAAATAAAGTAGGGCTACAGTACAGCCTTTCTTGAATTATAAAATCAGATATTCAGATCTCCGTTGATTTAAAATTGTTCTGAGTACGATGTACTCAAATATTTAATTATCTTTCTTTAAAATCCAAACCTTCTTTCCGTCTTTTAATCACAACTTATATACTAAATCAATATTATGTCACATTATAAAATCAACAGGCAATTAATAAATACGTGACCATAATTCTAAACCGAATTCCTATGCCGGCAGTTGAAACACAGAGAAGCTCAAATGTTTCTGCTATTCTACAGGCTTGAGAAATGTCTTTGCACAAGGCTCTGATATCTGATTCCTCATTTTACACACGAGTTGATCACATTTCGTCTTTGTGCAACAATATGCCATTCCCCATTTCTTTGTGGCCCGGTGGGAATAGACATAGTCCGTTTTATGTCTGATAGAATCCGTTTGTGAGCAAATTCCGTGCTTCGTAGGCTCATTTCTTTCAAAGTGACCACCGCCCTCCCCCCCACTCGCTACGCAAGAACTCTCGTCCATTTCTCCTGGGAGTCGTATCATAATTTCAACTTTCTTTTCTCCACTTTCCTTTCATCAGAGACGAACTGGCAAAATAATAACTTTCTTGTAACAAACTTATTTAGTAACGTATAAATATCAACTATGGGAGAGCCAACTCATTTTTTCCCCTTTAGTAAAAGAAATGAGTTTATTTAAATCTAACACAAATCTCCAAAATGAGTAGACTGAGTATGATTTGATAATTTTATGGAGTTCAATGTGATTAAATTTTTTTGGGTTTCTATAACTTATCTTTATTTTTTAGTTGAGTCATTTAACGACGTTGTAGGGTAAAGTTGCCTATTTCCGTGATACCCCTAATCCCGTGATACTTTTTAAAAATTGAATGTCAGTCAAAGCTTTGCCGTTCGACCATAGCGCCAGACATCTTTCTTGAAAGAGTGCATCTTTCGCCTACTTTTAAGACATCAGTGAACTTCCTAGAAAGATACCGAAACCCGTGGCATTAAGTGAAAAAAAAAACGTATCACGGAATTAGGCAACTTTACCCTATAAACTACTAGGTTATTTAGCGTTGAAGGGATTGATGATAGTGAGATGGTATTTGGAGAGATTAGGTCGAGGATTCGCCATAGATTACCTGATATTCGCCTTACGGTTGCAGAAACCTCAGAAAAATCCCAACCATGTAATAATCAGCCCAAGCGGGAATCGAACCCACTCCCGAGCGCAACTCTGGATCGGCAGGCAAGCGCCTCAGTCAACTGAGCTACTTCGGTGACCAATACCGTATCATAGATGCTAAAAGATCCGAAGTATTGGAACTACGTACTGGCTCTACAATTAATTAAGACATGAGAAAGAAAACTTATCTGTTGGATCAGTTACCATATCGAGGTTAAATATCTATAACGATATTAGCTTAACAACATGGCTTTCTAGCAAACCAACGTTATTGTATTTAGATTCATTTATAGTAGCTTTAACTGCAAGGTCATATGATCACGACTGTCGACAGTTTTTTTTGGAATGGTGCACTGTTGATACATTCGATTGCTGCCACACACCGGCTCATTCGCGAACTTCTATACACACTGCCATCTACTGTCCACATCTGCAGACATGTCGACCATGTACAATTCTTAGAAATTCAGATCTTGCAAAAGTGTATCCGCATGTTTTTAGTGGTAATGAAAACCAACCTCCGCACTTGCCTTTTTAACAATGCTCCTAGTTATTTTTGATCGAGAAAACCATTAAAGAGAACTCGATCAGATTGGCCGACCCCAAGATATAAACCCGGCACCTCCGAATGCGAGTCCAGTATTTTACCACTGACCCACTCGCTCACTAATATCTTTATTATATTCAAATTAAAAGACGATCGTAGGTTACCAAGATGAAACTCTGAAGTCTTCTAAGATGAACATCCAATATTCAAAAGCTTAATTAAAACGATGATTCAACGTGCAGAAAAGAGACGAGTCATGGTCACTGAATGGTTCGTAGAAGCATTCCTGATCAAATATTAGCCTTCAAACATAATGGTAAACTAAAACCTCAATAGACAGAGCAAACTTCGAGCTGATCAAATGTTGGGTATACTTATAATAGAATTTTAAGCTAATACGTGATGTGAGAAAATACAGAATTTAATACACTTAATTAGATCAAAATCGTAATGCCAAATTAACATTATCTACTCACCATCCAAATAAAATATCTGAGAATATTATACTGACAGCATCTTACCTGCAAGGAAAAGAAACAAAGCAATAATTAGTACGCATTTCACGTTAGGCCCAATACATTTGTAGATAGAAGTGAAACTTCGTAAAAAAATTTTTCTCTTGCGCCTGCCAGTTACAGTTAGACTTCTGAGACGTTACGAGTGTCGAAGAAGTTGCCGCTATATCAAGGGGAAACGTAATAGTTTTATATCTGTTAAACAACTTCAGTATCAAGGACGAATTAGATACACAAAATATGACAAATCGAAGGTTTCCAAGCATTCCAGCTACTTCCCTCTCCGTTGAAGCGCGTGATACAAGAAAACTGAAAATGATAACGAGATCTATATATACGAGTAGAAATAAATGTTGTTCTTGGGCATGCACAAAGTCAAGTATTTTAAGCAGATGAAATTAATCGGATGAGGGTTTAAAACTACAGGCCTAAATCACTAGTGCACTAATGACAAAACATAGGCTAGTACTTGCCACAGATATGGCTCAGGCGGTAGCGCGTTTTCCTATTGATCCCAGACTGCGCTCGGGCATGGTTTCAAATAACATTTCGGCTGAATAGCCTATCTGGTTGGATTTATTCCATGCTTTCCGTAACTGTAAGGCGAAAATCAGGTAATTCTATGGCAAGTCAGACTCGTCTCGCCAAATACCATCTCGCTATCACCAATTACGTCCATTCTAGATATCGTAGTTAATATAGCATTATTAAATAACATATATACTTTATTATATAGACTATATACTCTACAAGGTGAGCCAATGAAACGGGCGATTTTCAGATTCGTGTCTTTGAGGCTGTTGGCTATTTTAACTGTTACATGCAACAGTTTATTCAACATTCGATAGCATTTGTTTATAATGGGTCGTTGGACGGGTAAAAAACGTGCTTTTGCTATTAAGACATATTACAAAAATAATGATAGTTTCATTGCTGCACAACGGCTATTTCGACGTCATTACAATATCCATCACAATGATCCGATACCATCAGCCCATGCAATAAAAATCTGGATTCAGAGCTTTGAAGCAACTGGTTTTGTGTTAAAGAAGAAGTCTCCAGGTAAGTAAAGATCTGTACGTATCCCGGAAAACATCAACGCCGTAAAGGCTAGTTAACAATAAACCGGAAAGGAAACGACAACGAGAACGAGGACGGAAATATTGTTAAAATATATGTATTTAAATGTCAGCATTCATAATTAACTATTGCGAATGCTCACATTTAAATACATTTTAACATTATTTCCGTTCTTGTTGTCGTTTCCGTTCCCGGTTTATTGTGAACCAGCCTTAAGAGTTGCTATGATCCGTAGTCCTAAACGTTATGTCCGTCGTCATGCAATCTCACTTGGCTTGTCAAACACCAAAAGAATTCTTCATAAGGACTTATATAAGCATCCATACAAAATTCAAGTAGTGCACACATTAAAAGATGCCGATAAAGTAAACCGCATGACTTTTTGCCAACAATTCTTGGATCTAAATGTTAAAGAAGACATTGTCCACAATATGCTGATGAGTGATGAAGCTCATTTTCATCTCTCTGATACGTCAATAAACAAAACTTTCGATACTGGTCACTAACTCTTATGAAATGCATGAGGAATCATTACACAGTATCAAAGTCACAGTTGGTTTGCAATAGCATCTTTTGGAGTCATCGGTCCTTATTTCTTTGAGGACGATAATGGGACATCTGTTACTGTAACATCACAACGATATGTCAGAATGATTCAATAATTTTTGTCTCCACAAATTGCCAATAATCCTCTCATCAATAGCGACACCTGGTTTCAACAGCATGGTGCGACCTGTCACACGGTTAGACTTGGACTTGAAGAATGTGTGCAACGAAATGGGTCCCATCTGCGGGATGTAGTGTTCAGAAAATAAGAATTTTATGAGGTACAGATAAATGCTATTGTGTATAATTTAAATGTAAAGTGAAAGTTTCGTTTCAAAGTAATTAGTGCAATAATTATTAAAATTTATAAATATATAAATTTTCTGTGATAACACAGATTTCCTCAACCAAAAGATATTTTTCAATTCTTTCGATCTAGCCAGTCTTCATCTATGAGGTTTCTTTTCTGCATAATCTCTACCCATGATGTCGTTTACAATTTCTCCTGTCCGTTTTATCATTTTTTTTTTTTAGCCACAGAACAGTTTTGAGGATGAATGGGGAGCTGGCCCATTGCACCAACCTCCGACCTGGACGATTAGGAGTTTATTCTTCACCTTCCCCTAGAGAGGCTGCGTATAATAATAATAATAATAATAATAATAATAATAATAATAATAATAATAATAATAATAATAATAATAAAATAATAATAAAATAATAATAATAAAATAATAATAATAATAATAAAATAATAAAAATAAAATAATAATAATAATAAAATAATAATAATAATGATAATAATAATTATTATTATTATTATACTTACTGGCTTTTAAGGAACCCGGAGGTTCATTGCCGCCCTCACATAAGCCCGCCATTGGTCCCTATCCTGAGCAAGATTAATCCAGCCTCAATCATCATATCCCACCTCCCTCAAATCCATTTTAATATTATCTTTCCATCTACGTCTCAGCCTCCCCAAAGGTCTTTTTCCCTCAGGCCTCCCAACTAACACTCTATATGCATTTCTGGATTCGCCCATACGTGCTACATGCCCTGCCCATCTCAAACGTCTGGATTTAATGTTCCTAATTATGTCAGGTGAAGAAAACAATGCGTGCAGTTCCGTGTTATGTAACTTTCTCCATTCTCCTGTAACTTCATCCCTCTTAGTCCCAAATATTTTTCTAAGCATCTTATTCTCAAACACCCTTAACCTATGTTCCTCTCTCAAAGTGAGAGTCCAAGTTTCGCAACCATAAATAACAACCGGTAATATAACTGTTTTATAAATTCTAACTTTCACATTTTTTAACAACAGACTGGATAATATAATAAAATAAAAATACTAATTATTATTATTATTATTATTATTATTATTATTATTATTAAGTTTTCTGTATTATTTACCATACCCACAGACAGTATGTTTTTCAAAGCGACATTTCACGGATAGGTGGCAGGATTATCGCAGATAGTCGGATGTTAAAGGAAAAGTGATAGTGAAGGGTTATGTAGGAACGGAAAGGAGGTGATCGGGGGCCATTTGTTATTGATACTATCCCAGAATTCGTCTGGAAGGATTTGAGAAAGCACAAAAAATCCATATCAGGAAAACCGGCTCCTGGGATCGAACCCCAGACATCCTGAATATAAGACGGAAGCAATGAAAACTACACCACCGTGTTTAATCCCACAGTAGTAATAGTACCGTAGTTGTAATAATAATAATAATAATAATAATAATAATAATAATAATAATAATAATAATAATAATAACAATAATAAACCAGCGTGGTTTCATTCCGACACTGATAGTCGTCCTAAGACTTGAAGGAGGGGGGGGGGGGTGCCAGCTTTGTGTCGGCGCCGGGCCCCTCGCTAGTCTTATTTTCCAACCAAGCGCCTCCCCAGGGACTCGGCGCAGAACTGTGACTTTGATATCCAATCTCGCTGTTTCTCGAACAAAGCTAGCTATTTTCCGATTGGCTATCCCCATGAGAATAGCAAGTCTTGTATAACCAATCCTGACTTGTTGTTGGGCGCCGGCAAGAAAGACGAAGAATGAGAAGTGCGCACAGACATAAAAAGGGCCGAAGCGAGCAACACAACGGAGGCAAATAGGTCAAACATAAAGCGGGCAGAAAACGACATCGTCAGAGGAAAACGGTCAATGCTTCGTTGCCATTCTCTCTGGTTGCACACACACTCAATTAAAAAGAAATTGGGTGAGCTGTATGAAAAGCTCTGCTCTTATGAACACGGTGACAAACCGCTTGCGTGCAAGAAGTGTACATGTAAGTTTCTTAACTGACTTTTAAGTCTTATGTCGAAAGAATTACAGAATACTGCACTGTCGAAGAAAAACTACATAACTGCTGTATGTAAAAAAAAGTTAGGTTCACCGAAAGTCTAGACCAGTGATGTCAAAGCAAGCGCATTTTTCTGACCTTGACGTCGTGCGCGGGCAGCAAGCGCTAAGTATGGAAAGAGGAAGGGTTGTGTAATATGAATAAGCAACCTGTTGGATCAAGAAAACAGTAGTGCACAAACTTCAAACGGAACGTGAAATTTTATGTCGTTATTTTTATATGGCTTCTTTCTCTTTAATATTATCTATATTGTCTGTAAAACAAAAGTACTAACACTGATTTCTTAATATTGCACTTGTGTTTTAAATCTTAATAACATAATAGAGAGTTAAGAAGGAATATTCACTTAAATTCCATAGTAGTATAATATTATACTGTATTAAGTGGATGAAACACATCATTCATAAAGGAAGTGATATTCCAAAGAAAGAGATTGAGTATGACATGATAAGTTGGAATTTATATTGATGGTATCTTTAGCCTTACAAAAGTAATCAATAAACTAATCACAACAATATTACAGTACACAGCAAGTTACCTAGGTACTGATCTGTTTTAAGTGTAACTAATATTACATAACAAAACTCTTATCGCATTATGCTTTTAAGGTGATATTTGTGAGCAACTTCCTATCATCAGAATATTAAATTATTTTCTCGAAATCTGCTGAAGCTATAGAGCTGACATTTTTACAACACATGGGAACGTATCTTTTGCTTATGATGTAACAGTAGTTGCTTTGTTAATTCATTTCCTTACAAACAATTTCCATGCGAATATTTTCAAAATTTTCAATACACTATCTTCAGTAATACGTATATACGGTATATTAGATTTACGAAAACATTCTGTAAGGTTACTAAATAAATAGGCCTATACCTGAAAATTTCACTTTTCTATACGAAAAGTTGAGAAAATATTTCTTTTGAATAAAAAAATCAAACTTGTGAAAAATGAGCATTAAAATTAAAACTTACATTCTTATAATGCACTTATACTTCTCAGGAAAATCTAAAAATTAACATGGATACAGTTTTAATAAGTTCTCTTCCTTTATCTAATGAATCAGTGCTGGCCATCCCTGAATATAGGTCGACCAAGCGGCATATACCACCTCTTTCGTCTGTCTCTTTCCTTTCCGCTATAAAGCGCTCAGGCTCTCCTGGTCTCTGAAGCGCGCGCTTGCTCCTGTGGGCATCAATTGACATATTTGGTCTAGACGATCAAAATAAAGAAAAGAGTATATTATTATACATTTATTCGTACTTTATTACTTAAGTTAGGCGTACTAGTCTACAGACTTCTGTTTTCCATGAATGAAATGTGATAACGCAGACTTATAGTATGGATTAGGTGTGGAGGGTGGGGTAAGTCCGCGCGCACATAACTGAATTTAATGAATCTACTGTGCTTATATTTTAGTTATTTAATGACGCTATATCAATTACTAAGTTATTTTGCGTCGATGAAATTGGTGATAGCGAGATAGTACTTGACGACATGAGGCCGAGGATTCGCCTAGCAGATGAAGAAAAAATCCAATCAGATATCGTAATGTGCGGGCTACTTGGACAGAACCTGACATGATTAGACATTATATTTAATATCTAAATTTTCAGTTACATTTTGTTATTGTTTTATTTTTCATTGTTACAGGTTAAAAATGGTGCAAACGTATGAAAATCCCCAAGTCAAAACTCTAGAGACATGTTTATGATTGGAAACGAAAACAGAGGCAGCTGATGTTTATGAAATTATAATTACTTCCTAAATCAGCGTTATGATAACTTACAAGGCACTCCTAAATGACACAACAATGTTTATGTGTGTTAGTTACAGTACAATTTTTAGTGGTGACAGTTGTTATCGCCTGTTGTGAGAGAGCAGACTGCAGTTCCACAGGTCCACAGATATGCAATTCCGAGAAACAGTTGCCAGCTATCACGTCTAAGCAACTGTACTGAACATTCGGGTGATGATGAATCTGAAATGGGGCTTTTGTCGAAAATTATTTGATGAAAACTTAATTTGTATGTGTTTTTATATGTATATTTGTAAGGGGTTGTTGGACAATAACTTCATTTAGATAAAAATTACATAAATTCTTACTTAACAAATTAATTGTTGATTAATGTTTATTACATATAATGAAACTAACATCTGCCCATTCTTATTATTATCATTAATTTCTCTAAATAGATTTACAAAACCTCTAATGGCAATTACATTAATATTCTCATTATAGAAACACATTTTAGATTTATATCTATATATATTTTTTTCTCCCTGTAAAATAGTTCTAGTAAGCTTATATTAAATTAATTTTCATCATTTTACTAGCTATCTCAAATCCCAAATTAATTATAATTGATTGAATTAAATTAGCTCATAAATTAAGTTACTACTTTACCTTGTAGGTTTATCTAAATTTAAATAAATATGTAGTCTACTAGTCGTTAAAACTTAACTGAAGAATATTGCTGGAGAACCTTTTAAGTGTAGTGTAAATATTCGTAATTTAAATATGTATTGTATTTATTAAGGCTGGTTGAGTGGAAGAGAAGGCCTTATGGCCTTAACTCTGCCAGCGAAAATAAATTATTATTATTATTATTATTATTATTATTATTATTATTATTATTGTATTTGAAAATATGTATTTACACTTAAAATTTAAAATATGTTTTTATGTGAAATACAATTTAAAATATATGTTCAGGTGACCTTGTTCGAAACTTAAAACACAATTACGAGTTTCTATTACAGTGCAAATAAAATATTTATTTACCTAAGAATCCTAGTCCTAGTTACCATTCCATAACACTCTATCTTACCTTCATTTCATCTGTCATCTGCAATAGTTAAAAATAGACACGGGTGAAGTCTTAGGGGATTGTACGGGATTCTGATGATGATACAGGAAATGCTTACTATTCTGGACCCTGGAGCTTTCAGGCTACTCCTGGCCCTGTCAGGGCTGAGGCAGAATGGCAGAATAATTTTATTGTAAGCATCGGATTCACGAATACCACCCAGACCATCTATCGGACTTGGACGACTGCACATATTGGGCGCAGCTTTGGCCAAAGCAAACCGTTCTGAGTCAAGCTCTCAAAAATCCAAACGAAACGAACCGGGTTTGAACCAGCGAACCTCTGATCAATCCATGGTGACCGCTACACCACCGAGGACGACAAAAGAACGATGAAGACGATTACGAAAAAAAGTACTGTGTATTGGTAATAAAGTAAATGTGAATTCCTCAATTAAAAGTGACCTGACACCCTTATTATAGAATATAAACAATTCTGGCCTACACTGCGATATCTTATGGGGCACCATTGACGTCTCATATGGCCTGTAAAAATATAATGCTTAGAATTATGAAGTTTTTCGTCGGAAAACACTATAATATTTATTAACTAACAACTGTACAATGCCGTTCGTCGTGGTGGCTCTGAGGTAGCGTACATACTGCCCATCAAAAGCAGTCCGTGGTTCGATTCCCAGCGTAGACAAATAGAAGAAATTTATTTTCCGTCTAGGTCTACGGGAGTGGATGGTTGTCAGTTGTCTCGTGATTGTCCTGTGATGTTTCTGCGGTGGTCTTGCATTGTACCAATCCCACATCCAAGAAAGCCCGCAATGTGTTGATGTCCGGTGTTGATCAGAGAATACCCTCCCTTCCCTACGTCGCGGTGCTCTGTTAAGTCCGGTACTAAAGGGAGTTAAAACGGATAAAGAAATAAGGAATATATCACAGTAGTGGTAAAAAAAACCGGACCGACCCTTGTAGCTGATTTCAGAGCCTTGTTCACTCCAGAGCACGATAGACTGGTAACTAAGACTTTCGTGGTTCGAATCCTTCCTGGGAAAGAAACTTTTTTTTGTTCCTTATTCAAGTTTATTCCCAATACTTTTCGATTGCAGCGATATTTTACTACTTAATTAACTTATTATTCCCAGAACATGAATTTTACCAGCAATCGGAAAGTATTGGGAATAAATTTGAATAAGGAACAAAAAAAAAGTTTCCTTCTCAGGCAGGATTCGAACCACGAGAGTCTTAGTTACCCCAGTCTATCGTGCTCTGGAGTGAACAAGGCTCTGAAATCAGCTACAAGGGTCGGTCCGTTTTTTTTTTGCCGCTACTGTACACTGCCAAAATTATAATTTTACAACTAAGGAAATGTATTATTTTTGTGCAAATGAGTGTACTTTTCCTATTTTTTTATTCTTCTTCTTGACCAATATGACGCCCTATAACCAATCAAAACAATGAGATAAAAAATCTTGCCCATTGTGCGTTCCATCTACAGTGATTACAACAGCTGTGCAGAGACAAATATTGATCTTCATAACTCCTTAGGAACTTAGTAATTTAAGACGGCGCTCATTACTTCGGATCCCGGCCACTTAGTCACTCGTAATGAGTGCACCTCTGCATATAGTGTGTTAGACATTGTGCCATTGTCACACATCTGTAACAGAGTGTGCGAGGATTGGCCGCTAAAGGGAAACTAAGATGTGGAACTAAAACCGAGAGGGTTCAATCCGGCATCGGAACTGGAATCCGGTGTGGCTTAGTGGATAAAGCGTCAGCACGTAGAGCTGAAAACCCGAGTTCGAGTCCCGGCGCCGGAGAGAATTTTTCTCCGCTCCACTCACTCACCCTTCATCCTTAGGAACCAATGACTCAGTACCGAAGTTATTTTACATGTAGTTCCATCCAGTTCGGTACAGTGGAAAATGTGTGAAGAAATTTCTTTTTCCTAGTCACAAAACCTATCTAGTCTATACGTAATCGTCTGCGGTGTCCATAAGCTGTAGGCCTAAGTGTTTTTGGGAAGGATAGAATATTTGAAAAGATTCTTCTACTTTTTCACTACTTAACTTGTTTATTTCTTGATACAAGTTCGTAAATATGAGCGTCAAAATGAGAAAAAACTTGTTCTCCTCAACCACTTCCGAAAGTGAACACACAAAGTGCTGCCTCTGATTCTTATTGTTATTTACATCTAGTGACGACATTATCAGTTACGGGAAAGGGAGCAATATTGTTAAGTGAGTGCGTAACTTACTGCAAGTGCTACTATATTCAGCTATAGAACGGAAAAATAATAATTATAACACCATTCTCGTAAGACCAGAGATCCAGTAACTGCGAATTCTTTGAAACAACGGTTCTCAACCTATGGTACGTGTACCACCAGGGTGATAATTAATATTTGAAGTAAAAATATGAATTATCATAAAATATCAAAATATATAGTTGTTTTCTGTATATTTTATGGAACACCCCACTGAATAAATTCAAAGAGTAAGTGTTTCTTAATTAAACACGTCTAAATAAAGCAGTAAATTATTGGCATTGGAACACAGAAACGTTTATTATGACCCTGAAAATGACACATGATGTTTTCCCCATAAAAATTTATTTAATGTTACAGAAAATTTCATAAGTTAAAAATAGTGGCACTCCATTAAAAAAGGTTGAGAACAACTGCTGTAAAATAACTTTTGACTAGAAATTTGTGTAGCAATCAGCCTCGGCATTTGGAATAGATTGAAAGAAAGCAGGGAACATTTCAAGCAACACTGAATAACTTTTTTTATTTACTTAAATAGCTAGTGATTACCAATTAAAATTATGAAACAAAAATGTTTGCAGACACTACCGTAAGAGCAGGCTCGTGTACGGTGTGGTCTTAGCCAATAATATAACATAAAATTTACAAGAACAGTTTACTAAATACAGTAAGTAACTTAATTCAGACCAATAAATAACACACAAGAGCAAGAAAAAAAAAAGAAGAAAGAGAAAAAGAGAGAAAAACACATTTAATATAAATTGACAATCAGACAGAAGCCAGTGATATTCAATAAAAACATGAATATAGTCGACAGAAATAAAAGGTAAAAAATACACACATTTGTTAATATCATATATCAAGGTACTAGGTACTAATCAGCACTATCGACAGATCTTTGAGGAAGATCGCTTCCAAGTCACTGAAACCTTAATAGTTCATAGATGTCCTTTAGATCCCTTCATAAATAGCGAAACTTTGGCAAATAAGCAGGAAGCTAGAGTCTTTATTTTAAACATTTTAGAACAAATTTACGCATGACTGTACACAACGCAATACGCTGGCCACTTGCTGCCATTGTTCTGTACAATGTGGAATAATTCTGAAAAGAAAATAAAATTGGAAAGTGGTTTCAAATCGAACGCAAAAAACAAACAAACCACGTATTCCGGCAATTAACAATTTTCGTGGTACTTGAATTTTCATTGTCTAGATGGGTATTTTAATCTCTACTCTATTTTCTAAAAAAAAAGTTCCCATTGAAACGCGTTCAATTGGCCAGAACCAGCATGTAATGAACAATGAAAAGTGTGGGGTAAATCACAGCTCCCCCTACAGGAGTGATGGAGGCTATGTTTAATCATATTCATAACTCTACAAAAAGGCCCTCTGTGCAACACAATGTTCTTTTGATGAGGGAGGTCTCTGTTTTCACGCCCCTCAGCAGGATATGACGTAAAGCATGTGGATGACGTCAAGATCAATCTAATCGATTGTGAACAAACAATTGAGGTCGCGGTGCCGGGGGAGTTACCGCTGCACTGCGGTCGGATCGGAGTCAACAATGACGCGCCGACAACTGTGCATCATCCCACCCCTTTTGTTGATTGGCGCGACGCGTGGCAGGGGAGGGTCCTTTATTTCTCTTCCGGTCTGCTGGGCTCCCTCAAGGGGTCGTTCATTCTAATTAACTCATAATCTGACTTGTTCTGATCTGCCACCGCCTCTCGCCTCGGTTCGTCGTGTGCCCGGAACTAATGACTGACTGACTGACTTCGCCACTATCAGGCCCTGCGAGTGTGTAAATAGGCTACACTGCACGACACACCATACTCTGCCTTGTACTTCGAAATATGTCGTAACAATACTGCCTTTACTATAATAATAATAATAATAATAATAATAATAATAATAATAATAATAATAATAATAATAATAATAAAATAATAATAATAATAAAAGTTGTCGGCATGTTAATTCAGTTTTCAAATCTAATTTAATACAGAAACATACAAGATTAAAGATGTACAACATTTTAGCACGATCAACTTTAGTTTATAGATCAGAAGCCAGGACTTTGACAAAGAAAAAAAATGTTCAACGTATAACTACCAACGAAATGAAATTCATAAGGAAAGCGGCGCGATACATACTTTGGGACAGAAAACGAAATAGAGAAATTTTGGAAGAATTGAACGTCCAACTATATTACATTTTCTTCAGATCTATAGAAACAACATGTCGAGAGAATGCCAACAGAAAGATGGCCAAAGGCAGTGCTACATTACCGTCCTTCTGGACAACGATCTGTTGGAAGACCATTAAAAAGCTGGCATGAGACCACTGGGACCGCAACAGACCACTAGGTCTAGTGCTTGAATTGGATGATGATGATGATGATGATGACGAGGGTGATGATGATGATAATAATAATAATAATAATAATAATAATAATAATAATAATAATAATAATAATAATAATAATAATAATAATGTGTTATGCTATTTCCTGTTCGGACTTCAAGAATGTGTCCCCCGCTCCATATGACATCCGGTTTAAAATATTATTGAGAAAGACTGCGAGTTATGTGTCAAGATTCATTCGAAGGATATATTGATGCCAATTTCCTTTATAAACTTTCATTTTTCGTTGATACTTAAATAATACGTTAATGCAGTGGTTCTCAAACTTTTAAACTCATATTTCATGTTGACGGACCTTCGAAATATTCTGTAAAATTTAGGCTCGTAATCACGTTCTCTACTCATTAAACATTTGCATAATGTAGTGAATTAAACATTCTTAATAAATTGACAGTAGGGGAGAGATGGGTAGTATCGGACATCGGGTAATCTCGGACAGTGCGTTTTTTTCATCTACCACCAGATGGTAGTACCTGAATGACAGAAACGTAACCTTGTCATTCAGGTATTATTATCTGGTGGTAGATGGAAGAAACGCACTGTCCGATATTACCCGATGTCCGATACTACCCAACTCTCCCCTAATATTAAATTTTAATTTTAGCTTTTGAATATAATCTGAAAATACATAAATGCAAATGTTTTTTCCATTGCTGAAGGGTTAATATTCCCTTAATTTTAATACCAATCAAAATTATTTTTTTTTCTACTTCCATAGGTATCGGACAAGAGTTCATCACCATGTGTTGCTAGAATGTCACTGAGAGTGAAAATGAATTATTGAATTATTGATTGATACCTCAACAAAAGTCTCTTAAGCGATCTCATTCCATTCAAACTCTGTAGCCTATCTCAAAAGTCTGAGATAAACAAAATACGAGTATATTCCAGTCAGTTGGTACAAATCAGAGAACGTGATAACGATAAGCTTAACTAAAATACCGTTTGAAAATACATTTTGAGTTTATCCCCATTAGGCCTAATATAATTCTTCCGACAGCTGTTGTCCTATGATTCACTCAGCCTTTAAAAGAAATGAGCACCAGAGGACAAAGATGGTCAGCAAGTAGGACTGACATCTCAATTACAACTCAATGCTGATTGCCGCATAAGGTCAGACACTCACATTTACATTTAGCCCTATATCCCGCCATCTTGATGACCGCTACTTGGATAGTTTTGCTTTGTATTTCTTTTCTTGCGTTAGCAATAGTAAAATTTTAGCTTTCCAGGGTAAAATTTCATTACGATGTAAAATTTTAATAAATGATAGTATAATAGAACAAGTTACAAATTTCAAATATTTAGGTTGTGAACTCGGCAACACAAGAGAACTAGACCTACAAAAGAAATTACAGAGTTTTAATCAAATATGCGGGACAATTTGACGGACCCTTTTAAACAAAACACGGAAAGATATGATCTTGAAATTTTATAAAGTCATAGAAGTTCCAACTTTTCTTTATGGTTCGGAATGCTGTGCTCTTAAAAAGGTCAAAAACATAAAATAGAAGTATCAGGAATGAGATTCTTGAGAGCTGTTGCTGGACACAGAAGGTCGGATAAACAACATAATGTGTCAATAAGAGAAGAATTGAACATATTTGATTTAAATAAAATAAAAGAATGGCAAGAAAATTATTAGGATCATGTGTTATGGATGCCAGATTCCCGCATCCCCAAAAATATATTAACAGTATAAGCCTAAAGGGAGAAGAGAGAGAGGAAGATCTATGAAGAGATGGATGGACCAGTTTCTTTGAGAGGACACAACAGGTCGAAAGGCCTAATCCCTGAAGAAAAAGAAGAAGAAGAAGAAGAAGATGAAGAAGAAGCAGAAGAAGAAGTGCTGACATTCGTCTTATGGTCCAGAAGGGAGTAAGATAATACGGGACGAATAAATCTCGTTCCTGCGAAATTAGTTTTTCTTTAGCCAGTTCCTACAGCGATAGGCTACGTTAGTACTAGGACAGCCAAGACTAAAATTTTAATTGTGTAGAGATTTGTGTCTTGTTCTTTAAGTAACTGCCTTTACTGTATTATTCTCATATTATTATTACTATTATTATTTGTCCACCGTTGTAGCTGAGGGGTTAGCGAGTCCAACTCCGAACCCAGCGGTCCCGGGTCAGTCCACTCTCGGTCAGGACGAGTTGCCTGGGTGACGTTTTTTCGGTTTTTTTTCCTCATTCCTCTGGACGAATATCAGGTAACTTTATCAGGCGATTGGAACCCCACTCATCTTCGCCACTTCCTTTCCTCCCCCATCACCCTTTCCTCATCATCCCGTTTCTGGTTTTTCAGATCACTCTACCGGCGGCCTCCCGAAGCTGCTGACTCTCTCGACCGGCCTCCGTGGAATGTAGTTCAGCGATATTGGATGGCCTCTGCAATGGCACCCAAGGCGGACCTACTCGGGGGAGGAGTTTCGCCTCGGACCGACAGGCGGGCCTTGGGGGAATTTGCCTAAGCACGAATGGTATATGGATTCTGTCAGCTGTAGGGACCGGTCGTTAGAGAGTCATGTGGTTAGGGCGGTGCGCGTAGGGGATCTGTGGCATGCAACTCATTCCATATCGAGGGTTAGCGCAATAGATCTCAATAGGTCGCAGTGCTGGGCCATCAGTGCTCCTCTCAGTTAAATTCCATTCCATTCCATTATTATTATTTATTATTATTTTTCTTCGATGTGTCTCCAGTTATAACGTTGCCGTTTGCACGAGTACGGTGCTTAAAATTAAGTGGAGTAATTATCCAGTCTTAGTATCCAATATCACTTCTCCACTTAAAAGTAATAAAGCATATGAATTTCACTATGTAATGACAAATTGAACGCGTATCTATTTAAGTAATAATGCACCTTAAAACGCTTGTAACGGGAATATAACTATAAACGTGGAGTTATGTCACGTGACCGACAGGAGCGTGTGATCATGAGAGCTTGTGAGAGCCCCAGTAATCAGAGGGGTCCGCCCCAAGGGGCCGTGGAAACCGCACCAGCCTCTTGACATCTCTGCCACCAACTTCACTTCATTATTCCAGCCGCAGGACGGCCTGTCCACTCACTTTTTAAGGGCCACGTGAATCGCGGTACCGAACATTAAAAATCGATTATTTAACGACTCTATATCAACCAGTGGCGTACTCAGAATTTTGTCAATGGATGGTTATTATTAAAATTATTTACAGTTGACATTATCGGTATTCTAAACTTTGTTTATTATTATTATTATTATTATTATTATTATTATTATTATTATTATTATTATGGTACGGTATATTCATTAATATTATACTATGTTCTAATAGAACATATTCATGAAAATCCTTATAAAATCTTTGAAACGTATTTTTTTCACAGCGCTCCAATTTTTAACAAATTTTAACTTGTGTTTAATTTTGTATAATGAAAAATGCTTATGTCAATATTACTCTTACACAATAATTATATTTGTAGATTATAAATGTTAGATGTTATGTTTTATTTAACGACGCTCGCAACTGCCGAGGTTACATCAGCGTCGCCGGTATGCCAGAATTTTGTCCCACAGGAGTTCTTTTACATGTCAATAAATCTACTGAAATGAGCCTGTCGCATTTAAGCACACTTATATGCCATCGACCTGGCCCGGGATAGAACCCGCAACCTCGGGCGTGGAAGGCCAGCGCTATACCAACTGCGCCAATCAGGCCGACACTGTAGGCTATACGATAGGTAAAACACTTTATTTTACATAACAGGAAAATTCATGGAAGCAACCAAATATATTGAAATATATTTAATTAAAAACAATAATGTAATATGGAACTCACCAACGATGAAGAATGAAACTGACATGATCAATATATGCTTGTAGGGTTAGGAGGACTATGCCTTATGTCGATATAGATTTTGTTACTCTGACAGTGAAAAATTTGAGAAGGGAAAACGATTATGGATGTAAAAATACTCAAATCTAAATATGTCATTTTTTTAAGTTAAAGCGGGGGTTCAAACCCGGTAACCCCCCCTCCTTGCGTACGCCCCTGATATCAACTGTAAATTTATTTATAAATTTTTTTATTGTTTTCATTTTCTGGGCAAGATAGTGTATCGTGTCTTATTTTTTGATTACATGAAAGACATATCGTCGTTGTTTCTGCAATAACTCCTATGTGCAAAATATAACATTTTTCAGTAGGAAGAAAAAACACATTTATTCATCCTATAGCAGCCGTACATAGGAGACTCTGAATTCTTACATTTTCGAAACAAAGAAATATAATTACATATAGGAGATTTTATCATTTGCTGTATCACTATTTAAGTTATTTAATAGAGCAAAAATCTGAAAATCGATTAATATGTAATTATTGTGTTGAATTGTATTGTGTATTCTTATTGTATTGTGTATATAATAATGTGTATTGTAATTTTATTGTGTATACCACTGCCACCGGGTGCTTGCCCACTTGCAGTGTAAATAAATACATAGGCCTACATAATAGGAGTTATTGCAGGAACAACGACGATATATCTTTTCCTATGTATTTTTTACCTTCAACTTCTCAGTTTCCACCATGCTAGGAGGAGAGAATATATTAACTTTTACTAGAAGGCGACTTCAATAAAAAAAACACACGCACACGCACACGGACGGACACACACACACACACACACACACACACACACACACACACACACACACACACACACACACACACACACACACACGCTTTTCGTATTTAAATCTTATAATGTAATTAAAAATAGACATGAACTAAATTTAATCAATTTGATAATTCCATTACATTTTTACTGTATATAGTGCCCAGAAATTCAATTAATCTTGTGTTCCTATTCTTCTGCTCTGCCACCACCTCATGATAACCTCTTGTATGTTTGATTTCCCGAAAAATGAAACTACCGCACCATTTCTCACACTCGTTTTACAATACCCACTTGTCGAATTCCTAAATAAAAAAATAGAATGAACCTGTATAGACGTAGTAGCAGGGGACTTAAAATCCGCCCTCAAGATTTCTGAAAGAACTCCTCTAAAACTCGTCGAATCATAAAATGTTGTAACTAACAATCATCGAAAGACAGTCATTAGCGGATTTTTCTCACGGAGTTAGAAGAAAAGAATCCCAAGTGTTGGTCTGTGCTTGTGTTTTGTTTTCAGCAACTTGAAGTTGTTTTGTTAGTGGCGGTGCTCCTTGACGAGGGGCGTGCATTGTTTTTCAAGTAAGAGGGCGTGAGAACCGCTCGTTCATTACGTCACAGAGCCTGTCTCAACAGCTAAGGGAGTTTTCATAACATTTCTGAGCGAAGTAAATAAAAGATCTGCATTTATTCACGGCATCCACGAGTGGATGGAAGGGGAATCCTGCAATGTGCCCCAACGAACAATTTGTGTGCTCTAGTCAACTAACTATGGATATAACTATTCTATTGGCACAGAGGACGAAACTAAGTTCAATTATTTTATTCCCGACTTTCTGCTTCGTTGTTTTCTGTGTTCCTACTGTGATCTGTGACTCAAATTATAGTGTTCGTGACTACAAATACAGATGATGTGTCAGGGCAGACTCGTCTAATTTCGTGATACTAAGATTTTGGTGTAAAAATAAGGTTCATATTTAAAAAAAAAATAGTGTTTTTAATGTAGGTACATCATTAGGGTTCAGGAAGTTACATATCAGCATTTTTACCTCAAATAAATTTATACAGTAGTTACAAACAAGCAATATAAATACAGAATGTTAAGGAAAAAAGTATCCAATATTTTAGGAGGTGCTAGTATGCATCAAAACAAGAAAAAAAGTCTAATAAACATGGGTCCTACAACACATACTTTCTGAGATCTGAACACTTGTTCATAGCAGGTGCTCAATGTGACGTCCATTCATGGCAATGCATTCCTCTGCCCTTCGGCGTAAGGAATCACGCACTCTTTGAAATTGACCTGGTTGTTCTTGATAACCAAAAGTCTAGGGGATTTAGATTTGAGGAACGAGCAGGCCTCCCCAATCAATCCAGCGGTCCTGAAATATCAGCGTCAGATGTTCACGCTCATTGCGGAAAAAGTGTGCTGGTGTGTCGTCATGCATGAACCACATCTGTAGTCTTTGCTGACATGGCACATACTCTAGCAAGGTAGGCAATACGTTAATTGGAAAATCCTGATAACGAGCCCAAGTTAATCTATGTGATAGCACGTATGGATCTTAATCTATCGTCAAGAACGCCTGCCCATACGTTGATTGAGAATCGGTGCTGATGCTCTGTTTCTTAAAGGGCATGGGAATTTTCATTAGCCCACACATGCTGATTACGAAAATTCACATCATCATCTCTGCTGAACCCCGCTCATATCCGCAACCAAACTTTTCCTTTCAGTATTCCTTACGACGTATCAGTATTCCATGCCAGGGATGTCAACTATGGTATGATTATCTGGTAGCCTGCTGTATTGTAGGTTAGAAAAATGCATAAATGGACGTCACATTGAGCACCTCCTATGAACAAGTGTTAACCCTTAAATTGACAAAGTATTCTATAGGATACAATAGGCTATATGCTATAATTTTAATGGAATAGAAAAAAAAATTGGTAGGAAAATTAAAATTTCACAATACTATAATATTTTTTTTTTATCCAGGTTGTCTTTCGACATTTCTGGTCTTCTCTCCTGGCCGTGGCTTAGTTGTAACCCACTTCTGAGGTTGGGGCGCCTGGAAGGCGGAGTTACATTACCCCGATGATGTGATAGGATGATTATGATAATGTGGTGCCAGGAGAGGTCTTAAATCTAAACTTAATCTAAATTCCAGACCATGGACGAACACAGGAATAATCCCCTTTAAGGAAAAATTCCTGTGCTCTAACCAGGAATCGAACCCGGAACCTCATGAACTATAGCCAGAAGCTCTGACCACTAGACCATGCGGCTGGTCATATACTATAATATTGTACAACATTGCGATAGTTGTTTTCTTTACAGTCCGACAAAGTTTAATAAACTAGTGTGAGAAATTAAGTTTTGCCAATTTAAGGGTTAATTACCTCGGACTCACATATTTGAAAAACGAAGATTTTACAAATGAAATAAATAAATTCAATTACATATATGGTACAATAAGATGATGTTTAAAGACTACGCGGAAAGACATCAAACTTAAATTTTACAAAGTGGTAGCAGTTCCTATGTTGATGTATGGTGCAGAATTCTGCGTTCTAAATAAGAAAGAAAAATGCAGAACAGAAGCTGCAAAAATGAGATTTTTGAGAAATGTGGCTGGATATACTTTATGGGATAGGAGAAGAAATGATGACATTCGAAAAGAACTAAAAATATTCAAACTAACAGAAAAAATATCTCAATATAGGAACGATTGGCTGGAGCATCTAGAACGGATGGAAGATGACCACATTCCGAAATTAATTTTAAATTATAACCCGAAAGGTGCAAGGAATGTTGGCAGACCGAGGAGGAGATTCATACAACAGTTGTAATTTATGAGACCTGAACGAGCCAGTTATGGTTTAAACCCTGAAGCTGATGATGATGATGATTAATACATAAATATGAAAAGAGGTCTATAATAGGCTCTAGGATATTAAAATGGCGAATATTCCTCCTAGATTTTGTTGAGAGAGGCAGCGCAGAATGTTTTGAGTGCGGGCCACTCCACCCTCAACCATCTCCTTTATAACATTTTAATGTTACGGCCGCGTCCGTCTGCTATTTCTGAACTTTGCTGTCTAAAAGTGGCCGAGAAACGAGTAAAAAATGTGCACTCGCCACTATATTTAAAACAAAAACCTCACCGCGAGTTGCACATGTGGGTGAGGAAAGTCTCTGGTCTATTTATTATACAACAGGAAGCGACATTATCTGCGTCATCTAATAGATCGCTACGATTGAGGGACGGGACTCCTTGCTCCTCGTCCAGGTGCGGCGATCGCTGACAACTGACATATTACGTAACACCCGCGACGTCAGGTATTCATGTCCCACGCTTACGACTTCCTGTCGTCACAAATCTGTGTCTCTGGGTCACAGAATTCACTTAAAATAAAAAAACCATAGGGAATGGCGATTACGATGAATTAGAAAAATTCATGACGTCAGAAATCGAGGCTGCAGATAAGTTAGGATATAAGAAAACCGCAGAGCAGCTGAACGGCTAGGGCTAATGTCAACTTTCCATGCTGGATACACAGATTCAAATTTCGATGGATGCAAGCCGAATTTTTGGTGAATAAAAACCGTGTGTGGGATAAGTTTTCGTGCCAGAGGTCCATAATTCCTAAATATTATTAAAATAAATGCTTTAGACCAGGCGTTCTCAACCTGGTGCTCTGTTAATGACATTTGATGCTCTCATCTTGCGAGTAAAAAGCGCTCGCGAGCACGAACGCTCCTGAGGTCCTTTTTTTCAATTCAAACTCTGTTGTACAGCCCGAACAGAAAGTGTTTATATCCATCCATTATACTATTTTAGCGACCTAATAGGCCTTCCCGTATTTCATGCCGTATGACCCCTTTCAATTCAGTCTGAAAAATCAAGATTATTCAAGAGGATAATGTGGCTGATAGTGAGAAACTTCAGTTGATAGATCTCCAGTCCACCTTAGCGCTGAAATATTTGTTTTAAAGGAGAAATTCATAGCCTTTGAGGGGGGGGGGAGAAGATACAAGAAGACTCCAAATAATGCTGAATGTTTCTTTCAAATGTTTGGCTATATTAGGGACAACCAACCTATGCGAAAAAACTTTCTCACTTATGAAATACCTCAAGAACAAAACACGATCACGATTAAATGATTCAAATCTGCAAAACTGTTTCTCCTTGGTCATCACTAAAATCCTGAGTGACATTCAAATTCAAGGATATCATTACCATGGCGAGTGTTTAACATTTTATTTATTTATTTTATTTATGTATACGAATACAATATAGGTTTACTTGTCGGTAGCACAGTTGGTATGGCGCTGGCCTTCTATGCTCGAGGTTGCGGGTTCGATCCCGGCCGAGGTCGATGGCATTTAAGTGTGTTTAAATGTGACAGGCTCATGTCAATAGATTTACTGGCATGTAAAAGAACTCCTGCGGGACAAAAATTCGGCACACCGGCGACGCTGATATAACCTCTGAAAATGCGAGCGTCGTTAAATAAACGATAACTTTAATATAGGTTTACTTCACAAGCATGGACGTACAAGAAAAACTCATGAGAGATAGAGACAGAAGTTTAAACCAGGCATAGGTCTAAAACAAAACGACGGAGAAGATGACGATAATGACAACTTCAATAGAAAGATCTGTTATAAGTTATACTTTTTAAAAATTTATTTTAAGTTCAAGAAACGTTTTCAAGTTTTCTGCAGTATTTAAAATAGGTTCGCTTGTGTTCCAGACGGTACTTACGAATCGGTAGTTTAAAGTTGAAATGGGGCGCTTTGGAGACATGTAGGCCTAAATTATGTTCTGTTGGTGTGTTCTGCAGCATTTAAAAATCACGAACAGTAAAGATGTAATATATGTATCTCTACATTTTGCTTGCATTTGTTGGCAACCTTGATACACACAACAGTGATGTAATGAGGCCATAAAACTGAAACAGATTTACATGACGTAGTATAAAACAAATTAATTAAACTAACACATGTGTGCGCGCACATCAGTATGCATACCTCAGAATAGGATGAAAAAACGATACGGAGTTAGCTTAATGGAAGAGAACGTCGTTACTAAGAAGAAAACATTCTATTTGGATCACCGATTTTCAGAATAGATCTAATTCTATTTAAGATGGAAGCTAACTGCTGTAAAACGAATCTTACATGTAAGTAAAGTCAAATTACATAACAATCAAAGGTATCCGGGTTATTGACAGCGAAAACTACGACTTGTCACCTCTTTAGTGAATGAACGAACATACAGTATCTACTTCCCACTTCTTGAAGGAGCTCCAATAGCTCAGAGATTAAAAGGTGGGCAGGGATTTTGAGTTCGAGAGGATGTCGTTTTAGGGGAGATGTTCTAAGGTTCCATTCAACATTAAACAATTCATTCCACTCGCATCCTCCATGTTAGCTCTGTCTTTTCCGTCACATTTCACGCAAACAATAAATATGGGTTACATGTGGCGTGCGACTTTGGGTGACGCCGGATAGAGATGGAAACCCAGATTACTGTTTCCCTGTGAAACTTTCGAGACCGTGTACCGGCATCTGGCAGGAACGAGGCTTTTCTGAGACCTGCTTTAGTGGTGAACCTCGCTAGCATACGGCGTCAGTCGGAGGACGTCCAGTTGGCGACACGCTCTGGAATTTGTGGTATCGAGGCTAAAAATCCATCCCCTACCTCCTGGAGATTGAATGCATAATGGAACAGTTGTGACCTAAATGAAGAACTCGTCCTCACGCACGCACACAAGAGGTGTACCTTGAACACCTTTCCACTGCTGGTAAAGTACATAAAAATTCGTAATTAAGTTTGGAAGCTTCGGTCTACTTTTATATTCAGGTGAATTCAGGAATCTCGTACTTGCTGAAGTAGTTACAATTGGTTAAATTCAGACGACTGATCCCATCTGCTATTTTGATAGATGGATTTATTCAGCAATATTATACATACAGATACATTAAACTATCATAATTTTCTCTTAAATTCACTGCACGGGTCTTTTGACCGTACGTGCTGTATAAAAACAAGTCCTACTTTATAGATTTCAACCCCCTCACTGATTAGATACAACCACTCTCCAAAAGAACACACAGATTAATATGAGAATGACACAAACAAAACACATTATATAATATATCCTAACCTAATATACAAACAAGCATAAAAGTATATAATTGAATAGTTACCGTTATCCCTTCGTCAATTCATATCATAAATGTCAACAGCTGAAGTTCTAAGCTGTCTCGCCTTCAAGAGGAACAATCCAATATTTCGTTCGCATTCTCTTTTCCCCATGAAGTCAAGACATACAAGCGAACCCCTATTCTGACTTGGCATCAAGGGTGGTAGATATTTTCTCCGGATATGTTCCGTTTCGTCACACTGGGATAAAATGTGTCTCCAGGAGTCCTTTTCCCCACACAAAGGATAGAGGCGCTCTCCTTCTTCGTTGACAATTTTATTACCCTTCCATGCCCCCAATCTTAGCTACGCTACACCTGCTGTACTGTCTTTGTTACAAGAATTTATGTAGTCCAATTAAGCATGAGATCTGATTGTAAATGTAGTGAGCATTTTTCCGAGCATCATCTACTATTTGTAAAATGTTTTAAAAAGCAGAATATGTACTCTTTTGTTCACCTACATATGAAGGTAGACACACATGCAACCTTTGAAACGTTGCGAAGTTCTGCATAGGTCCACTTCAAACAGTAGTAAAGGTCTAAGCTACAACCCTCCTGAATAATTCACAATAATTGTTTCTTCCCTTAATTGTAACAACACGCATCCACACACACACATACATATGATGAGAATGTGCCCAATACGCCAATAATGGAAACTGGAAATTAATTACATCCCGGGAAGGGATTCCAGTTGGAAGAACCAAGAAGATGCTAATTGTTTTTAAAAATTATTTGGGATGGAATAGATTATAGTCTTGAAGACGTAGGTGATTAGGCTACTATTACTGTATTATCATGATGATAATTATGCTAATGATAATGTAGATTTAAATATTAGAATATACAGAGGTGTGAAAATTATTAGAATAATCTTAATTTTAAAGGTTTTTTAATAGTTCCTTCACAAATATTAATTGAATTGATGAATATTGGTATATATTACTATACTGATGTAGGATATATTTACTACTAACAATGCCGGAAAGCATTGTTGTACATTGGTATTTTTCTTATTTTACAATTGTTATGGGAATTCAGAAATTATTATATTATGTGGTGGAATTGGAAACATAAAAAATTATATGAACAAAACAGATGTATACGTTCATTTGAACCTTCACAACAATGTAAACGCAAAGAACAATTTGTTTAAAGCATTTCTTAATTAATTTTTGATGTTTCCAATTCCGCCAACATAATATAATAATTTCTGAATTCCCATAACAATTGTAAAATAAGAAAAATACCAATGTACAACAATGCTTTCCGGCATTGTTAGTAGTAAATATATCCTAAATCAGTATAGTAATATCATATACCAATATTCATCAATTCAATGAATATTTGTGAAGGAACTATAAAAAAAACCTTTAAAATCAAGATTATTGTAATAATTTTCACACCTCTGTAGATCGATAACTATTAATTTTCCATCTCTCTCATCTTGAAAATCGAAACAAGAAGTTCCATCCTAAATTTTATGCTTGCAATATTAGTGAAGACAGTCTAATCTCCCGACAGTATATCCCAATGAGTTATACATGTAGAAGTGGTCTTGCTCAATGGTAGTTTAGACATGTACACCAGACAATATTTATTGCGGAAATAAATACAATTTTAAAACCAGTAAACATCCTATGACTCAATCTTGCAGATGCGTCTGTTTCTTCTTCAACATAGGTGACACATAAATCGTTCAGCAAAGAAGAATGTGATAGCCACAAATAACGCAAAGTAGGACAGAGTTATTAATCTTGTTGGATAAATATCAGACCATTGTACAGTGCTATCAATACGTCATGAAAATGCAGGACCATATTTCACACAGTTGGTAGTAATTTGCAGTCTTCATTGTAGACGGAGAACCAATCTTTAACGAGTGTTTACTCATGGTCAGCGTGCAATGTTTTAGCTTAGTGCAAAACCAAACATATTGCAGCAAGGAACAAGGTAAAGGTCATTATTAAAAAACCGTATGCCGAAAATGACACATACTGTCTTGTACGTTTTTCTATATTGGGAAACTTACATAGTTCGTTATCCAAGCCTTTAGCTCAAATGGCTAAAAAATCACCTTGAAATTTAAAAAAAAATCATAAAAACCACCCTCAAATAAAAAAAATGATCTAAAAGTTTAAAACAGGAAAAAATGACCAAAAATGACGTAAAAACTCTACATTTCTGTAATCAGTAGTTCGTATCCGGAATTTATATATTTACGGGCGTTGTAAAGGATATAAAGATAGAAAAAAGATGGCATGTCATCAAAATCAGCGCCCTGGTCATTACACTTAAAGGAACCGACTATTGTTTATACCAAAATATTATTTTCCACTGTATAACACACCTCCTTCCTAAGAAAGATTCGTAGAAGCAACAGGTTGATGAAGCAACATAATTGAAGGCTTCAGAGCCATAGTGGGCAAAATGCAATTTATTAAAAACGGAGAAAGCAAGGGTTAAAGTTAAGTGAATACCATAGTTTAATGAAGATTGACATATCATTTAGTTTTAATGTGTATACTTCATATTACTTGCTATATGTTTCCATTGAATTATGGTAATAACTTCATTTTAACCCTTGTTATCTACGGTTTTAGTAAATGGCGCTTGGCCCACTATGGTTCTGAATCCTTCAATTGTAAAGTGTGATCCCAAAACTCGCTCATAAATAAATAAATAAATAAATAAATAAATAAATAAATAAATAAATAAATAAATAAATAAATAAATAAATAAATAAATAAATAAATAAATAAATAAATAAATAAATAAATAAATAAATAAATAAATAAATAAATAAATAAATAAATAAATAAATAAATAAATAAATAAATAAATAAATAAATAAATAAATAAATAAATAAATAAATAAATAAATAAATAAATAAATAAATAAATAAATAAATAAATAAATAAATAAATAAATAAATAAATAAATAAATAAATAAATAAATAAATAAATAAATAAATAAATAAATAAATAAATAAATAAATAAATAAATAAATAAATAAATAAATAAATAAATAAATAAATAAATAAATAAATAAATAAATAAATAAATAAATAAATAAATAAATAAATAAATAAATAAATAAATAAATAAATAAATAAATAAATAAATAAATAAATAAATAAATAAATAAATAAATAAATAAATAAATAAATAAATAAATAAATAAATAAATAAATAAATAAATAAATAAATAAATAAATAAATAAATAAATAAATAAATAAATAAATAAATAAATAAATAAATAAATAAATAAATAAATAAATAAATAAATAAATAAATAAATAAATAAATAAATAAATAAATAAATAAATAAATAAATAAATAAATAAATAAATAAATAAATAAATAAATAAATAAATAAATAAATAAATAAATAAATAAATAAATAAATAAATAAATAAATAAATAAATAAATAAATAAATAAATAAATAAATAAATAAATAAATAAATAAATAAATAAATAAATAAATAAATAAATAAATAAATAAATAAATAAATAAATAAATAAATAAATAAATAAATAAATAAATAAATAAATAAATAAATAAATAAATAAATAAATAAATAAATAAATAAATAAATAAATAAATAAATAAATAAATAAATAAATAAATAAATAAATAAATAAATAAATAAATAAATAAATAAATAAATAAATAAATAAATAAATAAATAAATAAATAAATAAATAAATAAATAAATAAATAAATAAATAAATAAATAAATAAATAAATAAATAAATAAATAAATAAATAAATAAATAAATAAATAAATAAATAAATAAATAAATAAATAAATAAATAAATAAATAAATAAATAAATAAATAAATAAATAAATAAATAAATAAATAAATAAATAAATAAATAAATAAATAAATAAATAAATAAATAAATAAATAAATAAATAAATAAATAAATAAATAAATAAATAAATAAATAAATAAATAAATAAATAAATAAATAAATAAATAAATAAATAAATAAATAAATAAATAAATAAATAAATAAATAAATAAATAAATAAATAAATAAATAAATAAATAAATAAATAAATAAATAAATAAATAAATAAATAAATAAATAAATAAATAAATAAATAAATAAATAAATAAATAAATAAATAAATAAATAAATAAATAAATAAATAAATAAATAAATAAATAAATAAATAAATAAATAAATAAATAAATAAATAAATAAATAAATAAATAAATAAATAAATAAATAAATAAATAAATAAATAAATAAATAAATAAATAAATAAATAAATAAATAAATAAATAAATAAATAAATAAATAAATAAATAAATAAATAAATAAATAAATAAATAAATAAATAAATAAATAAATAAATAAATAAATAAATAAATAAATAAATAAATAAATAAATAAATAAATAAATAAATAAATAAATAAATAAATAAATAAATAAATAAATAAATAAATAAATAAATAAATAAATAAATAAATAAATAAATAAATAAATAAATAAATAAATAAATAAATAAATAAATAAATAAATAAATAAATAAATAAATAAATAAATAAATAAATAAATAAATAAATAAATAAATAAATAAATAAATAAATAAATAAATAAATAAATAAATAAATAAATAAATAAATAAATAAATAAATAAATAAATAAATAAATAAATAAATAAATAAATAAATAAATAAATAAATAAATAAATAAATAAATAAATAAATAAATAAATAAATAAATAAATAAATAAATAAATAAATAAATAAATAAATAAATAAATAAATAAATAAATAAATAAATAAATAAATAAATAAATAAATAAATAAATAAATAAATAAATAAATAAATAAATAAATAAATAAATAAATAAATAAATAAATAAATAAATAAATAAATAAATAAATAAATAAATAAATAAATAAATAAATAAATAAATAAATAAATAAATAAATAAATAAATAAATAAATAAATAAATAAATAAATAAATAAATAAATAAATAAATAAATAAATAAATAAATAAATAAATAAATAAATAAATAAATAAATAAATAAATAAATAAATAAATAAATAAATAAATAAATAAATAAATAAATAAATAAATAAATAAATAAATAAATAAATAAATAAATAAATAAATAAATAAATAAATAAATAAATAAATAAATAAATAAATAAATAAATAAATAAATAAATAAATAAATAAATAAATAAATAAATAAATAAATAAATAAATAAATAAATAAATAAATAAATAAATAAATAAATAAATAAATAAATAAATAAATAAATAAATAAATAAATAAATAAATAAATAAATAAATAAATAAATAAATAAATAAATAAATAAATAAATAAATAAATAAATAAATAAATAAATAAATAAATAAATAAATAAATAAATAAATAAATAAATAAATAAATAAATAAATAAATAAATAAATAAATAAATAAATAAATAAATAAATAAATAAATAAATAAATAAATAAATAAATAAATAAATAAATAAATAAATAAATAAATAAATAAATAAATAAATAAATAAATAAATAAATAAATAAATAAATAAATAAATAAATAAATAAATAAATAAATAAATAAATAAATAAATAAATAAATAAATAAATAAATAAATAAATAAATAAATAAATAAATAAATAAATAAATAAATAAATAAATAAATAAATAAATAAATAAATAAATAAATAAATAAATAAATAAATAAATAAATAAATAAATAAATAAATAAATAAATAAATAAATAAATAAATAAATAAATAAATAAATAAATAAATAAATAAATAAATAAATAAATAAATAAATAAATAAATAAATAAATAAATAAATAAATAAATAAATAAATAAATAAATAAATAAATAAATAAATAAATAAATAAATAAATAAATAAATAAATAAATAAATAAATAAATAAATAAATAAATAAATAAATAAATAAATAAATAAATAAATAAATAAATAAATAAATAAATAAATAAATAAATAAATAAATAAATAAATAAATAAATAAATAAATAAATAAATAAATAAATAAATAAATAAATAAATAAATAAATAAATAAATAAATAAATAAATAAATAAATAAATAAATAAATAAATAAATAAATAAATAAATAAATAAATAAATAAATAAATAAATAAATAAATAAATAAATAAATAAATAAATAAATAAATAAATAAATAAATAAATAAATAAATAAATAAATAAATAAATAAATAAATAAATAAATAAATAAATAAATAAATAAATAAATAAATAAATAAATAAATAAATAAATAAATAAATAAATAAATAAATAAATAAATAAATAAATAAATAAATAAATAAATAAATAAATAAATAAATAAATAAATAAATAAATAAATAAATAAATAAATAAATAAATAAATAAATAAATAAATAAATAAATAAATAAATAAATAAATAAATAAATAAATAAATAAATAAATAAATAAATAAATAAATAAATAAATAAATAAATAAATAAATAAATAAATAAATAAATAAATAAATAAATAAATAAATAAATAAATAAATAAATAAATAAATAAATAAATAAATAAATAAATAAATAAATAAATAAATAAATAAATAAATAAATAAATAAATAAATAAATAAATAAATAAATAAATAAATAAATAAATAAATAAATAAATAAATAAATAAATAAATAAATAAATAAATAAATAAATAAATAAATAAATAAATAAATAAATAAATAAATAAATAAATAAATAAATAAATAAATAAATAAATAAATAAATAAATAAATAAATAAATAAATAAATAAATAAATAAATAAATAAATAAATAAATAAATAAATAAATAAATAAATAAATAAATAAATAAATAAATAAATAAATAAATAAATAAATAAATAAATAAATAAATAAATAAATAAATAAATAAATAAATAAATAAATAAATAAATAAATAAATAAATAAATAAATAAGAATGTCTATGAATATGGCCCTATATGATTATGTTTGAGACCTCTATCATGCGTATTTTTAACTTATTTCTTACAAAACAACGCCAATCCTTGTCTAAAAGTCTGTGTTATTGCGCTTGTCACTTGAAAACTCGCTCAGTCCGTAGACCAGTGGATAAAAAAGTTAGCCGTCCTTTTATAAAAATGGACTGAACGCGTTTTGGGATCATACTCTTCAATTATTCAGGGTACGTTATCATTTCTTCTTGTTCTATAATAATAATAATAATAATAATAATAATAATAATAATAATAATAATAATAATAATAATAATAATAATAATAATAAAATAATAATAATAATAATAATAATAATAATAATAATAATAATAATAATAATAATAATAATTACTTACTGGCCTTTAAGGAACCCGGAGGTTCATTGCCGCTCTCACATAAGCCCGTCATAGGTCCCTATCCTGAGCAAGATCAATCCAGTCTCTATCTTCATATCCCACCTCCCTCAAATCCATTTTAATATTATTTTCCCATCTACGTCTCGGCCTCCCTAAAGGTCTTTTTCCCTCCGCCTCCCAACGAACATTCTATATGCATTTCTGGATTCGCCCATACGTGCTACATGCCCTGCCCATGTCAAACGTCTGGATTTAATGTTCCTAATTATGTCAGGTGAAGAATACAATGCGTGCAGTTCTGTGTTGTGTAACTTCCTCCATTCTCCTGTAACTTCTTCCCTCTTAGCCCCAAATATTTTCCTAAGCAACTTATTCTCAAATACCCTTAACCTATGTTCCTCTCTCAAAGTGAGAGTCCAAGTTTCACAACCATAAAGAACAACCGGTAATATAACTATTTTATAAATTCTAACTTTCAGATTTTTTGACAGCAGACTGGATGATAAAAGTTTCTCAACCGAATAATAACAGGCATTTCCCATATTTATTCTGTGTTTAATTTCCTCCCGGGAATCATTTATATTTGTTACTGTTGCTCCCAGGTATATGAATTTTTCCACCTCTTCAAAGGATAAATTTCCAATTTTTATATTTCCATTTCGTACAATATTCTCGTCACGAGACATAATCATATACTTTGTCTTTTCGGGATTTACTTCCAAACCTATCTCTCTACTTGCTTCAAGTAAAATTCCCGTGTTTTCCCTAATCGTTTGTGGATTTTCTCGTAACATATTCACGTCATCCGCATAGACAAGCAGCTGATGTAACCCGTTCAATTCCAAACCCTCTCTGTTATCCTGGACTTTCCTAATGGCATACTCTAGAGCAAAGTTAAAAAGTAAAGGTGATAGTGCACCTCCTTGCTTTAGTCCACAGTGAATTTGGAAACGCATCTGACAGAAACTGACCTATAATAATAATAATAATAATAATAATAATAATAATAATAATAATAATAATAATAATAATAATGATAATAATAATAATAATAATAATAATAATAATAATAATAATAATAATAATAATAGTAGTAGTAGTAGTAGTAGTGATAGTAGTAGTAGTAGTAGTAGTAATTTTTGTGGAAAATCAAAAAGCAGCATACAGGCCACTAGCAGGCCTACTTATAAGGACGGCTCAGTTCAAAAGGGAAACACTCAAAATTTAAAGTTGGGAGAAACTCGCATTTTAAAGCTTTACGTTGCTGTGAAAAATCAAGGATCGTTGAAATTACTCGAAACTCTATCATTACTCTAATGATGTTTTATATATAGCCCCCAGTCTCAAATTACAATGTGTTGAATGGATTTTTCACAGCAACATGAAGCTTTAAAATTCAGGTTTCTCAAAACTTCAAATTTTGAGTTGCTTTCCTTTTCGATAATATGAATGTATGCAAAAGAAGAAAAATGATTCCAGACATAAAATTAATTAATTGATAATAGGCCTAATGTTAGCATGGAGAAGAAATAAATTCCAGTCATTAAGTCTCTGAAATTAGTAGTTGCATGCTGAGCGCAGAAATATGATGCAATTCAGTGACGGGAAACAGCCGTGAAAACCAGTATGGCGAATAGTACTAAAATTACTAATAATATTAATGGAGTTACAGTTGAACTAGAACTAAATGCATTTCTAATGGCTAAAGTGTATTAGGTTACTACACGTAAGTGATTATTTAGAATTCATATCGAGCTCTCCTCTTGTGTGATAAATAAAAATCAAATAATTTCTTAAGCGTTCAAAAATATATAGTCTCGTTTTCTGTACAGTACGGAAAAAGAAACATTCTTTATACTTCCCGCAGTAATATATTCGAATTAATATATGAATTATACGATTTGGGGATGTACTCATTTATTTACTATTTATTATTCATGAACGAGAAAGTTCCAAATAAATTTTACTTGTCATTTCTTGTTTACGTCAAAATTCATTTCCTCTAGTCATGGTCTTTGTACACCATCGTGTAATCGGGTTACTGAAATTCCCCTTTGCAGTACTCAACCTCACAAACAGAATTCTTCACATCAGAATCCAGAAAAATATTCATCGACCTAATACCGAGGTATTACGAATCAATCATTTAGAATCACCACCATTTAAAATATGAAATTCTTTCAATTTATATGATTAAACTGTTGACAAATAGGGCGTTCTCTAGAACAAAAACTTAAATGAACTAACAGACTGACACATGGTGTGATCCCCGTGACATGGGATCAGCACGACGCCCTGGATCTCACAGTGCATCACATTAAAACTAAAAACATATTCTTGTGCCAGCAGAAAGAAGTTCGTCAAAACTGCGTTATCTATACTGAGCAAAATTAATAATCGAACGGCGTTATCAATGCTGTTTGATTTCTGGTCGTGAAAATGCGAACATTACGGCGGTGCGCTGAAATCGGCCTGAAACTGCTTCGTATTTTCAATGTCACTCTGCATCCCGTGTGTATCTTCCATCTGCCAGCATTTAATTTCTACAGCTAAAAACAGAAGAATAACTGCTATTAGATAGTTCCATAAGAAGGAATTGTGTTCAGAGTTGTAAACGTTAAACACAATGTCAGTGTTACGGTTGGAACAATTTTAATCGCAAAACAGAAGATAAAACCTTGCAGACATATAGGTCTACTTATCGGTAGAGTTAGTTAATGAGATAGGGATAAATAGACAGGCAGAGGTAGGGATAGACAAAGAGATAGGGACAGATAGAGATAGGAATAGAAATGGGATGTGATACTGACAGGAACATATAGGAATAGGAACGTATAAAAACAGAAACAGAGATAAGAATAGATAGAAAGATACGGATAGACAATCAGACAGAGACGCAGGCGATAAATACTGTACAAGAATGAATAGAAATAGAGACAGGTCTAGTTTGAGAGATAGGAATAGATAGAGATGGGAATATATATGAATGACAGAAATAGAGGCAGGAACAGAGAGAGAGGGGGGGGGCAAACATAACAGGAATAAATATAGGAATTGATTGGGAGATAGGGATAAATAAAGGAATATTTATATAAATGACAGGAATAGATGGGACTGGATAGAATAGAATAGACAGATATAGGAATAGATATACAGGTAAATGACAAGAACAGAGGTGGGAATAGAGAGATAGGAATAAAGATAATAGGAATAGAGATAGGAATAGATTGCAGATATGAATAAATATACAGGAATATATATATAAGAATAAAGACAACATGTATAGAACACAGAAACAGATTGAAAGATAGGGGCAGATATAGAAGCAGACAAATAATAGGAATTAGTAATAGATTGATAGAAAGGAATAAATAAATATACAGGAATATAGACAAGAATAAAGATAACATGAATAGAAGACAGAAACGTATTGAAAGATAGGGGCAAATATAGAAGCAGACAAATAATAGGAATTAGGAATAGATTGATAGATAGGAATAAATAAATATACAGGAATATAGATAAGAATAAAGATAACATAGAGACAAACAGATTGAAAGATAGGGACAGATATAGGAGCAGACAAGTAATAGGAATAGATTGATAGATAGGAATAAATAACTCTACAGGAATATAGATAAGAATAAAGATAACATAAATAGAGACAGAAACAGATTGAAAGATAGGGACAGATATAGAAGCAGACAAATAATAGGAATATAATTAGGAATAGATTGATAGATAGGAATAAATAACTCTACAGGAATATAGATAAGAATAAAGATAACATGAATAGAGACAGAAACAGATTGAAAGATAGGGACAGATATAGAAGCAGACAAATAATAGGAATATAATTAGGAATAGATTGATAGATAGGAATAAATAAATATACAGGAATATAGATAAGAATAAAGATAACAGGAATGGAGACAGGAAACAGATTGAAAGATAGGGACAGAGATAGTCGGAACAGACATAAATGACGTGAATAGAGATAGGAATAAATAGAGAGATAGGGATAAAGATAACAGGAACAGAAATACAAAAAGCTAGAAATAAGAACATAAATATAAATGAAAAAAAGAGAGATTAGATTGAATAAGAATATAGATATTGGAATAAATACAGAGATAGCGATAAAGATAGGTATAGATAAAAATACAGTAATAGATAGAAATGACAGAACTAGAGGGAAGAATCGATAGGGATATATAGATAAGAGGAGAAGAGGCAGAAATGAATAAGGAAAGGAATAAATACAAATAGGGGTAGGAATATACAGAAATAGGAATATAAAAAGACAGAAATAGGTAGATCGAGATTGATATGAAGAGATGGTGACAGATAAAGAGGAAGCATAAATAAAGATAAAGATGGAGAGATAGAACAAATAAGGATAGAATTATAAAAAGAGAAATAGAGATAGGACAGTGGTTATTTTCATTACCTTCAACAAGGACGTTAGGTCTGATGACGTAAGAATCGTAAAACTGTCAGTTAATGATCATGACAATAGTGTTGAATTCCTGTGGGTTGTGCGACGTGCTTCGCGAATTTCACAACCAATTTTTTTCTTAGAAAGATTGTAATTGTGTCAATTTGTGTAGGCATTTGGCAGTCACGTTCTGCGGTTCTCATGAAGAATGCTGTAAAAACTAAACGCTCTGTGACTCAGAATGTTGTGGTTTTCTCAAGCCTGCACAAAAGAACTTCTGAATGAAAACTGAATAATAATATAACGTTGTCTGTTAAAGATTTCAGAAGTAAATTAATTAATTTACCGACAGACAATAAACACAAATCTTCAGAGATACACTTCAAGAGAAATAAAAAATAAGACTGTACAAATGTAACAATAGAAAATTGATTATTGCGTCGCTGTCTTGGAGAGCAAGGGAAAGAAAAACAAGCGCCTCTCGGCTGCTAGTCAACAAATGAAGAAGGATGACACGTGAAGGAAACAACAAATCCTGACAGTCGAGACAAGTGAAAACGTGATTGATAGGTTGGTAATTAGTCAAGAGAAGAGAGGACAAAACGCAGCTGACAAGGACACCGGAGACAAAAGGATACGTCATAGCTAGGAGACAAATTAAGGTGAGAAGACGTGAGCACGGTTAATATTTCACAATAAACCAAAATAAAAGAAGCAGAATGGAGCGGAATCTTAATAGAATCCTTGCAGAGCAACCATCCGATTGTGAATAGACTGTTGTTGTTGGTGCGACTCAACAAAAAGCCACCCCTTTCCTTCCTTCCCGTTGCATATTTATAAACCAAAGAAGAACCCATCTCTCATTTGTCTGAGAGAAGAATACCAAGAGGCGGCGTACAATGGACAATGTTACCGAGCTGTCAATGTTTTATGTTAGCTGAGAATGCACGCCACTTGTGTGTTTTTGCTCTTGGAGCTCTTATAATGTTTGATTGTTTCGTCATGGAGCGCTGATAAGAATGGTCTGGTTCTCGAGATGCAGAACACCACATGGCCGCCACATTGTGGACTGTTCATTATACTCCACGCTGCAGGTAAGAGTGGGGTAAGTCACGGGTCAGAGGTGAAATTTCAGATCTCTTTCCCAAACGTACCGGTGCGACCAACATGGCGTCTAAGTACGAATGCTAAGGAGCACTACGACTGACGGAGGAGTCCGCGCTTCGATTCCTAAGGCCAATTGAAGTTTCTCTTTTCATTTTTAAGTCAATTAATTTCTATCGAGTAGCGCTATTTGCGTAGGTACTTAATTTAAACAAGACATGCAATTTCAAAATAGAAAGTATCTATTTACGGTTCACTTTTCAGGAGTGATAAAAAAACTGCATTACTTCACACTAATACTCCATTTTTAATCATTATTTGACAATTTCTGGCTAAATACAGAACAAAAAAATTCGTGAATGTAGGCTATCAGCACCAGAAAATTATCTCTATTTCAAAACGCATAACTTAGACATGACTCAATTTTGAAGAAATTCAAATGATTTGGTTTTAAATAGATATGCCTCATATATGAAAAAAGTAATATACAAAGCCTAAATATGGCCTCTAAAAGAGAAAGAGAAATTAATTTTTAATTGCACATATTAAATCACGGTTAAATAATACCTACAAGTTTATACCTATAACCTGTGCGTATTAGCAGTCTACGCTTTAGATTCCAGAACTTGTATGATTCCTAATAAATTATTGGTGGCTACTTTCGCTGATGACACTGCTATTTTTGCTTCACATGAAGATCCATCAACAGCATCTGAAAACCTGCAGAATGAATTGAAAGAAACAGAAGACTAGCTAACTGAATGGAGAATACAAGCGAGTGAAAACAAATCAGTTCATGTAACACTTTACAAGAAAGAACTTCCCGAAGCAGACGATGTTAAATATTTAGGTATGCATTTAGATCGCCGATTAACATGGCGTAAACATATTGAAACTAAACGTAAGGAACTAAATTTTAAAACATAAAAAATCTATTGGTTATTGGGGCCTAAATCAAAACTGTCATTAGAAAATAAACTTCTTGTTTATAAAGTCATATTAAAACCAATCTGGACATACGGCAACCAACTATGGGGAACTGCTAGCAACTCAAACATTGAAATACTGCAGAGGAGGTATCAGTCTAAAACTTTACATTCCATTGTCACTGCACCATGGTATGTCCGTAATGATGTCATTCATCATGATCTAAACATTTCAACTGTGAAAGAAGAACCCTCTAAGTTCAGCAAAAAATACATATATCGATTAAATCATTATGCATTAAATTTGCTGGATAATAGTCAAACAATAAGAATACTTAAAAGGACCAATGCTCTTGACTTTCAATTCATTTTTACTACAGCTATTTAAAACATCGTTATTTTTCTTTTGGAGTGTTGTCATGGGATAACATCTCCACTCATGTCATATTCTTTTATAACATTTACTTATTGTCTATTATAGACAGATTGTAAATGTGGCATAAGCGTTAAATAATAATAAAAATAGTAATATACGTTACAAGAGCGGTATGTTGACGTTTTCATGTTCGAGGAAAAGATTGAAAAAGCGAAACGTAGTTGAGCTTTTTTAATTTCCGAGAACATAAAAACAAACATACCGCTCGTTATCGTACATTATTTTGTGCGAAGATCGTTTATTACATACCTGAAAGACGAATTTCTAATTAATTGCAATGAAATCTCCATGTTGGTTTCTGTTTAATGACGGCAACTTCGGAAAGCTAAAAATATCTTTCTTCAACATTGTTGCTATAAAATGTTTTCTGTGTTTACTATACTCCAGCAGGCCGTGACATACGTCTGTCTTTTTTCCCCCCCAGTCTATAAATGCGAACTTAAAACAAACGGTAAGGTTATGTAATGATTTATTTTTTCATTTTAATATTTTAACAATATTATTTATATAACATATTGCAGTAATAACATCGGCATCTGGAATCTTGTTGATTTTTTCATGGCTTCCTTAATGTTACTTGTATCAGGAATGCAATAAGTTTCGTGGAGTAGTAGACTTTACTTAATTTTTGCAAATATTTAAAACAATAATTAACATTGCAATTTAGGTGAAATTGCAGTGGTAAGTTTCCAATTTATAATTATTACTATGTTAAACGTCTCTAAAAATAATATGTTAAAAGCCTAAAGCAGTAAAATGAATGTCGCGCTTAAGCGGTAAGAAGAGGGAAATTGTTATGTGTGTTACGTTGGGAATACTTAATGTGGTATTTCACACTTACTGCGTATTGGTTTTGTGCGGAAAACAAGCAAATACGCACGATCTCGCACAAAAGAACTTGTATGAATTTGACTAAAACATAGGCCTACAAGTTTTTTGTACGTGACCAGCACTTATCAATCAATCAAACTCCTGTATCTCCTCATGAGGAGCATAGGGCATTCACAAAGTGCCTCCATCGGACCCTATTTGTAGCCAACTTCTTCACTTCGCTCCATATTTTCCCCTCCCTAGCAATTTCCTCCAAAACTGTTCTCTTCCATGTATTTTTTGGCCTTCCTCTTGTTCTACTACCCTGAGAGTTCCAATCCAAAGCCATTATTTCTACTGCTCCATCTTCTTTCCTGATTGTGTGCCCTATCCAATTCCACTTTCGTCTTTTTATTTCTATTGTGATTTCTTTCTGATTTGTTATCTTCCATAATTTTGAGTTTGTGATTATATCTGGCCATCTAATTTTTAAAATTCTTCGTAAACGACCAGCACTTATAGGCAATGTGAAATCTGGTTATGTGAACTGAATAAAATAACTTATAATATCCATCCATTAGTCCTACAAAAATATAGTGCCGTTAGAGGAAAATCAACCAAATCTCCAATGCAATTGATTTTAAAACTACTGTTTCATACAACATTTATCATAACTTATTGTATACCACTCAAGCTAATACGGGATTTTCGAACTTTCTCGACTTATTTTTTAATACTTTCCGGCGAACTTTTTATGTACTTAAAATCGTGATATTTCCCATTTTCTGGAACGCACAGCCATCCCACTTCGAAGAGTTCTTGCCTAAACCCATATTTTAACTTTTTCGACAAGTACAATAGTTCGCACGATGGCAATCCCGCGACGTAGGGTCAGTATGACAACGACTTCCACTGAATAACACAGACATATTAACATTCCACAACGCCTACGCTGTAGGAATGATTCAAATTCACAAGTGTGGCTTCCATGCACCACTGTATTGTGCTCACATCAAGCAACGCTCACTTATTCCGTTTTTGAACTGAGTTGCCAGACATATGAATGGTCTTATACTTTCGCAACAAGTTTTTCTCGTCTTGCAAATAAATATTGTGGCATATATGGGGTGTCTGTCACGGCAGTACAAAACTGTAAGGATTACGTTTGAATGGAATTTCGCTCACACTCGAATGACAATAAAATTAAGACAATAGGTGCTGTCAGTGACTGATTTTTTTTGAGTTGTTACTTTTATTTTCATAAAACCAACCGTTGCCTAGGACACAAAGCCTCTTTTTCTATATAGGCCTACTTCTTCCAATTTGGAATTATTCTTTATTTACCAATGCTAACACTATCTCGTTATCACCATCTTCATCCCATTACCTTCACTGTCATCTCATTATCATAATTATAGTCTCACAACTTTAATTATCATCTCATTATCTTCCCCGCTACGGCTCGGATTCGTATGAAAATGCATACTTTCACTGCCAAATTGCAAGTCACGCAAATACATTTTTATACATGTTTTAACGTTTCTAATGACGAATATGCAAAGTTAATTGTACCGCGTATATATTTGTATATTTCAGCCGTTCCTGCATGTAGTATACTATTGTGCATATATTGTAGCATATTTTCAGGATTTTCTTGTGTAAACCCCGAAATTGGCATATTCTGTAAAAAAAAATGCGATTTTGAATTCTTCAGTTGTCAGCACATACTTTTTGGTTAATTTTACTCACTGGCTGAAATTCCTTGCATTTGAATAGTAGCTGTAGGAACAACACCATATCACGCTCTCCGTTCCTAAACACAGAACATCCTTCTACTCTTCATCTTTCACCGTTTCTGCAGCTCATCTCTGGAACTCTGTACCACAACATGTCAGAGACTGTCGGACATTATCTAGTTTCAAAAATAAACTAAAATTGCACTTTTTCAATTCAGATTCCGTTCAGTTATAAGCCCTTTTCTCTGCGATAGTTTTGTAAAATATATATATTTTTTTTTCTTCTTTTTCCTTTTTTTTTTGTTCTCTTGATCGCCAAATGTATTTATTATCATCATATTCTTTTTATTGTGGATTTTATTTAAATTACGTACTTTTTTTTTCTTTTTTTGACCTCCAATCATGAGTCAACTACAAGCCATGGAAATGAAATATTTAAGAAGAATTGAAGGAAAAACTAGAAGAGATAGAATACGGAACCAAACAATAAGGCTAGGTCTAGGAATTGATCCTCTCGTAGAACAAATAAAATTATCACAATTAAGATGGTTTTGACATCTGGCTAGAATGAACAATGATATATACCCAAAAATAGCATGACAAGTTAGAATGGAGGGAAAAAGACCTAAAGGAAGACCGAGGCAGACCTGGAAACAAGGAATCCAAGATACCATGCGTGAGAGAGGGATCGAATGGAAAGAGGCAATGGTCACTGCTCAGGACCGTGAGAGATGGAAGGCTCTTTGTAAAACCTCTACACCAGTTAGTGGTAGAAGAGGATCGACTAAGTAACTAAGTATTATTATTTTATTACATTCCATTTGTTGCAGCCTATTCTTCCTTACGTTTTCCCTGTTAACTATTTGTACTAACTGAGTTGCTTTTATTATATTCAAATCTTCAGATCTGTATTTTACTTTCTTTTTTCTAATATGGTATTATTTTCATATTGTTTAGTGTCGATTTTGTTGTGTTATTAATTGTTATAATATGTTAGTATTCTGTTCTGTAACTTTTTGTTAAATTTTGCTGCTTGTATACTGTTTGACCTGGTATGGCCTTAATTCTGCCAGTATAAATAAATAAATAAATAAATAAATAAATAAATAAATAAATAAATAAATAAATTATTATTATTATTATTATTATTATTATTATTATTATTATTTTTCACCTCAACCGTAACGTAGGCCTACACCACAACCGGCATAAACAAAAATATCAAAATGTAAAAATAAGTACGTAAACATTGTGAGGGTATATTTTAAGTTCCATGGCTTATTATGTCTGCAGGTATTTCTGTCCTTCTTGGACGGATTTTTAATGAGCTTTCATCGGAAAGGAAACGGAAGAGGCCATGAAAATACAGAACATAATTGCGGAAGCGGCAGCTAGTATTGGTGACAAAAATAACCGCTATAAAGTATAAACAGTCAAAGAACATCTGAAACTTAGTGATATGAGGTAATATGGCCGCTATCAAGTTGTCAAAATACTTCTGAGAAGGAAGAAAGGAAGCTATGGTTCCGTATCCAACAGAGGTTTGGATTCAACTTTTCTTGGTGTTCGCCAGATACGGAGTGCATGACGTTTCGAATATTAGATCTACAATTTTTCCTCATCCGAAAAGGGGGTATGGCGAGGGAAAATAGTTCTTTAGCTACTTTTTATCTTAAGACAAATGTAGAAACGTTGAAATATGGTGTACTGTAAATGTCAATATCAATGGAGTAGCCCAAGGTTAATACCTTATGAATTTTTTATTTTTTTATTTTACGACGCTTTATTAGCTATGATTTTATCTAGCACCTGAGCGAAATTTAAGTGATAATGCGAGCGAAATTAATCCAAGTTCCAGCGCCAAAAGTTACGCAGTATTTACTCTTAATGGGTTGACGGAAAACCCAGAAAAATACCGCAACCAAGTAACTTGTCCCAATCAGGATTTGAATCAGGTCTCGCCCACTTCACGGTCAGACATGCTAATAGCTACTACATAGTGGTGGACAATTCCTTATGAAGTCCACTGCTGTTGAGTAACGGTTAGCACGTCTGACCGAGAAATGATCCTGGTTGGGACAAGTTACTTGTTTGAGTATTACTATGATGTAGACCTACCGATGTACATATATTTTCCATGCAGGAATCCTGCGTTATCATATGATGAAGGATGGGTGGAACGGAGAAAAATTCTCTCAGGCACAGGGACTCGAACCCGGGTTTTCAGCTCTACGTGCTGACGCTTTAACCACTAAGCAACACCGGATTCCAGTTCCGATGCCGGATTGAATCCTCTCAGTTTAAGTTCCACCTCTCAGTTTTCCTTTGATTGCTAACTCTCATGTAATGTGTCACAGATGTGTAACAGTGGCACAATGTCCAACACACTGCGTACAGAGGTGCACTCATTAAGAGTGACTAAACGGCCGGGATCCGACGGAATGACGGCACTCTTAATGAGTGCACCTCTGTACATAATATGTTGGACAATGTGCCATTGTCACACATCTGTGACACAGTACATGAGGGTTGGCCACCAAATGGAAACTGAAGGATTCAATCCGGCATCTGAACTGGAATCCGGTGTGGCTTAGTGGATAAAGCGTCAGCACGTAGAGCTGGAAACCCGGGTTCGAGTCTCGGTGCCGGAGAGAATTTTTCTCTGTTCCACCCATTCTTCATCATATATATTATGATAACGCAGAATTCCTGCACGGAAATACAGGGTTGGGCAGATAAAACCGGCCAGTCTCATCATTTGATTTAAAACAAACTTTTTCCAAAGAAATGGAATAAAATGAATAAGTGAATGTGTCCTGTACTACCATCGTAATAGTTGTTGAAAGTGCCCTCTACCAACATCCAGACACTTCTGTGCACGTCTTAACAGGGTCATACAGACACGTTCCAATTCCTCACGGGTGATATTTCTGATGTTATCCTTCAGTTCATCAATAGTAATGGGGATTCTGCTCGTACACGTTCCCCTTCAAGTGCCCTCATAAATAAAAGTCACATGTCGACAAATCTGGTGACGCGGTGGCCACAAGCCTTTGCTCACAGTCCGCTCTTCAGTGAACTCTGAAGATCGGTGTGTGGTGCGCTATGACTGCGAAACGCATTATCGGTCCAATATTCTTCGACACCACAGTCAATACGGATGTATACTTGACTTTCTTGGATGAATTTTATCCCCAACTAACAGAAGAGGAGCACAATTACTGGTTCTTTCAACAAGATGAAGCAACATCTCAACATCTGAGCGGTGACTTACGCGTATTCATCAGATGTTCACTGAAGAGCAGACTGTGAGCAAAGGCTTGTGGCCACCGCGGTCACCAGATTTGTCGACATTTGACTTTTATTTATGGGGGTACTTGAAGGGGAAAGTGTTCGAGTAGAATCCTCATACTATTGATGAACTGAAGGATAACAACAGGAATAGCATCCACTAACACCCGTGAGGAATTGGCACGTGTCTATATGAATCTGTTAAGACGTGCACATAAGTGTCTAGATGTTGGTGGAGTGCACTTTCAGTATCTATTATGACAGGACACATTAATTTATTCATTTTATTCCATTACTTTGAAAAAAGTTTGTTTCAAATCAAATGAGATGAGACTGGCCGGTTTTATCTGCCCAGCCCTGTATCATATGTACTTCGGTACATCATAGTAATATGATACGCGTAAGTAATCACTTAGTGATTCAAGACGGCGCTCATTCCGTCGGATCCCGGCCACTTAGTCACTCTTAATGAGTGCACCTCTGTACGTAGTGTGTTGGACATTGTGCCACTGTCACACATCTGTGACACAGTACATGAGGGTTGGCCACCAAAGGGAAAATGAGAGGTGGAACTTAAACTGAAAGGATTCAATCCGGTATCGGAACTGGAATCTGGTATGGCTTAGTGGATTAAGCGTCAGCACGTAGAGCTGAAAACCCAGGTTCGAGTCCCGGTGCCGGAGATAATTTTTCTCCGTTCCACCCATCCTTCATTACTTGTTTGAGGGTTTTCCGAGGCTTTCCCTCAATCAATTGAAGCAGAATTATTGGGTAACTTTCGTCGTTGGACCTCGTGCAGATATTTGATCCGAACAAGTGTAACATTATAAAATTTCTTTGCAGAACGAAAAGTTACATTCGTTTGGATCAAATTTTTTCACATTTAAAGGACAAAACTAAAATTCTTTCAATCATTTATTAACATAATACACTGCTCTCTTACATTAACTGATCAAATTGGGAACAAATCAATGTCTTTTCCAAAACACGATTATGAAATGTTTTATGTAAAAAAATTTGTATCTCGGAAAGGAAGTAAAAACAAGGAAAATTGTATTAAACTTTTTGTTTGAAATATCTCAAAGAATAACCACCTGAAATTAATTACAATACTTACGGTAGCATGTATAACGAGATAGCATGTATCATATCCGTGGCGCGGACTATTTCCTGTACACTATAATACTCGATGCTATCGGTTGGGAAGGCATATGGTGTCATTTGCTATTAGATAATCTCGAAACCATCTCTTGCGAGTGTCGGAACTCTATAACGTTTCAGCTTCTTGGAATATGCTTTGCAGTCTAAAGATCATTCCAGTTTCATTACGGCATTACATGGAAGTGCAAAACATTCAAAATACATTTCCACCCTCTCTACCCCCTAAAAAAACACCTCATAATCAGAGCGACAAAACCAAAATGAACGGGGCGACAAGATTCACATGCGTACAGAGATGAAATCATCACAAAGTCTTTGAGGACGAAGCGTAAAACACATAATTCAGATGTGAAAACGAGACACAGACGACTTTCACGTCAATCTGTGTGAGTAACATCACTAAACGCTCTCATAATTGATAGCAGAACTATAAGCTTAAATACGCACACTCTGTTGCTCACCGAACCTTAAATAAGGAAAGACTTGTCACAACAAATACAGTATCTCATAAATTATTGATATTAAATCACTGAAATATGTAATAAGAGATTTAAGTATTGCATAAAACTACTTCAAAAGCTTTTGAAATTGAGCATACATCACAATCTCTCTTGAAAAGTAGTCAGTCTGGGATATAGGCCTATCTGCGTTTAATCGTAATCTGTGATTACCTCCTAATACTGTCGATCCGCATATATCTCTTTGGCACTACGTTTCTAGCTTAAAGTCTAGCGGATCCGACTTTGATTTACGATAGGGATGTGGATATTTATATACGGGGTGTTAGGGACACAAGAGCAAATATTTTAGCAGGCAATGGATAAGATAAAATCACTGTGAATTGAGAATTCCTCTTCCAATTTTTCTTTACTGTAACGGTTGGTTTAGTATTTAGCAGTATAGGTCTATATTAAGCTAGCATATTTTTTTTCGAAAGGTTAGGGTGCCCGCAGAAAGGGTTAGTATACTTCTCTTTGCCTTTTGCAATGAGCTGCAATGAATCGATCTTTCCTTTACATCGTGGATTCTCTTCAATTTATTGTATCACTCTTTACATCTTGGGGTTTTAATAGAAGCGTGAATTATTTCTAATTCCAAAGTTGTGTCTGTTGATTGTTATCTTGAAATGCAATTTACTTACTTACAAATGGCTTTTAAGGGAAGACTCCACTGAAAATCATGAAAATTCTTCCAAATTTTTTTAGCTATTTCACTTATTCAGAATTTATATTTTCATACACCAAATGGATTCAGCTCAATTCTGATTACAAATACTCGTATGTTTACACTTTTTAAATTAAGGCTGGAAGGGGGCGTGGAATTTAAAGAGCTGTCAAAATTGTTTTTCATCGAAGAATTCTTTTTTAAAATTTCTGATTACAAATCTAGTAACTTTTTGTTGGCTCCCTGAAGTTACTAGATGAATGTAGCGGAGGAGAATATTAATTTACATAAATATTCATTTTATTTTCAAATATATTTTTCTGTGTTCATTTTTATTGATTCAACATCAACTTTCTTATGCCAAATATTAATCAATCTGGATGAAATTTTTACTGCAAGTATTTATGAGGTAGCTGCATGTTTCTATGCTCCTTAAGAAAAATATTAATAAAATAAACTAGCAGCATTTCTCACAAAATAAATGCATAGAAACATGCAGCTACCTAATAAATACTTGCAGTAAAAATTTCATACAGATTTATTAATGTTTGGCATAAGAAAGTTGGTGTTGAATCAATAAAAATGAACACAGAAAAATAGATTTGAAAATAAAATGAATATTTATGTAAATTAATATTCTCCTCCGCTACATTCATCTAGTAACTTCAGGGAGCCAACAAAATGTTACTAGATTTGTAATCAGAAATTTAAAAAAAAGAATTCTTCGATGAAAAACAATTCCGACAGCTCTTTAAATTCCACGCCCCCTTCCAGCCTTAATTTAAAAAGTGTAAACATACGAGTATTTGTAATCAGAATTGAGCGCAATCCATTTGGGGAATGAAAATATAAATTCTGAATAAGTGAAATAACTTAAAAAAAAAAAATTGGAAAAATTTTCATGATTTTCAGTGGAGTCTTCCTTTAAGGAACCCTCAGGTTCACTGCTGTCCTCACATAAGCCCACCATCGGTCCCTATCCTGTGCAAGATTAATCCACTCTCTATCATCATATCCTACCTTCCTCAAATCCATTTTAATATTATCCTCCCATCTACGTCTCGGCCTCCCCAAAGGTCTTTTTCTCTCCGGTCTGAAATGCAATTTATATAACGCGAAACATCAATTAACATAAATTTTAATTTTAATATGAAATAAGTATCTGCCGTTGTGGCTTCTTGGTTAGTGCGATCCGAGGTTCAATTCCCGGTGTTAGGCAACGGAATAAATTTATCTTCCTTACGCAGGACTGGGTGTTTGCCCATTGCCTTCTGCTTATACTTTGATGTCTCAGTATTGACCCAGTCCCATGACCAGGGAGGCACGCAATTGTAAGATATCTAGTGTACGATCAAATTAATCTCCCTTCCCTACAGGCAGTGTTATATAAGTCGGAAAGGGAAGATTAAGTAGAGTAAGAACGAGAGAAAGTAATGTGTAATTACAGTATTTAAATAAGTACGTAAATCAGAGAAAGAAGAGCTTTACAGAATTGTTACACATTTTTGACAAGAATATTTTTTATCGCTTTATTTCAATATTACGTCTTTTAAAATTACAAAGTTGTATTTATTATATATTTACATTATCTAAACAACAAAATATTTTGCTTTATGCATTTTCTTTTATATTTCTGAAAACAATATTCAATTACTTAATAATAATAATAATAATAATAATAATAATAATAATAATAATAATAATAATAATAATAATAATTTATTTGAACAATCATAATAATGGTAAACTTTTGGTTCGCACTCCCGATGAAGCAAAAGCTTGTGGCCGGGAGTGGAGTTTACATCGAATAATGAAAAAGTAATATTACAAGTTTAAGCCTAAACTAAAATAATTATTTGTTTAATTTATATAATTAAATATATGTAATCAAAAGTAAAGTGATGAATATCAAAATAATAATACAAGAAAGAATAATATAAGAAATACAATGAAATTATATCAAATATATGTAAGCAAAAGAAAGTGATGAATATCAAAATAATAATACAAGAAATACAATGAAATTATATCAAGTAAAACATAGAAGATTCGGTTAACTATGAAGTACAAATAATAAAGTGAAATGAAAAATATTAAATAATACAATTGTAAAATAAATGGAGTAATAATTATTATATAGGCCTACATAAATGATACTTTAGTTTTAATTGATTTATTATTTTGTATCTTACTGATTTATTTTCTCATATTGTAATAAAGCATATATCACATGTCTTTATACTGAGAGACGACTATCCCTTCCTCTCCCATTCCTCATGACAATAGTTATTTATAGCTCCTTGGTTAGTGTCACACCCCAATGACAGGATCAGGCAGTACATCTCACTTTACGATATGTGTAACAGGAAGAACAATGATTTGTATACAGGGTGGAAATGAAGGGGATGAAAGGTACAATAGGTTATACTTAAATGAACAGAAAGCCTATAGTACATTTTGCGATTAAATGCACGGTTAATTAGAAAATTAAGTTGGAAGTTTCAGCAGTCTGGCAACATCGCCCCTAACATATTCCTTCTCTCTTCATGTAAGAGGTCAACGAACTCAGGCCGACTGTCTCCATCTGCCTCTCTGGCTACAACGTTGCAAACCTGCCGCGTTGTTCAGTGGCTTCAAATTAAGTGATTTATAAATTAAATATACACGAAAACCGTCCAAGCTATTGAAATACGCCAAAGGGATAAATTATTCATTATTAGATTCTCTACCGATACGAACAAAAATGACGATCCTACTCGCAACAGTTACCGAATAAGAGAGTGTTAAACGTTTGGGGGAAAAAAAAAATTCCGAGAAAACTATGAACTTCCCACCAATATGGTATTAGGCTAGACTTTTTTATTAGATACAACATGAGCTATATGCTACGAAAACCTGCAGGGTTATTTCATTTCCATCCTGTATATCGGAAGTCTGATTAGCGTAATATGTAACTATAGTCCCGACGCTGTTATTTCCTGCGTGACTCCGCCTCTTTGCTTACGTCTTAGAAAGTGAAGGCTCTATAAAGTCTAGGTAGGTAGTATCTTTCACCATTTTTGTTCTTTCGTTGCCGAGCTACCATACGAGGAATCTATTTGCCGCACCGTTAAACATTATCATGTCGTAGCTCCTATGATAATAAATCAAACGCAATGTAATTCAGCAAATAATTGAGCGACAAATAACGTCTTCGTGTGCTTTCTGCGAACGCCAACGAAAGAGCTAAAATGGCGGACGACTATATTAAGTATTCATCGAGCCTTAAGAAATGAATCAGCGAATCACAAGACGCACACGTTTAAATGTAGCCGACCTGCAACGCGATTGGCTGCCGGAAATTAGAGCGACGGGACTATAGTCAGAGATGTATGCAATGGAGGGGGGAAAAAAACTGACATCCTAACCCATTATCTCCTACTTAGTTGCCTCATGAGTGATAAATATGTATAATTAAAGCTTTTTTATCAATAAATGCGAGCTGAGTTTCTAGAACGAATTATTTTAATTTTTTTTCTTAAATGATTTAGTGAAGTATATCCACTTTTTAAAAGTAAAAGCCTATTTCGTATAATTTCAGGAAATTTTGATAATCGTAATGTGGTCAGCTTTCACCTGGTTTGTTCTAATTCGGTTCTTTGTCTACAGAAGATTAAAACAATTGGTTCTCTTTATATTTATGGTACATAAAATAAATAGGTAATAGCACGCTTTCACGTAGCATCAAAAAAGGTTATTAGTCGGAATTTTGAGCCTCAACAAGATCCTTACAGCATCGCATCGCATCGCGCTTGGAGAAGGATCTCGCTGCTATCTATAGCAGACCTGGGAGATGAATAATAGCTTTGTATGGTTGCACTGCATACACGATAAATCCTGGTGCAGAAATACAGACGACGACGATGACCCGTCCCGTCCCGGAGATGCGAGAAGCGAGCTTCCCGCCCAGATCGAAAGCACGCAATTACAATTAGGAATGCCGCGCATCGCTGTTCTTTTTGTGCCGCTCTCTCCAGTTTTTATTATCTCCTGTCTCAAATGCTGGGATGTTCTGGCGAGTTCGAAATAACAGTTTTATTACTGCAATCACATGTTGCCAAAGAAAACGACCTCGTAGACGAGTTGCTTCTGATTCTGTCAGGTCGAACACTTGAACTGCTCGTTCATGAACGGGTCCCGCTGCAGCAAGTTCTTTCATTCACTCCAACTTCCTTCCGTTATATTTAGCAACCACAGCTTTCATATAGTGTATTAAGAATTTTGAAGATAGAATTTGAGATTTTATAGTTTTTCTGTTTATCAAGAGTAGCCCTAATTTGCAGGTCGGTGCTCGACCGGTTACCATGCCTACTAGTAAATCCGAGACTCGAAGATTCATGCGCGGAAGAGGGTGGTGAATTTTTGAAGACATTAAAGATTCCTTACCATGGTATCATTCAGAAAGGAATAAATCTCTATGTCCTGGAAAGTAGACAGAAATAATAAATAAATAAAGACTGAAAATCCTTACTGGTGAAAGACAGCTCGATTTTCGCTCAGTAAGAAGTTCAAGTCGGATTCAGACGTTACTGTGTATTAATGTAACTCTACTTTTGTTTTTTCAAGAGACTGTTTCACATATGGAAATGGTCTACTGTGTTAGTATAGTATACAAAATGTAAAATAATCATATTCATCAATGGGAGACTTCAAGCAAAATTTTCTTCTATATCAAAATCTGAATCCGCTGGTCATTATTTTCCCTTATCACCTTATACTATCTCACGAACTCTCAATTATCTCTACACCCATAGCGTCGTTAAATGAATGAATGAGTCAATGAAGTAATGATCAATGAATGAATCCATCAATCAGTTTAGTGAGATTGTGCACATCAGGTGAGCCAAACAGGTCAGTCAGATCAGATGAGTCAAGTATGTCAGTAATATTAGATCAGCAAGACAGATCAGATCAGCCAGGCATGTCAATAATATCAGATCAGCAAGGAAGATCAGTCAGATTGATAAGCCAAACAGATCAGTAATATCTGATCAACAAGGCAGATCAGTCAAATCAGGTAAGCCAAACATGTCAGTAATAACAGATCAGTTAGAAAGATCAGTCAGATCAGATCAGCCAGAAGGTCAGTCAAATCAAATCAGCCAGACATATCAGTAATATCAAATCAGCAAGGAAGATCAGTCAGACAGATCAGTAATATTAGATCAGCAAGGCAGATCAGATCAGATCAGACCAGACAGATTAATCAAATCAGATCAGCCAAGCATGTCAGTAATATCAGATCAGGAAAGCTGATTAGTCAGATCAGATCAGCCAGGTATAGTATGTCAGTAATATCAAATTAGCAAGGCAAATCATATCAGCAAGACATGGCAGTTAAATCAGATCAGCCAGGCATGTCAGTAATATCAGATCAGCAAGAAAGATCAGACAAATCAGATAAGTCAGGCAGATCAGTAATATTAGATCAGCAAGGCAGATCAGATCAGTCAGACATGTCAGTCAAACCAGATCAACCAGGCATGTCAATAATATCAGATCAGCAAGGAGGATCAGTCAGATCAGATCAGCAAGACAGGTCAGTCATATCAGTTCAGATGAGCCAGAGAAATCAGATCAGGTCAGCAAGAGAGGTCAATCATTCCAGATCTGCAAAATAGGTGAGTTATATAAAATAAGTCAGACATGTAATCAAATCATCCAGACAGGGCAATCAGACTAGCAAAATAGGTCAGACATATCAAATCAATCAGGCATGTCAGATTAGGTAAGCCAGGCATGTCAGATCAGTCAGTAAAGTTAATGAACTTATCATTTATGTTGGGTTTTTCTTACTCTGCTTTGTTCTTATTATTTGACATGAACCGTGTATGCCGCTCAGTCAGCGAGGTCGGCTCACATTCATCAACACCATCTTTTTCATCAGCATGTTTACGTGGATTTCCTTTCATATCCGTTACGTCGTAGGAGAACGGGCACACAGGTAAGCGAGGAGGGCGGGAATCTAGTCTTCTTGGATAGCTAAATTCTAAGTAAGTTACAGCCATTCGGAAGGGGACAGGAAGGGAGACAGTCACTCGGAAGGGAGATAGTAATCGGTTTGAATGTTCCGGAATTGGAACATAAATATGGGCTATCGTAGCTTGAGATTCGTCCAGTGATAAAGTACAGATATTTGTACTATAACTCGATAGAAAGACTCCTCTCGTTTACTGACATTAAAATTGTTATAATACTGCATAGGGTTCTATCTTTCTTGATTACAAGCCGATAGTAAGATTTTCTGTATTGTATCTGGCACAGCTGAATGTACCTTCAGGAAAGTTTTGTGAAGATCGGTCGTTATTACGTTCTTATTACTTATATTCATTTTTCTTAATTATTATTTATTTAATAATAATAATAATAATAATAATAATAATAATAATAATAATAATAATAATAATAATAATAATATTTATAGGTTTGTATTTCCTATTTAATTATATTTTATTATATACAAATTTATATCCATCATTGCTTTATTTCTGATGGTTTCCACTGCGCCATATTGGTCAAATCCTTATTCGCCTTTAACATCTGACGTTGTAGATGTACCCAATATGCTTTGTGACGTTTCAGACATTATAAAATACCACATCCTAGGGTCACGACGCCAGACCTCCAAATAAGACAGGGAACACCAGCAACGCGCGACTCGTGTTCTCAAAGGTACAATCGGGAGTGAATATGAATCAAGCTTGGACTGATAATTTAGTATGTTTTCCAATGTTTTCTCAAATTGTAGGGCGAATGTCAGGTAGTCCCATGGTGAATCTTTGCATTAATCTCTCCAAAATATAATTTGTCTATCAAAACAACGTCTCCAGAAAATTACAGACCCATATCACTTCTACCAGTCTTCTCCAAAATATTTGAAAAAGTAATGCATAAGAGATTATATCATCATCTAGAAAGATACAACATTTTAGTCCCAGAACAATTTGGATTTAGGAAAAATAAAGGCACAGAAACTGCAACATTTAGTTTAACTGACAAAATTCTGGAGGCAGTTAATAAAAAATTACAAGTTGGAGGGATTTTCTGTGATTTATCCAAAGCATGTGATAAGAGCAATTAGAATAATAGTAGGTGCCAAATCTAGGGAATCGTGTAGGACTATTTTCAAAAAACTAAAAATAATGCCCATGGCTTGTCAGTATATCTTTTCATTAATAATCTTCCTCGTATGTAATCGTGGAAACTTTGTAGCTAATTCAACAGTTCATAGCATAAATACACGTCAAAAAATGACTTTCATACTCCATTGGCAAGTCTATCGTGCTATCAAAAAGGAGTGCGTTATATGGCAGTAAAAATTATTAATAGCCTCCGTATCGATATAAAAAATGAAACTCAAAATTATTATGGCCAAATTAAAGAAGTACCTAATTTCTCACGCCTTCTATTCTGTAGGTGAATTCATGACATTCAATAACACTTCATGAAATTGATGCAAAAACTTTGTGTTGTACTAGTAGATTATATTGTAAATCTCGTCTGTATATATTTCATCTAGACTGTGACTATAAATTAAGATTTTATAATAGTATTAAGTTTTGTGCGAGATCGTGCGTATTTGCTCGTTTTTCCGCACAAAACCAATACGCGGCAAGTGTGAAAATACCACATTCAGTATTCCCAACGTAACACACATAACAATTTCCCTCTTCTTACCGCTTAAGCGCCATATTCATTTTACGGCTTTAGGCTTTTAACATATTATTTTTAGAGACGTTTAACATAGTAATAATTATAAATTGGAAACTTACCACTGCAATTTCACCTAAATTGCACTGTAAATTATTGTTTTTAAATATTTGCAAAAATTAAGTAAACTCCACAACACCACAAAAGTTACTGCATTTGTAATGCAAGTAACATTAAGGAAGCCGTGAAAAAATCAACAAGATTCCAGATGCCGATGTTATTACTGCAATATGTTATATAAATAATATTGTTAAAATATTAAAATGAAAAATAAATCATTATCATTACATAACCTTACCGTTTGTTTTAAGTTCGCATTTATAGACTGGGGAAAAAAAAGAGAGACGTATATCACGGCCTGATGGAATATAGTAAACATTTTATAGCAAAAATTTGAAGATAGATCTTTTGTTTTCAAAAGTTGCCGTCATTGAACAGAAACCAAGATGGAGATTTCATTGCAACTAATTAGAAATTCCTCTTTCAGGTATGTAATAAACGATCTTCGCACAAAATAATGTACGATACACGAGCGGTATGTTTGTTTTCATGTTCTCGGAAATTAAAAAAGATCAACTACGTTTTGCTTTTTCAATCTTTTCCTCGAACATGAAAACATCACCATACCGCTCTTGTAACGCATATTACTATTTTCACTTGTTCCATATTCTAGCTGTAAGCAATGTATGAATACCATGGAATGTTAAAAAATGCAATACAATACAATACAAATTCCATCGACGCTAAATAACCATGCAGTTGATACAGCGTCATTAAATAACAGATTAAAATAAAGCTACGGGATATCACATTTGAAAGTGAGCAAAGTTCGTGTTTTAGGCTGGTTTCGAACACACGCCCCGTGACTTCCACACATCACAGAAGCTACGACTTACCCGCAGCGTACAACGGCACAAGCCCATGTGCATAACTAGCAGAGCGCAATACCTAATTACTATTTTACATGGGAATCACAAAATGAGAAAACATTCATAATAATGTACAGGCCTGATGATAATAATAATAAATTGACTTTGAACCGATATGCTCTATTCTCATTATGCAGTTCCCAGTGAAATGATGTGGGCAGGATGAATGGACAGATTAATATGATTGTGACACACCCTATAGCCCTTGCCGGTACCTATACAGCTCGGGTAGCTGTGCAGTAATATCTATCACAATGTTTGGTATAAAGGTTTAATGAGTCAGCACTGTGCAGGCTGCATAAAGCCGATGGCTAATGCAGCCCATCATCAAATATGTATCCAACGCATAGTGCATCATTATAATTATTGCTACGTACAGATGCCTACTGAACCATGCGTGGACCAGCAGCCAATCATTTGTAGTGATGATGGCGGACATCAAAGCCACACAACACACACGCTCCATCAGGGCGAGGGGATTTGTTTGCGCTCAGTTAAATGTTCCATTTATCGAATCATTGACTGCACTGAAACGATTTCAACAATTAGAATAACAGCGATGCATATATTTCCTTTTTTTTACAGAAAAAAAGAGAGGGTGACAGATAAAGTTTGTAATACGAGCGTAATCTCTGTTATGTTTATATTACATACTTTTTCCCCCTCTGTTATACCTATATCAGTAAGTTCGTGAAATCAGTTTCATTCGATAGACCGTGGAAGAAATTATCGTCTATAATCTCTATAATAAAAGGGCGTAACTTAATGCATTATGCTACAGTTCACCTGAATTGATATTCTGTGAGATATTATCAATACGATGAAAATTAATTATAAATTATAAACCGATTATGAAATTAAGTCATTTAAGTTCTTAAGGCCCATTCACAATGAAAATTAAACATAACGTAAGCGTTAATATTTAAGAATGTAAACGTTACGGTAAAATCACATCATTCATGACCGCAAAGTTACTTGGTAACCATGGAAACATAGCAACGACGCCTTTTCCTCATATTCTGTCGTATACTTCAAAGCTCCACGATTGTATACTGTTTGCAAATCACGTAAGCATAAGCATGAAAGTTTGAAGTTCGCAAACTTTCATCAAATACCTTACTATAATAATACCGGACAGCTAGCAATTTTACGTGCGAACGACGCTGGTGCTGCTACCTAGGCGGCCGGTGTGGTGATTCTCGTGAAACAAGCTGTAATCAACTGCAATATATAGGCCTATTGTTGCTGGGCTAGTTAATAGTTTTATTAATTAGTGCTGTGTTAAAATGTCATGGTGTATATTATGTGCTGTTTATAATTGCTACAAAATTACAGCATTACAAATGGCTCCAAATCGTATTTTCGATTTCCGAGGGATCATAAAACGTGAGTCAACAACATTCTTTAGTAGGCCTAATTCCTTCTTCTTTGTGTTGATAGAAAATTACAAATTAGCTTTTTTATTTAGACCTAATAAATGAAAAGAAGTTAAAATGTACTGGAAATTTTAAGGTTTTATCAAATTAAGGTTTATTGTTGTCCACATGCCTTTACTAATTATTACAAGCATCAGATTACTATTAATTTTATCTTTGCAGTTGTCAGCAATGCGTATATAAAGCATTATTGTAAATTCATTCTTAATGTCAGAATTGATTTTGTCTCACTAAAGCAAAGAGAAAATATGTAACCATTAATTACGGAAAGTAATATGAAGTATACAATATTTCTCATAATAGCTTTGATATTAATTTTACATTAAATATTATTCAACGTTTCTTAAGTGTTTCATATATTATTCCACACTAGTACTCACGTTTTAAACAATAGTCCGAATCCCGCTATGTTAATATTTGTATATGTGGACGTAATTCCATTCCGCTCCGCTAGATGTCGGGCCCGTGATATTTCGCACTCACGCCATTGCTGCTAGTATACAGCTGTCCGGTATTATTATAGTAAGGTATTTGCTTTCATGTTAACGTCTAACGGCAATGTTAAGTCAGTGTTTATGTGTGAATCATTGTGAATGATCCCATTTGGTAACCTGGGCGCTAACTTCTGTGTTTATGTTACGGTTATGTTTAATTTTCATTGTGAATGGGCCTTTAGGCTTTCTGATCTGTAAGCACGAAGTCGATATAGGTGGCTTATAACATTTAGACAACGATGACGCTGCCGACGAATAATTATCTTCTAAAATTTCGTCTTTGTTGCTTCTTTCGTCTTCAATAGTATGAAGGTTATTAAAATAGCCTGTATTTCGTGTAATTACATATTCTATTACTATATATGTAACGGTAGCTAAGAGAAAAACAAATCTATGTCGGCGAATCACAGTAAAAAGGTCCTTATGTCGGCGTTTTAACTTACATAGTTTTACACATTCTGCTGTGTATTACTTTTTTATGTAAGAACTTATATTAAATAATTTATATAGTGTGAAGTATATTTATCGCTTATTTTGGTAAAATAACACAAATAAATTTATATTTTTTAACATTACACTGCTCCACCGATTTAGAAGAATGCGTTTGAGTCTAAAGAAAGCAGAAAACAATACAACGTGGTCTGTTGTGATGAGAATCCAAGCCCTCGCATACCGGTAAAGTATCATGTCACAAACAAGTTCACGTTTGAGTATTTCTAAAAAAGTCATTATTATTCAACGCCTTGAAAACGGCGCAAATATTAAACATATTGCTCCAGAGTTTAAGGTAATATTTATTTACTTTTTTACTTATTTATTTATTACTCGACCGAGGCCAGTGGAGTCCTGCAGCCCGGAGAGCCACTTGTACTGCTCCTGCGTTCGTTTAGCGTCATCGCTATAGTTCACATTACGTCCGCGGCTCCACTCTCCCCAGCCGAGTAATATCTATTTATTTATTTATTTGTTGTATGTTATAGATATATTAAAATTAATTTGTACTGACGTTATAATTATCAGATTCACTTTCTATAATGAATTAACAACTCTTAAATACCCATTCCCTTATCATCGATTTTATTACTGTTCATAGTATTCCTCGACTTTCATGCTGTACCTAAAAATGATGCTAGCCGATTGCAGGGGACTTGCTCCGAGTGTTAGCCTACATCTAATTAGGTAAACATTGGCTTTCTCCTATATCGACAAAGCTGTGTATAACCACAGTCTAATATATACAGACACGAAGCTCAATATGCATCCATAGATAGTTGCTAACCACTAGGATCGCTACTATCGTCTCATTACAGACAATGCAAAATAGTATCTGCACAGTCTATTGTTTCTAGCTCCCTCAAAACTCAAGCTTCGTGGCTGTATATACTAGACTGTGGTATAACCTCGATCTCCTCAAATAGGCCTATTATTTTTTTTTAATTGCCTTGTTTCTCTGTCCTCTAACCACTTCTGCACTTTATACCTATTAATTATGAATAATTCTGTATGTCAGACTGAGACCGACACAATGTTACATTACACCACCAGCTTGAGAATGACCGAAAATAGGGTTGAGGTTATATCGTTTCAGGTTCAATAAAACACAATAGGACTCTTTCGCTCTGTTGCAGGCTGGAGCAGAAGGACGATGCAAAGCTTCTGTGTAGCGACTGGACTATCAGGTGGTACAATAGAAGAGAACTAGTGCATTTCCGCAATAAAAACTAAAATAGAAGACTGCAAAAATGATATGCTGGCTGAGCATGTGAGAACACACAGCAATGGGACTTCCAAGAATGTATAAGAATAGCAACAGTTTACCAAGACCCAACAGACTTTCGCGACAGGATGTAATAGGCCTATTCGTTTACCTCTATTTTAGGCCTAAATTCTCTTGGTGAAAAAGTCTCAACTGAATTTGAGTGTTAGGATTTAGTTGCAATTTATAGTCTGATATTTAGGGCCGGTTTCATCAACAAATATTAAAAATATGTTGTTTTAACACATGCTAACATTTCACCAATTGTGTTAACATTTTTTCGTGTATTTTGGTTCCACCAATTATTTCCAGATGGACATTAGCTAACATTTCTTTTAACTCTCGCGAAAATTATGGCTAGTAGGCCTATGAACCAGAAAGCCGTGTTTAGAACCAAAGATTTTCTTAATGCGTTTCAGCCGCTTCACTAACAGAAAACTAGTGCAATATTACGATCTCTTTGGCAATTATTATTTTGTTATTGAAAGTGAACCACAAAACTGACGGCGTGGAAAGAAATAGGTGATCTAATTTTGCTAATATAGAACAGTTTTTGCTAGTGGAAATAGTAGCCAAATAGGTCTACATATAAAGATAACTTATTCTGAAATGTAATAAAACAGACGGTGTGAAAATCAAAGCCAAGGAAGGCGCGTGGGAGCGGAGTCTCATTCTCGCTAAGGCATTAGAAACTTTTCGGATAGTTCTACTCACGGTTGCTTTACTAACATTATCCCCTATTAGTGACTGAAAAGAAGCAGTGGCGTAAAATTTTAGTGTAGGCCCTAATTAAAATCTATAGCAAAGGAGAAACAGACAATCTCCGTTGTGTATTCTAATCTCTCGCGAATATCCTGTTTTACCTTCCTAACAGCTGTTTTCGAGAGTGTGTAGGCCTACCAAAGTAAAAATTCGTACGCAGGTAGATTTTACGAAATAAATAATTCTTACACCTCGTAATCGGTAAGAAAGTTAGCTCAAAATACAGGTGTAAGTTATCCAAGACTTACAAGACAGCAGTTGTGCGTAAATTAAATGTAAGTACAATGGACATATGCCTAAGGTTCGGTATTATAGAGACCAATTCTAGTGTCTATCATTAATAGATGTGAAGTGTGCATTAGAGAAGATGGTCGATTTATTATAAGATAAGGTAATAATTAATAATTACATCTGTAATGTAATGTGTAAGTCGCGAGATTTTATTGCCGAAAGCTGACGCGCTGAATCACCGCTAAGAGGGCCGTTGCTTGCCCGTGTCACTTTTCGAACGGCGCCGCACTAAGCGAAACCTGTTTCCAGGCGTACACCCGTTAGGAAACATTTAATCCCTCTTTGAGTATCAGGCATTGGATCCGACCACTTACTCGAACTGTCAAGCTGGAAGGAGATTGCGAATTGAGCAGGTATTAGGTAAGTGTAATAAGATAAAGCATGAATAGTCCACTGTATGTTAACAAAATATTAGGCCTACAGTCTTTTTAAAACTAAACAATAAAGGTAAACATGTATGGCGTGCTTCAATAACATTTAACACCGAAATTGCAATAATCGATGTTGTATTATCTACAATAATAAATTTACTTCTCCCTTGAAAGTGTAATGGATATATTATATGTATTCCCATGTAATACTGACTTTGCAACAAACGATGTTATAATAGGTCAAACCATAAAATCAATGGTGTTCGCTTCTGAAATTGCAGGAATAAATGCTAGTGTAACTTTAATAACATTTAACACCGACATTACAAAATCGATGTTGCAATATCGATAGAATTAACTTTTATCATCTTAGCAGATGTGGCAAATAAATCGAAAATGTAGCCTACTTCGATATTACTTAAAAATTACGTTACAACAACCGAAGTTGCAATATCGATAATGCCATGTTAGGCCTACCCTCTTCAGAAAACGTCGACACATCGACGAGTATACTGATAGTGTGATTTCTGTAATATTTAACAATAATATTACAACAATCAATGCGACAGTATCGACAACGCCAATGTTGATCTCTTTCTAAAATGCGACGATTAATTGATAGTATATTTAAAAACAACATTACAACAATCTATTATCGCAATATCGATAGTGCCAATGTCGCTCTCTTCCGAAAATATCGCTGATAAATCGATACTACTTAACAGCGATATTGCAATAATTAGTGTCAATAATATCAATGTCGGTTCTCAATGCCGAAAATGTGACGGGCGATCCGCATTATGTGTTACTACACCCACAGGAATCAAAATGTCTGACGCTCACCTGCACAATGCATCCCGCTTGGAACGACTCGGTCGGCAGCGCGCGATTCTCGATGTCATTTGTCAGCGCGTGGACGGAATTCCGCGGTGACGTATGCACAGCTGTGCTGGAAGCTCATTCAGCGAGCTAGCGGGCGCGCGGCTTCTCTTCGGATATATATTTAGAAAAGTGGTAACTGGATGTGGCAGCTAAGACGTGTATCAAGTCTCCCTGCGGCGACATCGAGGGAGGACCGCGGAGCTACACCTTGCCGCACTGCCCACATTATTCCACCTAGGCCCTATTAGTTTATATTATTATTATTATTATTATTATTATTATTATTATTATTATTATTATTATATTAAGCTTACTTCATAACTTAAATATTTTCTCGGCTCTGCTCTTCAGCGAACTCAATCTAAAAGTTTCACTTAAGATTGAGAAACTTTTAAACATTGACTAGGCCCTACATTCTGCCGTACATATACTTGTATTTGCTGTGAAAATAAATTTGACAATATTGTGTTTTAAATTATTTTGATAATTTATTATCATCACTTTGGACAACAAAAACATTACAGAATTCACTGAAATTAAATTCCTCCATTAGGTTTACATAGCTGAATATTAGAGTTGCACAACGATCGAGAAAGCAAGACTAACAGCGTCCGTAAAGCCGAAAACCCGCACAGCAATATTAACTACATTGCGTCGATGTAAAGACTGCTTGTGAGCGTTTCAAGACTTCGAGAATTGTCGAGCCTCGAACGTCAAGCAGCCTTGAATCATCACAGTTGTTATACTCACAGATCAGACTGAACTTTTAGCTGTTTTGGCAACTGTTTTATATATACAGTATAAACAATCAAGTAGCCTATTTGAAACATCTCTACCTTTCAGTATATAATAATTCGTTTCCCAATCTTTATATAATTACTAAGCCCTTATTAAAAGGCTAGGATTTTTCTTTTCGTATGTTTGAGATCAAGTGTACAATCTCAAATAAAAAAAATATATATTAACGCTTTATTTAGCGTTATGTTTTATGTTTCTTATAAATGCAAATTTACTTGAGAAATGTTTTTTTTTTCTATTTGTAGCCTATAACCTTAGGTAATATCTAATAATAGAACCAGAACATTTTTATAACTACGACACTGTTTTGTTTTGTATTTTTGTCTCAATTAAACATTTATAATGTTATTTATTTCAATGATGTATATTATTCAAAATTACGAAATCTTTCCACGCCGACCAAATGCTATTTCGAGAATGATGAGCGAGACTCGAAGCGCACGAGAGTTACGAGACGAGACTCGAAAGACTACTGCAACGAACACAGCGAGAGCGGTAGTTAGTTTTGTTCATCTCTACTGAATATACTTTGCTGGAAATACACAAACAAGTAGAAGATGAAGGTATTTGAAAAGATAATTTACCTATAAAACGGATATTTTAAGAATTCTTTATAACATGAATGACTACTGCAGCCCACATAAATAATAATGCCTAACAATTATATGAAACAATTTAATCATAGTATAGCTAGCAGGCATAGTAACAAAATACAGGAATAATTAGTATGAGCACTTACAACGTATGCCAGAAACCAGATAGTAGGCCTATAATGCTGGAGAACGACGAAGACAAGGACGCCCTTGGAAAAGACGGAGGGAACAAATTTAAAGACACGATCAGATCGAAGACCTCATAATCCTTGAAGCCGATGATGATGATGATGATGATGATGATGATGATGATGATGATGATGATGATGATGATTACGACGACGATAATGAATTATCATGATTATTATTTCGTATTATACAGAATGTTAAAAATTAATTTGAGAGAGAAAGTCAAATACTGAAGTTATGAAGAGCGTGGAGGAAAAGACAATAATAATGAAGATAATAGAGAAATAGGAAAGAGGGTAGTATATAGGTATATGGTGGATCGAAAATCAGAAATGTAAAGTTCAACCATAACTATAAATTGTAAAATTTCCTGACAAATAAATATTAAATATTGGTGGGCAAAATACTTGGTAGGCCTAATAAATGAGGACCACGAAGAAAATAGAACAAGACATAATCAGTAGAATAAATGCGACTACTGCGAAGAATTTAAAATAAGAGAAGAGGAGAGACACGGTTGAAGTGACAAGACGAAGCCTTTAGAATTGATTGATTGATGTTATATTTATTACGTATGTTTAAATGTTTCTCTGCTCTGTCGTTTCTTCAGCGAACTCTGTTTATGAGATAGAATGATTATCAGTTAAGAGTGAGTAACTTTTTTTAAGATTCAGTATACCTTCAATATTAATTCATGTACTTGTAAAGAATGAACTTGACAACTGTTTCAAATGGTCTCAGTGTTTATTATTATTATTATTATTATTATTATTATTATTATTATTATTATTATTATTATTATTATTATATTTAGCGTCTGAATGAGATGGTGATAATGCCGGAGAAATGAATCCGGGGTCCAACACCGAAAGTTACCCAGCATTTGCTCATATTGGGTTGAGGGAAAATCCAGGAAAAAACCTCAACCAGGTAACTTGCCCCGACCGGGAATCGAACCCGGGCCACCTGGTTTCGCGGCTAGACGAGCTAACCGTTACTCCACAGGTGTGAACCCCACTTTTCTTAAGCGCTGGTTTTGCGCCATTATGACCACATGAAATTGGTTCACATTTGCCTCGAGCAAGGACGAAATAGACTAGAAGTTCCAACACTTGAAGGTAAATGATTTATTATTATTATTATTATTATTATTATTATTATTATTATTATTATTATTATTATTACAATCATAAGCAAACACACAAATTGGATGTTAAAAGTTGTAGCTTCGCCAGTGCTTTTGCAAAGATCGAAAGGAAAAAAACTTCAAGCAGTCGAAATAAAGACTGTACAAAACTACGGAAAGTACAAAGAAATGAAAATATTCTAAATCAATTGAACATGAGCAGAGCTCGAAATACACCGAGTTTTTATTAGTAAGAGCGTTAGCCTGTAGGCCTAGTTGGCTATAAGATTAATTATAATGTAGACATATAAGCAACGGTAAATGAAATGACAGAAAAAAACATTAAATTACAAACCATAAGAAACAATTTCAAGGTAAAATTGTTCCGGAGTCGGGTATCGAACACAACACTCTACCGACTGAGCTACCCAGGAACTCTACCAGACGACTCAATTTTTCTTTTATATCCACATACCTCAAAGTGGGCTGACAAATCGTCAAACATCCAACAATGAGTGCATACAAATTCTGTGTGACTTGAATAGTGTTTTTTTCGGTGTCTGGTAGAGTTCCTGGGTAGCTCAGTCGGTAGAGCGTTCGATACCCGGCCCCGGAACAATTTTTTCCCTTGAAATTATTCAAATTAACTTCACAGACAGCTATACCTGAAAGCTAAGATTTGCATAAGAAACAAGATTCTGAGCTCCCGAAGAGATAGAGAAGTCAAAACAGTAATTATTTTATTATTTAATTTCATTATTACTGTTGATGACAGTCATATACGCAACAACTCAGACGTCACATGGAAGCCGCGTTCGTAACTTACAACCCCGTTTACAATGATAATGATTCTGTGGTTTATAGATATTGACATAATGAAACAATTTTTGCTGATCTGGTTATATGAATGTAAAAAACTGCACATATATGCAATAGTTGTAATTTCCTCTTGTCATTTGAACTTGAGAAGAACGTTTGGACTTTATAGTCATTATGACAAGGGTCACGGGCGAAGATGACACATGGACTCAGACTGATAACTTAGCAGCATGCCTCAGCCATAAAGTTTCTTATTGAATACATCGAGTTTATGTGTGAAAAGCAAGCTTGTTTCAAATGCCGGTTTTCAGCAATTCATTTCTTGGGATAAGACAGTACTCAACCAAGTTTCAATAGCGGAATCCGAAATTTATCACTCACATGTCCAGTTTGTCCAAGAAATGTTTCATTTGGCTTAACTAGTGTTAAATTAACAACCTGTTTATTTTTAAGGTTTTGCTAATGTATTTTCCATTTCTTCAACATCATTTTTCTTAAAACAACCAACATTTAACTATAATAGTCGTTAACATTATTTTAACCATTCAATAGCAGTTTGTAATGATCTTGCACATGTAAGGCAATTTTTTATTGGCTGATATTATTCTTTAAATTCTGTATTGGAGAGCAAGTCATGAAACATGTGTGAAATCATAACCCGGTACAGTAGGCCATGATCGATAAAAAGAAAGACGAATGGAAGTTGATTTGGATGTTTTCCGAGGTTCCTTCCCCACCAACGATTTGAAGCAGAATTAGATCTACTGGATAACTTTCAGCGTTAAATCTCTGACTTATATAGCTTCATTAAATTTCAACTTCATCTATCATCTTTCAATAGTTTCAGGTCGTCCGAGGATGTAGCAGGATGTACTCAGTCACGAAGCTTGAGTTGTGAGGGTACTAGGAATAATAGACTGTGCCGGTACTATTTCGCATTGTCTGTGATGAGGCGATAGTAGCGATCCTAGTGGTTAGCAACTATCTATGGATGCTTATTTTCTACGTATTGAGCTTCGTGACTGTATATACTAGACTGTGGTAGTACCATGATTTGCATATACAGAAAAACATCGATCTGAGGAAGCTACATAACAATCAGGGGGACTAAGGGGCGTTCATCGCGGATTTCGTCGGACCGGGTGTTATGTAGCTGAATTGATAGATGACACAAAACAGTGAATCACGATTCTTACAGGAAGGCGGGCCTGCGGACTTCAATCATCCTTACCTAAGGAAGTCATCAGAACAATAAGTCTTAGGCTGCAGTGCAAACCTTTGGCCCCTCCTCCGTTGACGGGGGGGGGAAATAATAATAATAATAATAATAATAATAATAATAATAATAATAATAATAATAATTTATTTTAGCTGGCAGAGTTAAGGCCGTAAGGCCTTCTCTTCCACTCAACCAGCAAAAAGTATACATACATATGTATCAACTTACAAAGAATTCAACAATTTGATTTAGATAAGAGCTACATATATACAAGAGTTATTTACGAATTAAACAATAAAATACTATGAACTATTAATTAAACACTAAAATACAAACTATGTAGCACAATTAAGCTAAAATACATAGAATGTTAGGGGAGAGTCGGGTAGTATCGGACAGTGCGTTTTTTTCATCTACCACCATATGGTAGTACCTGAATGACATGGTTACGTTTCTCTATACGACATTACAGAAACGTAACCATGTCAATCAGGTACTATCATCGTGTGGTAGATGAAAGAAACTCACTGTCCGATATTACCCGATGTCCGATACTACCCGACTCTCCCCTAATATATTTCAAATAATGTTAGATAATAGAAAGAGATTATGAGACAATTTTGAAAATACAGCACTATCAAGATGTATGTCTAAAGGAAGGAGTAAAAATGTAGTCAGTGATAATTTAAGTCAGTATGATTGGAGTGAAATGTTAAGCAGGTTATCTTTTAAGCTGTTTTTAAAAGTGTTTATTGTCTTGGAGCCCCTAATACTTTGTGATAGGGAATTCCATTGTCGCGAGGTGGATACTGTAAAAGATGATGAATAACGAGATGTTCTATGAAGAGGTATACGTAACGCGCCACACGGGACGAATGATGGAAAAGTGAGAAGAAATGAATGATTGTTGGATGAAACGTTAATGAAAACGAAGGAATCCTGAGAAAATCTCCATTCTGCGATCTTTTCCATACAACGCTACTCGAGGGGTAATTGACGGCGTTATTTCCCTTTCGAAAGAAGTCGTGTTAACAATTTTTACTCTTCTTCAAAAACCATCGTCCACATCTTTCATAACGGAGTAACTATGTTTACAAGTCATGCCAACCTCGTAAACATGAATATAAGATAATCTAAATGATATGAATGAACTATATCGCCATGGTAATATTCTTCTTTCTTACAATGGCGAGTTCTATTCACGGCGGAAGACGATAATAGCTTGTAACTATCCGCGATGTGCGACAAGAGAGAGACGGGACTGAAAGACAAGTAAATGTGCCGTGCAAAACATTCGATTTCTCGGCGTAACAAGCCATAAACTTTCATTATTATAGAGTTAATGATAAAGGACTCTTTAGAGCAATCAGTCAGCATCAAGCGTAACTCTATAGAAATAAGGTGGCTGTCTGGCTCCACTTCACATATAAATGCTGTTTTATAATACCTGAATGTCTGATGACAATTGATATCTGGGTACAAGTTCCAGCTTTCCAGCCTGTAGGCCTATCTCATCAAACAATGCCTGTAGTACTATCTGTGCAACATACTCAGTATGTTAGCTTACTTTAACACTTTCTCCAATACAATGTTTTTTCTAAATATAGATATTCTGCTGTCAATCAACTAATTACAGCTCTAGAGAAATGGCTAATTTACAGTGTGACGTGGAAAGGAGCAACGAAGGTGTTGTGCGGTACAGTGATTAGGATTGGCTCTCTCCTTATCAGTAGAAATTGGAATAATTCGCGGTAGCGAATTTAAGGGATTTTGAAAAAATATATAACTTATACAACCTAAAATCTTAATGCTTCGAACTAGCGACAAACGAATTTGGGATTTATCACAAAAACTTCGCGAATCGGGCCAAATTTACGAAAAATATTGGAGAACATTCCCTGTAAACAAATGTACACAAAAACTAATATTTTAAATAAACTACTTTCTGATATTAAGAATATTATAATTATAATATTAACCGCAAGAATACTCTTTACACAAATAAGACACCCATTGGCAATAGGCCGATTTTATTCAAAGGATTTAATTTTGGAAATAGTATCTTTAAGGTGCGTGAATATCTTTGGGTTTTCTTTGTTTTATTTTCATTAATCAACCAATACTTAAATTTTGTAATGTACAATGATCCTCCTTGTAACCCCTATAGCGCGGCAACCAGGCATTTCCGGATCCATGTTCATATAACCTTTTTTTTCTTCTCTACATTATGAGGAATCCATACCTAAAGTTTTGCCCAATATTTTCGTTACACTCTGTATACTGATTAATTTATCCGGGAATGACGCACAATAAATACTCGAATAATAATGCTTTCTGAAACGTTAATACACATTCATTTGAAATACTGTATTGCTAAAAACATACTGACATACATATCGATATGCATAGCCGTTTCCGTTCTCGGTTTATTGTGAATCAGCCTTAAGGGGATAATCATGTAGGCCTAAAGCAGTGATGCCAAAGCAAGCGCATTATTCTGACTTTGACGTCGTGCGCGGGCATCAAGCGCTAGATATGGAAGAAGGAATAAGCATCTTGTTGGATTAAGAAAACAGTGGTGCACAAACTTCAAACAGAACGTGAAATTTTATGTCGTTATTTTTATATGGCTTCTTTCTGTAAAACAAAAGTACTAAAACCAATTTCTTAATATTGCAGTTATGTTTTAAACGTTAATAACTTAGTAAAGAGTTAAGAAGAAATATTCACATAAATTCCATAGCAATAATAACTATACTGTACTAAGTGGATAAAACATATCATTCATCAAGAAAGTGATATTCCAAGAAAAGAGAGTTTTATGGAATAAAGTGCATAACTGGTGTAAGTGTCTATTTTATATTACAATGCGTATTACATTATTTAAATTCATGCACTGCATTAAATTACCGGCTTTACCCATCTCCATGTGACTTGTCATTTCCTTAACACGTGGACTATAATCACTTCCGATATATCGCGGTTCAGCTATAACGCGGGGGTAAAGTATGTCCCCCAACAACCGCGCTATATCGGGCTTTTACTGTATTAGAAACACGCAATGAAGATTCACTTCAAGGATCTTCAGACGACTTTCCCTGTGATATCCTTTCATTTCATGGAACAAACCGAAAAATCAATCGGTGTAGTTAGTATCGACGGAAAAACGTTTCGATAAGAGAAATGGGTTATTTTAAGTTTCGTATAATAATAATAATAATAATAATAATAATAATAATAATAATAATAATAATAATAATAATAATAATAATAATAATTTCACTCTTTGTTGTGATTTTCGTCCATGTTTTTACTCTTCCGACCAGATGACTGTACGTACAAGCAGTGAAGAGACCCTATCTCAAGAAATTAACGATCACTACTTATAATCATCTCTTGTTACGAGTGGCTGAATTTCAACAGAAGAAAGGTTCATTATGAAAATAAAGAAATCATACCTACAACTTAGAGAGTCTCATTATAAACCATTATAATAGCCACTGGCATAGCTCAGGAGGTAGCGCGTCTGCCTGCTGATCCGGGCTTGGCTCGGGCGTGGGTTCGATTCCCGCTTGGGCTGAGATTTTCCCTAACCCTAAGGCGAATGTCAGGTAATCTATGGTGAATCGTCAGCATCTTGTTGCTAATACCATCTCGCTATCACCAATTTCATCGATGCTAAATAATCAAGTTGATACAGTGACGTTAAATAAACAAGTAATAAAACATTAGTCTACATATAAGTTAACTTTTGAATGCCGATATTCGTAAATACAAAAATAACATCATGAGTCCGTAAAATCATGTTGACTTTTTAAATGGTTTTATGAAACAATATCTCTCCAAAATTTTGCCATATCGTGGTTGCCAGATTAAATACCGATCGATTGTTATTCATTAAATTTAGTCATTAAGTTGGACAGTCTATCTGAACAGTTTTATTGAGTAGGTTTCTTCACGTTTCTTTCAACCGGTCATTTCAATGGCAAATGTATTTTTCGTATGACGGATCCTCATTAAACACACACCGTGAGACAAGAGCAGCCGATTCAAATTATGCACAGCACTTTTTTGTCACTTCTTCCATTTTTTTACGGTAACATTAACAATCAATCAGTCGATAACCACGGCAACTGTGGTTCGACAAAAAAAAACTGGGAGAATTAAAGTAGCCGTTTACTAACCGGAACTGATTCATTTTTTACTCTTTGCACTATTTTAAATTGAGAATCTCCCACTTCGCCATATCGCCTCTGCCAGCATGACTAAATTTCGACCAAAATTCTCGATATATAATTCTAGACGGATTTCCGTAACAACAAAGATCAAAATAAAGAAAGTCATGATAATATATCGATTGCAAGACCTCTAATTGCGGTAATATTGAAGACGAAGCGAATTTTTTTTTCTTCTTCCAAAGTTACCGCAATTAAAATACATACTCCTCATATACTCATTTTATTTCTAGGTTAGGCCTAATCCGGAACACTTCGAGGAAGTAATGACCTCGCTCTAGCGGTAAAAATAATAATATTAGAAAATGCAGAAAAGTTATAATACAATCAAAATGCGAACGCGCCGAACGAATTCGTTCTCGTAAGTTAGCACGAATCTTTATTCTTTCATTTAACATCTCTAACGTGGGGTAATTCGTCGCCATAAAATTATAAATGACCATTAAAATCCCAACCATGACTTTACGGACACATATTAGAAATGATCACAATATACAAATAGCTATTTCATGTGAATTAAATGCGAAATTAATTACAAGCATCAACTTCCACTTTATAATTCATAAATCGAATGAAATGCCTTACATTTAGGGCTGTAATAGTACATTATGCAACGAGCCTATAATGGTAGTAATTAAGACGCGAGTATGTTTATGAAACGAGCGCAAGCGAGTTTCATAATTTTCTTACGAGCGTCTTAATTACCATTGTAGGCAAGTTTCATACGACTTTTTATGCTCGACCATATTTCTAACTTGAAATTATTCATAAGTATTCATGTTATTCTTATCTGACTGGGGAGCGGAACTGACCTTGTGCAATATCTCGTAAATTGTGAGATGTGCGCAGACGCGAAAGTATTGATTTTTTCCGAGGAACAAATGTCATTGACCTTGATATAATCTAGAGAGTAAAATGAACATTAATCTTGATATAACCTTGAAATTGATTTAGACATTGAAAAATGAGATGAAAAATTGAATTTATTTGAATATTATTTACAATTAAAGCTAATTATTATAGTAACAGAACATAACCTTCTGCGACAGTATTGGATTTCCAGCCTCCGTGACGTTTCGCTAGTTGTCTTTCGATTGCATATCCGAGAATAATGGATACTTGCGCTTTCATATTGCTACAATGGTGTTTTCTGATTGGTGGAATACCTGAACTTTAATGAATAGGTGTACTTTAATGAGGTCCATTGAAGGGGTGCTACCAGGTGTATAATTACTACATTTCGGCATAGTCGAGCATAAAGAATGCTTCTTGCGTGCAATCCGGAAGGCGGAATGTTTCTTTTTTGGCAATATGATTAAGGAAAAAGGTCCTATAGGCGTATATTCATCTTCGTCATCCATTGTAATGATTCCAATCGCGCTTGTGTGTTCAGGGCTGATCTACCCCATGTATAGCAATGAACCCATCTCAACGTACAGACTATTGTAAATACTGAAAAGAAACTCCTCGTATATTTAGTCTAACCAGATTTACAAGCCTTGGATATCTTCATAAGCTGACATTAATTCATCGTAGTTTCTGACTGTTCACGTGAGTTGCTATTCTTTTGAGGCTCCGCATGAGAACAGACCACTTCAGCTACAAGGCGCCTCGCCGCCTCTCATCACGAAACACCAAAGTGCTTCACGCGTGTAAGAGTAAACATAACATAATCCCCTCTGTTAATGTCTCGTTTTGTTCCTTGCGTTTATAGGTATTTTATGGTTCTACGTGAATAGTCCTATCAAGTTTGATTCTTCTTGTTGATTTGTTAGACATGTAAACACTAACAGATTGTTCTCCTATAAAAAAAAAACTTTTCACGTGCCAATAAATGTCGGATTAAAGAACTTTCAAATTTCTCATAATTAATTATTTCAAATTTACAAAATCTTCCATCATATAAATGATGTTCGTAGACTACGAAAAAGTGTTTGACAGAGTACTATGCAATAAACTGATGCATATATTGGAAGATGAAGACACCCCAAATATCTCGTGACGATTATGAAAAGCCTATACAATGATACAAACAAATAAAATACAAATAAAGAACAGGACCAGTAAAATGACAATAGTCAATCGAGGTGAAAACAAGGCTGTCCATTATCTCTAGCATTATTCAACACATAAGCCTATTACAGGGTGAACTGTAAGTAATATCATTAATTTCAAGGGATATTCTTTAAGATATTCCAAAAAAAATTTAATATAATTTTCCTCGTTTTTTGCTTCATTTTCGAGTAATTTATATATATATATATATATATATATATATACACAGTATATATATATAAAACATTTCATAGCGTGTTTTGAGAAAGCCACTGAATTCCCAATATACTCAGTCAATTTAAGAGAGCAGTGTATTATGAAAATAAATGAGTGAAGGAATTTTAGTTTTGTCCCTTAAATGTGCAGAAATTTGATCCGAACATTTCGTTCTGTAAAGGAATTTTACAACGTAACATCGAGAACGGAAAAATTGTAGAAATAAATGTATTTACGAGCATTCACAATTAACAAGAAGCTTGCCGGAACGTGGCAACGAGAACGTGAGAATTGGCCAAGTTTTAACTTTGCCGTTTTCGTTTCCGATCACAGCCTGCTAGATTCACTCTATTGTCATCAACAACCTATTCGGTCGTCGTATATTTTGTAGCATGGAAGCCGTAACATAATTTCTTGTCCATTGTTTGTAACAGTTGTAGCTAACTCAGAAATTCAGTAGAATCAATTTCCATATATGCTACGTGTATTGTATATGTTACCAGACTACCACGTAAATTGAATTCTTAAATATTTCGTGGCTTAAATTTCGAAATTGGCTAATCTGTGTTTGTGTTGGCCGACTTGCACTCGTGAGACAATGCCATTGGTGAAGCATACACAAATAACATCAGAATGCGTAATATCGACTTTACAGACCGATTATTTAGTCCTGACAGCTCAGCGACGCGAAAGAGGGAACGTAATAGGAGGAGTGGGGAGAGTTCCGGAGTAGAAATAAGGGCGAGCGGTCGCTAAAGGAATGCAGTACAGCTTAATTGTACTGGAAACATACCGGTCTACTGCACGCATGAGACCCGATCGCTCCAAAGGCAAGCGAGTGAATAACCCAAACATCCCTTAGCGTAAATAAATGGACTCGCCTGTCCCAGGCGCACATCTCCGGCGACTGTCAGGACTAAATAATCGTACTGTACTTAACGTTATTGACATACATATCGATATGCATAACAGTTTCCTTCTCGGTTTATTGTGAGCCAAAAATCTTGTTCTTTGGTTATGGTTCTCGTTCCCGGTTTATTGTGGATCAACCTTAAGGGGATAATCATGTAGGCCAAAACATGGATGGAAGGAGTTTCAAACGCTATGGAAACTAGAGGATTGGGAAGAGGGTCAATGGATAGATACAGAAAGGTTGCACTGAAAAACAAGAGGCAACTGCTAAGAGTGGAGAAACCTATAAAGAAGAAGAAGAGGAAGAAGAAGAAGAAGAAGGAACAACAGAAATTCTGTGGGTAGACGATTTTGATATCGCTACCTGCATTTTTCTGTATTATTCGAACTAATATTAGACGGATAGGCCTACAACATAGGACTCCCACGATGTGAGCCCGTGGCTAACGAGAAAGACAGCTACGGCGCGACGTCACGTTCTTAGTCATAACATGGCAAACATTGAACAAGTTTACATGTAAATGCATGTTTAGCATGAGTTTAATGTAGCAATTTTATTCCTTTGTTTTTTTAGAACTTTGAACATGTATTTATATTAGGCGATTGTCAAGATGGCCATGACTAGACCATGATAATCACGCGTCTCCGATTCGTGCCGAAGCCTGTCTTTCTCGTTAGCTATGTGTGAGCCAGCGTGACAATGTAAGATGAAAATACTGACAACGATCAAAACAAGTGTTGTAGGTGGGATTCGAACGCGAAACCGTCGCTTCCACACAAAAGCCAAAGCTGCGAGCAAACAGAACGGAAAAGTAATGCAAAAAATTGCTTTGTTCCTTGTGGTTGAAGTTCAACAGATTTGAAAAATAAAACTGAGAAGGCGTGACGTGGCGATTGACGGATAAATCATCAATTACAAGCATTTGGTACACAATAAGAGGATTCTGCTACAAACTGGCGGGGAAGCTGGAATTCTCTGTCCATTAGACAACACACTCGCCCAAGGCGAGCGGCACTGTCACTTTGAAGATGAGGAATACAGGCCCATGACTTGAGAAGTGATACATTTCATAACACCCTGCTTCTATCTTACATCCATAAGGACTATTTTTGGATTGGAGTTTGGTGAGAGACGACGCGTATTATGAACGTTGAGTGGTGATATATTTTAAGGTGAACAGGACCTGTCGAGAGAGAGGACGTGCATTATTTGTTGAAGGAGAAAGAGAGAGGACAGAAAATTTAAAACATCTCACAGTGCATTATGTTTGGAATGGCTTTCGTGGTATAAATACCACACGTACGTAGAAACGAAATCTATACACTTGGTCCTAAGTACGTAACTACACTAAAATTCTAATACCTAGACTACATTATATAAATATACAAAACGCTATTATATAATCTTAATTGACTATCTCAGAATGAAACTAATGTTAACGTGTTTTCAAAAACTATCCTTTATTATGGCCGTATGACTTAAAATGTCTTTACATTGCTTTAAATTGTGCTTAGGCCTATTTGTTATATCCTTCGCTGTTATTAAGTTTTATAGTTTTTTGCTACAAATCAATTATATACAATTCGACTTCCAGTACGAGACAGAAATTAATCTCTCTCTTTTAAATTCAAAGGTTGTACTTTGTTCCGTCCTAAGCGGTTCTTTTTTAGTTTCTTTAACATTTCATTTTTATAAACGATTTAACTTATTTAATATATAAATACGACATGCGGCAAAACAAACGACACTGAAATTATTGTTCATGTGCTATCCACGTTTCTCTAGCAACGAAGTATATTTTGTGCGAGATCGTGCGTATTTGCTTGTTTTCCGCACAGAACCAATACGCGGTAAGTGTGAAATACCACATTCAGTATTCCCAACGTAACACACATAACAATTTCCCTCTTCTTACCGCTTAAGCGCGACATTCATTTTACTGCTTTAGGCTTTTAACATATTATTTTTAGAGACGTTTAACATAGTAATGATTATAAATTGGAAACTTACCACTGAAATTTCACCTAAATTGCAATGTTAATTATTGTCTTTAAATATTTGCAAAAATTAAGTAAAGTCTACTGCTCCACGAAACTTATTGCATTCCTGATACAAGTAACATTAAGGAAGCCGTGAAAAAATCAACAAGATTCCAGATGCCGATGTTATTACTGCAATATGTTATATAAATAATATTGTTAAAATATTAAAATGAAAAATAAATCATTACATAACCTTACCGTTTGTTTTAAGTTCGCATTTATAGACTGGGGGGGGGGTGGAAAGACAGACGTATATCACGGCCTGCTGGAGTATAGTAAACACAGAATAGTAATAATAGATATTTTGGTTTTCCAAAGTTGGCGTCATTAAACAGAAACCAAGATGGAGATTTCATTGCAACTAATTAGAAATTCGTCTTTCAGGTATGTAATAAACGATCTTCGCACAAAATAATCTACGATACACGAGCGGTATGTTTGTTTTCATGTTCTCGGAAATTAAAAAAGCTCAACTACGTTTCGCTTTTTTAATCTTTTCCTCGACCATGAAAACGTCAACATACCGCTCTTGTAACGTATATTACTATTGTGCGAGATCGTGCATATTTGCATGGTTTCCGCACAAAACCAATCCGCGGAAAGTCTAAAATTCCACATTCAGTATTCCCAACCTAACACACACAACAATTTCCCTCTTCTTACCGCTTAAGTGACATATTGATTTTACTGCTTTAGGCTTTTAACATATTATTTTTAGAGACGTTCAATATAGTAATAATTATAAATTGGAAACTTACCACTGCAATTTCACCTAAATTGCACTGTTAATGATTGTTTTTAAATATTTGCAAAAATTAAGTAAACCCTAAATCATTACATAACCTTACCGTTTGTTTTAAGTTCGCATTTATAGACTGGGGAAAAAAAAGACAGACGTATATCACGGCCTGCTGGAATATAGTAAACACAGAAAACATTTTAAAGCAACAATGCTGAAGATAGATATTTTTGTTTTGCAAATTTGCCGTCATTGAACAGAAACCAAGATGGAAATTTCATTGCAACTAATTAGAAATTCCTCTTTCAGGTATGTAATAAACGATATTCGCACAAAATAATGTACGATACACGAGCGGTATGTTTTCTTTCAATTCTCGGAAATTAAAAAAGCTCAACTACGTTTCGCTTTTTCAAACTTTTCGTCGAACATGAAAACTTCAACATACCGCTCTTGTAACGCATATTACTATTATTGTATTTAATAGTTTGACATATTGTGAGTTCAGTGTTTCGTTTATTTCTGCAATTATGGTTCTCACAACAGAGGAAAAGGTGTTTAAGTTATCGTGGATCATTATTTCCGGCCATATGAAGTAAGACGTCAAAATGGACCAAGATTGTTTCACATTAAAGAACAGTATCAGGATCCTAATGCAACATATGGTTTTCAGACGAAAGCCATATTCACTTTGATGGCTACATAAATCGACAAACAACTCATTTTTTAGGGTTTGAACGGCCTGATGTCGTTATACAGAAACCACTACACAGTGCTCGGGTTGCGATTTTGTGCGCCGTGTCTGGTCATAGAATATTGGGCCATTATTTCGTCAAGGATGCTGCACAGAATTAAAAAAAAACAATAAACCAGGCGTGTTTCCGAATTGGGTCTAATATAATTTGTACATTTGTAAACAAAAAAAGTATATATATATAATTTCTTCAATGTTCAAACATTAATAAAAAATAATACTGCTTTACGTAATAATCTATAACAGACCTCGGCACAACGAGGAAGTGAAACAGAACTCAGAAACCTCCCTCCATGTCCTTTTCGCTTACACTGTCATATAAACAAACTCACAGTAGACATTGTGCATCAGTGATGGATTTCAGGTGACCAGCGAGATCCGAAAGTTCGTAAAAGCTATGATGCCTACCTTACACAATCCGTCACTGACCAATGTTTACCTTCCTGTGTACTCGACTCGCCGGGAAAGATGGAGTGAGAAGTTAAGGGGAAATCTGGAGCGACTCGAATGAGTTATTGATGCCCAGGTCTGATCTATAGGCTATTTCTTATGCATTATTCCCGAACAAAATGAGTTGTAGATGCTCAATATGAAAAGAAACCGATCAACAGCTTAGGAGACATCGCTGTACATAATCGGGATAGACAGGCAGACAGATAACGTGTTCAAAACCTCTTCCTTCGTGCAACGTACGAGTATATCCCTATGGATATTGCACAACATGACAAAGAAATGTATCGCATTGCTTATTTCACATGCATTTTTGCACTATTATTAATTTACAAACAAAAGAGAAATACTATTAAATATGTTGAAGAGATAAGCGTTATCAAATATCGAAGTTTCAATTCATATTTTAACAAAAATTAATTTATCATCTGTGTTACATTGTTTTTCTGATTCACTCAAGAGATGGCGCTGCCGCTGCGTCGCAGTGAAACTGCACTAAAAATGGAACGCTGCAATAAATCGAATTCACTTTGTGACGGTGCTCAACTCGTGAATCGGGAGGACGGAATGCAATATTTCAAAGTGGCAGATAATAATACGCCATCAAAGACACAAGATTAATGTTGAGCTGTGCAAGAAATAAGGACATAATTTCATACATAAATTATATCCTGAAGTGAATTATAACAAATGCGCCCCTAAATCATTTCACGCATTATTCCTATGTTCAAAGGTAATTTGTATCTGTCCATTACTAATTTAATTAACAGATTCCATTCATTTGCTACAAACCAGGAACAATGAGCACGTCTCCCAGTTATGTCGCGTCTCTCAATGGAGTAAAAAAAATCACACATGTGTGTAAATTAAAAAAATAATATAGCTTATACTATGTAGACAAGCAATGACCTTCCGTCGCTCCATGGCGTCTTTATTATCTTTTTTCTCTTGTTATTTCTATTATTTTCTTTTATTATTTTTGTTAGCATTCCGTTCCTAGATTATTTCCTTTACTTTTTTTTTCATTTTCTTCTCTCTTTCGTTTTCATCTTATATTTGTACCCTGTATTTGCTTTCGTTTTTTTCTAATAGGCCTATTTTATCTTTCTCTTGTCTCCTACATTCCATTTTATCTTTCTTTTTTGTCGTTCACATTCTTCCTTCCTTAGCTGATCTTTTTCATATTCTTTCAATGTGTTCTTTATTTATTTCGAATACTTCCTTCTCATTTAATATCTATCTATTATTTCTTTTTCTTTCTTTCCTTGCTTTCTGAAATTTTCTTTTCTATTTTTCTTGTTTTCTTCCCCACTTTATTTTATCAGCTTTTCTTTATTACCTTTACCTTTCTCGGTTAGCAAAGTGTTAGTCCATTACGTTTTCGTCCATTCGTAATTTGGTTCTACTTTTACGTTTGTCCAGTTTATATATTTGTCCTCCATCAAATTTTGTCCACAAATCTTTCGTCCATGTCATTTTAGTATTATGTGAAATTTCGTCCTATATATATTTTGTCCTTACCTGATTAAATCTACATTTATTTACTTGAAATTTTAGTAGCTGCGTTTATTACAAAAAAAAAAAAAAAGAATCACTGAAATAAAACATGAGATTTATTTTCAGTTATTCCAAAGAGCAAAGATCATGCATTCATTGCAGCTACTGTTTTTCTTAGAAACTGTAATTTCCTTCTTTAATTTCCATCTTCAGGGTTCTGCGGGTTGCTGTGTAATTTCATTACAGGTTGACCGATTCTCACATCGCCAATATATCCTGGTTCGATTCTTATTAAAAGAGTGGTTTGATAACAGTAGCCGTCATTTATGAGCAGTGGTTTGTTCCTTTTTTAATTACTTTGGGATCCATACTTGATAATTTTAAGTAAAACTAATGTATGCATTTCCCTAGGAACACCTGTCCATTTTTGAGTTCTTCATTAATTGGTATTATATTGTTGGCATCTGTTTAAAATGTGCTTCTAGTATCTGAATATCCAAACTCAATCACGATTGGACAATATGTATATTGGGCTAAATTTTTGTGGACTAAAAATTTCTGGACGAAATTTACTCTCGGACGAAAATGCTGTGGACTTATTCCACTGGACTTAAATGTGTTGGTCACAGAAATTGGATGAAATGTTGTATTGGACGAAAATGTTTGGACAAAAATTCCTGAAAGTCTAGCAACACCTGTCCATTTTTGAGTTCTCCATTAAGTATTTGGTGTTATATTGTTGGAATCTGTTTAAAATGTGCTTCTAGTATCTGAATATCCAAACTCAATCACGATTGAACACTATATATATTGGACTAAATTTTTGTGGACTAAAAAATTTCTGGACGAAATTTACTCTTGGACGAAAATCTATGGACTTATTCCACTGGATTTAAATGTGTTGGTCACAGAAATTTGGACGAAATGTTGTATTGGACGAAAATGTTTGCACAAACATTCCTGAAATCCTAGCAACACCTGTCCATTTTTTAGTTCTTCATTATTTAGTATTATATTGTTGGCATCTGTTTAAAATGTGCTTCTAGGATCTGAATATCCAAAATCAATCACGATTGAACAATATGTATATTGGGCTAAATTTTTGTGGACCAAAAAATTTCTGGATGAAATTTACTCTTGGACGAAAATCTATGGGCATATTCCACTGGATTTAAATGTGATGATCACAGAAATTTGGACGAAATGTTGTATTGGACGTAAATGCTTGCACAAACATTCCTGAAAGCCCTTTCTCTCTCTTATTCGTACGTTTTCCTTCCTTCCTGTCTTTTTTTCTTTCCCTCTTATTTGATTGTTGCTTTTCCTCTATTATTTCCGTTTCTTACTTCTCTTATGTTATTTACTTTTATTCCTAGACTAATTCTTGTTTCTCTTCTCCTTCTATTATTTCTCCCATCTTCTATAAAGTTTTACTCCATTTCATTTCCCTCTTTTCGTTCGTTCTTTCCTTTCCTTTTCCCTTTTTATTAATTCATATTTTTCTGCATCTTTTCTATTATACTTATTTCTTCTTTTCTACATGAATGCTTCATTTCGTTTTTTGCACTTTGGACAAGAGGTAGAAGTGCGTTATGTGGCGGCACATGGAGTAGTATAGTCGAGGAGACAAAACCTGTTTTGTGACCTTATCATATGCTGTGACTATATCACCAATGGGTATGGAGGAGGAAGGTAAGTCTTAGTGTGAGATGAACTTATGTGACAGTAGATTCGTATATTAACCATCACGAAAGAAACTCTCTTTCTGATAGCTTATTCCTTCCCCTCTCGCACAGTTCACATGCCAGGTCTCGCCTCCTCATCTGTATCAATAAGCATTTCATCTCAAGCTGACTTTTACTTTCTCTTATGGAATTTTTTCTGGTTAACTACTTTAAAAACTGAGTAGGAAGCAACTATTTTTAATTGGTAGAAGCAAAACAATGCTTGCAGCTTTTCTCTGCACGTTTCAAACAGTAGGCTACACCACCTGTAATAATCTACATGGTAATGACTTCCCATTTCCCTATTCAAAACACGTCCGGTGAAGGAGATGTTCACAGAAACACAACAGACTACTGTCCATTCGACCAGTGATTATAACGTTGCAAGATGGTACAATTCAAATATTTAGAATCGCATGTTTTTCTGGAAAATTTTCCAAAACAGAGTAAAATGGTTGGCATAATTCACTTTTCTGTTGCTTTTACTACAGGAATCATCCACCAAAAAATATAGTGAGGATCATGTAAGAGCAGTTCCTAAAAGACTAATTTGGCCGTCTCTTCAGTGTTGCCAACTAATACCAGATAGCACAAAAGAGGGTAAAATCACAATGCCATGTACTATAATAATAATAATAATAATAATAATAATAATAATAATAATAATAATAATAATAATAATAATAATGTATTAACAATAACGATGTCTTGCTTATTTACCACATCTCATCTTTAAGTTGGGGAGGTGTTTTCTAAATGGTTCAATAATTTGTGAAAAAGTGTATTTTCCTTCTGGACCTCTCGCACATTATGTTAGTAGTTAGTAGATTAGTGTATGATCTGATATTAAAATGTATTTTGTCTGACAACATGAAATTCATTGCTTTGACTAAACAGTTTACGATTCACGAGACCTAACCTAAAAATGTATTTTGTTTGATCACGTGAACTGATTAGTACGAATTCCGAAAACGAATGTCACTTTGAAATGTATGCTTAAGAATACTTCCTTATTGTAATAAAAGTTTAAACACGAAAGAAATTAATTAAAATGTGAAATGGTATTTCTATCGATTACCCAAGGGTATGAATCACACGAAATATGTTATATTTGTTTACACTTAGCCTACCTGACTATAATCTTGAAATTGTAACCACAACACAAAGTAACACAAAATAACTATCATGTATTAATATTAACACTGATATTAATTTATTATTAGTATGTTCAAATTTCACTAGCTTTCAGTAATGGGCTCAGAAATGTAGAACAATTTGAAATTTCGGAATTTAAACTACCGACAACTTGTGTCACTGCTGCCAACATAGGAGTTATAAAATCACTACCAGTTGTAGTATTTCTCAGTACCGAAATTGGAAAGGAAGTTGGCAAAAGAAAATTCAACCTGCAAACTAGAAAATCATCATAATCTACTAGTTTATGTAGTAATGGGGGAAAATGGTTAGGTTTCACCCTTAGGGTATTAAGTAAGCTGACCTGGACTATAATGACATGACTAACGGTTCACCTGATATTTCTTGTAAATGTAAACTTCATCTTACGAGGTTGTGAGGTTTTTCTTTCATACCGTGGCATGATTGTGACTATATAAGTATTTAAATATTCATCAATGCTATTTCTTGTTCTATCGTCAACGGTGGCCTTATGCCTTGATGACAATATGATCATTGGGCACGACTTCTTGTGAATGTCTGTCGTCCTCAAAGATTTAGAGCCAAAAAAAATCAGAAAATCTCTAGCCTTGAATGGAGGAGATGGTGTTGCTGATGAAATTGAAAGTGATGGCGAGAAAATAAAGTATTTCATTCGGTACAAATGACGATAGAGGACTGGGTCGTCCTAATATCTGAGCCATGCCAGTTGAATAACGTAAATATGGGAATGATAATAATACTTTTATGACAAGTTTTGTTTATTCCGACGTCGGTGTTTGGACTTGGCCATTCGAGATTGTTGTACAGCGAGCTTGGGAGGGGAAAATGGGTTTCATCAAGGAAAAGGCGGCGATGCCGACCTGTCATCTCAGAGACGTAGCACCGGAAATATAATTTCTCGAGGACGTTGCTATTTTATCTGCATGCGATCACAGAGACGGGCGGCATGATTGTGGAGCACAGTGGCTCCTTGTGTTACATACTGCAGCGCGCCTGCCTGCCCGCCTTGTCTTCTGTCGTCTGTAATCAATTCGGCCAGCATCTAGTCTCTCAAACTATGATCCGCAATTCGGTATTGTAGGCCTACCTGTTGTCGCGATCCGCGGGTTTAACACAGTCAAGGACGGTGAGTTTTTAAGGGATAGGCTATACAGGATGAATAGTAATTAAACCGACATACTTTGGGAGGTTGTATAGGACACCAAAATAATTTCCTCTGATGTCATATTTTCCTCAGAGGCTTTATTAAACCGGCAGAAGGCATAGTCTACGCAGTCTTCAGTTCATGACGACTCTACAAATTCACATTTTGTTGTACGTCCAATGCAGTGCTTTATTAAACCGGTCTGGTGCCAACGTTTTTGGCATGTGAAATAAGTAGACAGTGGATGCGGGATTACTTATCGTTGAATGTAGCTGCACATTTACTATATGTTATAATTTTTTCACTCAGATCATTAGCTGAACAGGTTTTAAACGTAAACAGACGATGTCAACATGCTACTGTATCTCCGTACAGTCAGAAAGAAAAGAAAAAATGACGTACTGTAGCACATACCTCGTCATCATTTATGGAATTACTAGCGTTGCAGTAAACGACGATATAGTCTCGTAACTTGTCGAAGCTGAATCGTCTTCGCCTATCCTGCAGGATAACACAACTGCACACATTGCGTTGGAATGTTACTATGAACGGACCGGGGTCCCTTCGTTGTGTAAACTGCTGTACTCGCCAGGTACACAAAAGACGGACGACACGGCACGTGCCATATACTCTGATACTAAACAACTTCACTTTTCCTTAAGTCATCCCGCATACACTGTCTAGAAATAAGTAATGGGAACCTTAAGTGCGAGTGTCTTACATTTGTAGCAGTCTATGGGCGATAAAGCTGACAACTGTGATTGGCAGATTGTTGATGTGACGTGTATTTAGGAGGAGGTACCGTTCTCAGCTGCAGTGGCAACAGAAACTCACTGACTGGACATTGTACTCAAGGACACACTCAGGAACGCTAGCGTAGGGAAACTTAAGTGCGAGTATCTTACTTTTGCCACAGTCTGGGCAGCAAGACTAATAACTGTGGTTGGCAGATTGCCGACGTGACGTGCATAGGAGGTGGTACCATTCTCAGCTACACTATCAGCAGATGCTCGCAGACTGTGCAATATACTCAAGGACACGCGCCAGAAACGCTGGCGTCAGCAATACGGATATTTGCTGCATCAGGGGAAATAAACGATAATCCTGAAGTCTTTCACCGCGTTAGACAATCCATGTCCCGCCGATGTAACCTTTTTGTACAGGTCAATGGAGTATTTTTGAACATCTTTTGCAGTGATTTTAATGTGTAAGGCAAATGTTTTACAACTCAGGCAATAAATGATGGCAATGATTTGTGTTAGGCCTACATTAAGATCTGATGTCCTCGACGCGAAATAGTGCCTCATATCACAATACGACATTAAAGAAAAGTGTTTGTAGTTCGTCGGTTTGATTACTTTTCACTCTGTATAGGGTCTATATACAGGGTCCGGCATTTAACGTTTCCCATTTTAAGTTGGTAATTATGCATGCATCATTTAAGGGGGGAGGTTGTGATTAGGTCTAACACGGCCTTGGAATTAGTTAGCCATGGAACGTTGGCCTTTGCAAAACCGCATTTTCTGCGTAGAACATTATTTAATAAGAAAATCAACTGTGGCTGTACAGTGCGAGTTTCGGCGGATATTTGGCGATAATCGACAACGTGGAATTGCACCGTCACGAAAAATAATAATCAGTCGGTGGGTGAGTGGCGTGAAATCAGATCTGTTCAAAACAAACCTCGTGTTCGTACGAAAACAGCGCAGACACCTGAAAATATTGAACATGTGAGAATAACTTTGCAGAGGAGTCCGTGTCGTTCAGTGACAAGACATTTTCGAATTCTGAATGTGTCGGATAGAAGCGTGCGAAGAATTCTGGACGTTGCAACGCGTTGATTTGCATTTCCATCCATACATACTGCAGGTTCAATTAACAGCCGCAAACAAACCTTGCGCATTCGTTGTTGGCAACAGATGTTGCAGTTGTTTACCAATGACCTTGACTTTGACAGCCGCCTAATTATGAGTGACGAAGCAAATTTCTGCCTCAACGGCTCTGTAAATAAGCAGAACTTTCGATATTGGGCTTCTCAAAATGCATGCGAAATCCACGAACGTCCACTTCACAGTCCTAAGGTTGCAGTATGGTGTGCCACTGCAGCGCAAGGAATAATCGGCCCTATTTCTTCGAGGACAATAATGGTGCTGCGGTGATCGTCATCTCCGAACGTCACAACCATATGCTGACAACATTCTTCCTGCGTGTCTTGGCACGTAGTAACGGTACACTGAGACGGAGCCTCAGGATATACGGCACATCTCTCGATGAACACACTGCGTGCTGCTTTCCCAGGGCGACTTCTCTCCAGGTTCGGTGGAAGTCAATGGCCCTCCGTATCCCCAGACCTCACTGCATCAAACTTCTTTTTGTGGGGGTACCTGAAGGCTAAGGTCTACGCTCGTAGACTCCCTGATATCAACAGCCTAAAAAATGCAATTTGTGGGGAAATTGCTGCGGAGAGATTTGGGATTTAATCAAGGCATATTGTTGCACAATGTAAGATAGACCAATAATCCATTATAATTTTGAGGTTTCCCAAAAAAATAAATTTAACATGTAGGCCTATCAAACATCCAGACTGGTCGCATCTGTGGCTCAAACGGTAGCACACTGGTCTTCCATCCAGGCAGCCCTGGTAAGATCCCATGTCAAATCATAATGGAATTTATGGACGAAGCACATGTTGCAGAGTTTTTCTCATTGTAACGGCATGTCTCGAAGCTGCTGCATCTAATTCTCCACTTTAGAGGAGAGTACATTTCAGCAGACTCATTTCTTGTCTTGTTACTTTTAGCTAAAGTCTACAGTAAGATTCTGCATCGTATGCTAATGTAGGAACTACCATTGATTGTATTTATCTTGTCTTAGTTTTCTAATATCTTCATATAGTGCCACACATGTTGATACTTTATCCACTTTTCTTTGAAATCCACGTTTCTGAACACACAGAAGAGAACACATGCGTAGTCAGTACCTCACTTTATGAAGTCGCGGCTTTACGCTCGCGGGTCATACTATTTTTCGAGTTCGAGAACACATTCGAACAATAATTCAGTCAGGGTTACAGTGTGGCAAGGGGAACAGACCTGCTGCGGCTCTCTCTGACTGAAAGAGTTGTTCTCCCTTTCCTTTTACACGCATGGCGCTGTGACAAGTAGCAGAAACGCATTGCCATCTGTTTTCCGGTGTCCGTAGTCGAGAATGTTGTATATTTCGGCTTGGTTGAAAAGGATGGGAGAAAGATGCTGCTTTCTCAGCTGTTGGAAGAGACACGGCATTAAGAGATATGTAGGCCTACAAAGGCAAGGAGTAGCTTCTCTAGTGCTTCAGATTCTTGTTACAGAATGGATCGGTTCTGAATAGACTCCTGTTTCGTATTCAGGACATGTGGAAATCTTCGAATATCATATTCTTACATCTTGATTACATAACTTTTAACATTGTATCACTTCGGAATATGTATGATAAGAACTTTCTTGTGTTAAATTTTATTTTATTTTATACAGACACACGAAAACACACCCCAACGATATTCTCAACACACAACTCAATTTCAAAACACATACACTCTTTGACTCTACACTACGAACGCACCCTCACAGGAAACAAGAGGCGCCAAGACCAACAACGACTAGTTCTGAAGATGACCCAAAATAGGTCGAAACATGTTAACAAGGTACGTTAAAATTTAACACAAGAAGTTCTTATCATACATCATATTCTTATAAACATAAGTTCTCACTAACAAATTTTCTTATATGGCCGCAGCTTATCTGTGTAATACAAGTATTCGTAGGTGTAATAAAATTGAAGTATCATCATCATCATCATCATCATCACTTGCATTTGTCAAGGAAAACTGCAAATTTCATGTTCTAGACCAAACGAGAAATGAGAGTTTTTGAACAGACTGAACTGAAAGTTTTTTTATAACTAAAATAAATTATTTTCTTATTTTATAACATAGACTTACATAGATATATTAAAATAAGTAAATCTAATTACTATAATCAAGCCTTGCTTCAAATCTAAACGATTTATATTGCTTATAAATAGAGTTACAAATTAGTCTGTTGTATTTCCAATAACCGAATAAATGGAATAGATTTAGACCTACTTCCGTTATTTTATATACATTATAAAATACGTAAATAAGTTATTTTAGTTATATTACAAAGAGTGGGGATGTCCTCTAAGAAGATGCTTATATACCCAATAAACTCCGAACGCTCTATAGACTTGTGCGTCATTTGCTTCCAATGTTCTCTTTTTCACGAGAAACATCTCGCACTTGCAGACTCTTTGTCATACAGCCACAGAGCATTCTTCAGATGAACCATGGGAGGTGGTCTACAGTTCACCAGTATGATGAGTATGATTAATGGAGCAATGGTGGAATTACGATAGGAGAAACGGGAGTACTCCGCGAAACCTACACCACCTACCACCATCTATGTTCACGATAAATTCCACATGAGTCCACCGGGATTCGAATCAAGATTACCAGCGAGGAAAGCCAACTCTATGGTCGTCCCGCTAATGGTACGCTACAAACTGAAAGTTTAAATAATTTAAAAGTTATTAAAAAATTATCAATTTTATTATCGCGTGAATGGTGAGCAACATGTTGGAAGAATGAAGTCAAACACAATTGCAAACTAAATTATAAAATATTGCCTCAAAAATAGAAGAATTTCAGGAAAATTGTTAAAACATGGGCTGAAATCGTAAATATATATATTTTATTTTTTATTGGGTTATTTTACGACGCTGTATCAATATCTCAGGTTATTTAGCGTCTGAATGAAATGAAGGTGATAATTCCAGTGAAATGAGTCCGGGGTCCAGCACCGAAAGTTACCCAGCATTTGCTCGTAGGCCTATTCGTTTGAGAGAAAAAGTCTCAACCAGGTAACTTGCCCCGACCGGAATTACAACCTGGGCCAATGGACCGTAAAACGTAATCGAAATCGAAAAATCGAAAGAGAATTGGGAGGACAAATTTAAAAGTACGCAAAACGCGTCCTTGCAAGGGGTTGGGGGCTGTACAAAACTAAATATGTGAGCTCCAAGCCTGTTGGCCACTAGTCTCACTCCGGGTTACGCTGCTCCACTGAAGGAGCTCTAGAAAATTTTGAAGGGGAAGCCGAAATTGGACGTAACCTCTTAGGTACCACATACGCGAAGGGGACTGATCACATGACCTAATATAAATAACATTAATAATATTAATAATAATAAAAAATCAGTGGCTGTGAAAGTGAGGTATAATAATAATAATAATAATAATAATAATAATAATAATAATAATAATAATAATAATAATTATTATTATTATTTATTTATTCTGGCGAAGTTAAGGCCATCAGGCCTTCTCTTCCACTTAGCCAGAAACAAAAGAAGCTGATACAATTTGACTAATATTAAAGAACACTAATAAAAAATGTATACAGTCATACAAGCACAAGTTGAGTAAATTAATGCAAACTTACAAAATAATGTAAGGTTCGAAGTTGCATTCAATGAATATACAAGCGGTAAGTGAACCAATATTACAAATTAGAAAAATAACAAATTCAAAGTAAATTATAACTATACAACACTGAAGAAAATTATATATATAGTCCACACCTGTGGAGTAATGGTCAGCGCGTCTGGCCGCAAAACCAGGTGGCCCTGGTTCGAATCCCGGTAGGGGCAAGTTACCTGGTTGAGGTTTTTTCCGGGGTTTTCCCTCAATTCAATACGAGCAAATGCTGGGTAACTTTCGGTGTTGGACCCAGCACTCATTTCATCGGCATTATCACCTTCATTTCATTCAGACGCTAAATAACCTAGATGTTGATACAGCGTCGTAAAATGACACAATAAAATAAAAAATAAATAAAAAATATATATACACAAAAGGGAATTAAACATGAATACTGGTCACGTGTTTAAACAATTTACTTTTAAACTGCAATATCGTTCGACAGTTCCTGAGGGAGCTGGGTAGGGATTTCCAGAAGCGAATTGCTGATACTGTGAAAGAGGAAGAATAGTGAGCTGTATCGTGGTGATGAATGCAAATACTTGGCCTGTGTTGGAATCGCCTGCTTCTCTCAGCCACCCCACAGCTGCACAACAGAACAGCTTCGCTTTACACTTCACATGTCATTGTTTCTTGATGGTGTTGTCAGAAGAACGCGTCCTCTATATTTAGTTTGTCAGTCTCAACTTTGTCCTCGGAAGTATACTTCATACCACGTTATAAAGAAATATATCTAGTATTTCCAAAGGAAAAATGCCATATAACTTTACTTAGAAAGCCAAGGAAGAATATAATGGAACATAATAAATATTTCTTGTATTCCAGCATTACAAAATATTCTTTTTAGCATGCTTACGTGCTCTCTAAAATAGTTGCTTTTTAGATTGTTATCAGTCCGAAAAATTTAACTTTATGGCAACCTTTAATACGCCAACATTGTTTCATTATGTTTATCAGGCGACGGAACGGTGAGAATATAAAAATTGACTGACTGCCTTTTATACTCACATTTGTATTTACTTTTACTTTATTTTATTTCATATAATTTAGAGAGCTTTTACTAAAAACTATTGTATGCACCACGTAAGCAAAATCTTTAGCGGACTCATCCCGTATTTTGGACTCGGCTTACGCCTCGTTTAAAAACACTAAATTCGTCCGCTAAGCCTTATTTTGCGTAGATCTACTTGATACATAAATAGTTATCGTTAGTGAAAATCATGTACAATTATGCAACATTATAATATTTAATACATCACTGTTGTCATAACAACCTATTTCTTCATAGACTGTGACATCAAACTGCCCATCATTACAAATTTGATGTTATTTCATTATTGTTTCATAATGCTGTCGAACAAAAAAATAACGTATAAGAGTCCCTTCAGACGAGGCCACTTAGTGGCGCTGCTAAATTTTTGTACAGAATTTTTCAGTCTTCCAGTGAACATGGACGTAGAAGGAGATATACTTTTGGCAACTTTACTCATATGGAGAAAGAATAGACGTAAAAATAAATCCATTAGTTTTGGAAAGACAGAATCGAGGACTATTCCATATCTTGCTTGATGATTTACATCAGGGCGATACAAATATTAATTTAAAATTAAGCAAGTGAGAGACGATATTGCACAAAACATATTTTTGTTTAATTTTTGAGAATTAAAATTTAAATATAATAGGCACAAAACATGAAACCAATCATAGCATGTATGAGTAAATCGAGCAATATATTAGAAATAGGTGTCTGTAGGATAATGGCAAAGTCAAAGGCCGTGGTGTAATTGATCCCAGGTTCGAACCTGAGATCAGCTAATTTTTTATCTCTTTGTTAATATTTTATTTAGTACATTGTTTTATTTTAACGTGAAAAAAGGGGATTTTACTACATAAATAAATAAATAAATAAATAAATAAATAAATAAATAAAAAATAAATAAAAATAAATAAATAAATAAGTAAATAAATAACATATCCGTAATTCGCACTAGTCCAGCAATTTAGTAGTATATGATTTATTATTATTATTATTATTATTATTATTATTATTATTATTATTATTATTATCGTCATTCTATATTATTCTGTTCTGACATATTTTTCTAATTAAGCCTGTACACTGTCGTGACGGTGTAGGAAATTGATGGCCCAACAGTCGTCCGTTAGCAGCGCTACTAACGCGCGTTCGCAGCGCCACTAACTCGCTTCGATCGTTTCCTAAGCCATGACTCGTGCAATAAAGTAGTCTATAACATTATAAAGTTGTTTCTTAATAGCCTATACTATAATTATAATGTATGATTTAGTGTAATGTTGTTCGATGTAAGTAATATGACATAATACATATATTATGTACATTGTAATGCATATGAACCAAATATGCAATAATTTTAGTGCAATAGAAATATCTAATTTATAGATGTTATTCTAAGACAAAATGTAGACCAGTTACAATTTTTAGTGAGATAACAATATTTAACTTCTAGAAATTAATTAAGTAATTTTTTTATTTTAGTAGGTTATTAATAGCTTTATCAACAGCTTAGGTTATTTAGCGTCTGAATGAAATGAAGGTGATAATGCCGGTGAAATGAGTCCAACGTCCAGCACCGATAGTTACCCAGCATTTGCTCATATTGGTTGAGGGAAAACCTCGGAAAAAACCTCAACCAGATAACTTGCCCCGATCGGGATTCGAACCCGGCCACCTGGTTTCGCTGTCAGACCCGCTAACCGTTACACTAGATTTACCAAATGTAAGTAGCTTGTAATTATTAGTGAAATAACAAGGTCAGAGTTAAATTTTTAATGTGGTAACAGATGTAGGCCTATATATTATAGGGAATATTCCAAATGTGCACTGTAGGGCTATATGTTTCAGCAGTGAATTATGAAAATAAGTTATTATGATGGTAATGATAATGATAATAATAATAATAATGATAATAATAATAATAATATCGAAATAACATACTGCTAATCAGTAATCAATAAATTAGACCATCACAAATATACACCTTCGAACTCGACACAGTCTTTGCAATTAACTGTTGTGTTTACATGTGAAGGCGAGTACATTGTAGGTACTGCAGATTTTGTGCTGCTGATACAATATTACAGAATTATTACTTGAGGCGATGTTTACTTTGTTAATTGGAAAGGGAGGCAATCTGTTACACGATGTGCCGAGAATACGGAACCACCGATGAAGTTACGAAATTGTTCAGACTATACTAAGTCTTGTTTTAATGAAGAGATTTGTTTCTTTCTTTAATGCACCCACAGTACACCGTACTTAATATGCTCGAAGAAAAATCACCGTACAACTTTTAATTATATTTTCGTTGTAACCTTTATTACTACATCTGCTTCAAGCAGTAGTTGTAATTTCTAATTTGTTCCATTGTTTTTATATTGGTTTATAAAACAATGCAATGCATTTTTATTTACCATTAATAGGCCTACCTTAATTTTGTTACCGGATGTTTCGATATCTCTGCTTCCATACTGAGATACAGTACGATATAACGAGACATTTTCGTCTTATGCTTTCAGCAGTACCTTTTAAGACTAAGTGAAGTTGTTTCTGCGGAACCATCCAGAGTGACGCGAACTGTTAAAGAATGCAGTGGGGGTTGCAGACTCCAACAACTTCAGCGTATTACTTTTGATTACATCCTCCGGCATCAACAGTTCATAATTAAGATATTAATTTAACATCTGTAACATAAATGTTTAACCATTTTCAATTTAATCTTGAAGTGTGTGCGTATATTAGATACTCAAATAAGAAACTTCATACAAAATGAAGCTTAAAAGTTAGTCTTATATAAGAGAGACATCTTCATAAGTAAACAAGCAAACCCCAGCCCCTCATTCACGTGACTACTCGAGGCCTATCATTTATATAAGGTAAGATATTTAGCTCCTTTGAAGAACCTATACGGCGTGTGTCAAAGCAGGAACTGCCTTAAAAAGAATACAACGCTTAAATAAATTAACAAACACGAAAAGATGGGGACGGAATTTCAGAAAACTCTCGATTCTCGCACCCTGTTAAGAATTCATAGAAATATTTGTGTAGCAATATATGTATGTATGTTCTAAGCCCTTAGGTCACTTGTCTAACTCCGACGTATATAAATGTGCTTCTAATTGAATGTACTAACGACGAAAAACTTTTACAACATTAATTATTTAATTATAGGAGATTGATAGTAATGTGAAACATATTTGATAGAAGAGATATTTTTTTAATATAAATTTAAATGCAATTAAATGGGAGCAATTCCGAAGCGGGTAAAGGAACTAAGATCTAAATCGAGGCTGACGAGAAGTAGAGTAACGGAAGTAGGAGATAGTTCAGGGGGCAGTGATGAAGGAAGAGGGGAAAAAGGTGAAAAACAGTATGACTTAAGGAAATGGCGTGGAGAAAAGAAAACCAAGACCTAAATAAAGTAGCAATGTGGAAAAGTTAGCAGTGAAAAGTCCAAATAGTTAGAGATGTGAAGTGAGGGGAAATGTGTCATACAGGAAGGGTGGGGGTTAAGAATTATAAGTATAGTGTTTTTGGTATAATAATGGGTGAGGAGTAAAGTAGTGGAAGAATTGATGACAGACAAGAGAAGACTAGTGAAAGAATTGCAATAATGGATTAAAAATAAGTAATGACCTAAATGACTTGTACGAGAGGCGTTGTAAAACGGGGAGACGGCACTGTATACTAATAATGTGAAGTGCCGCCTCACCGAAAGGTATACGAGTATTGCTTAAAGACAAATACATACATTCAATATATACATTCATTCATACAAAATGCAATTAAATAAAATCGTTACAAACTTAATCAGTACTGCCAAGAAACAACAGAATAACTTATTGATTTTAGCGATACGAATATGAACTCCTAACCTGGGTAGGCTACAACTGGAATTTGTGGTGGACAAAAACAGTGTTTGGTGGTGGATTTTCGTTCAGATTCGTCCTTTAAATTATGCAGAAATTTTATCCAAACAAATGTAACAATTTAAAATTATTTTCAGAACGAAAAGTCGCATTTGTTCCGATTAAATTTCTGCACATTTAAAGAACAAAATTAAAATTCTTCCAATCATTTATTATCATACTACACTGCTCTCTTAAACCTGACTGAGCATATTGGAAATTAAATCAATGGCTTTCCCAAAACACGTTAGGAAATGTTTAATATAAAAGAATTATCTCGAAAAGGAAGCAAAATTCTATTATACTTTAAGATATCTCAAAGAATGACCTCCTGAAATTAACGACATTACTTATGGTTCTTACTTACTTACTTACAAATGGCTTTTAAGGAACCCGAAGGTTCATTGCCGCCCTCACATAAGCCCGCCAGCGGTCCCTATCCTGTGCAAGATTAATCCAGTCTCTATCATCATACCCCACCTCCCTCAAATCCATTTTAATATTATCCTCCCATCTACGTCTCGGCCTCCCTAAAGGTCTTTTTCCCTCCGGTCTCCCAACTAACATTCTATATGCATTTCTGGATTCGCCCATACGTGCTACATGCCCTGCCCATCTCAAACGTCTGGATTTAATGTTCCTAATTATGTCAGGTGAAGAATACAATGCGTGCAGTTCTGTGTTGTGTAACTTTCTCCATTCTTCTGTAACTTCATCCCGCTTAGCCCCAAATATTTTCCTAAGCACCTTATTCTCAAACACCCTGAACCTATGTTCCTCTCTCAGAGTAAGAGTCCAAGTTTCACAACCATACAGAAGAACCGGTAATATAACTGTATGGTTCACCTTGTATAAATAGTAAATAGAGAGAGAGAGTGAGAGAGAGTGTGTGTGTGTTTCCACAGTCTAGTATATACAAGTCACGAAGCTCAATACGTAGTAAATATGCATCCACAGATAGTTACTAGCCACTAGGATCGCTACTATCGCCTCATTACAGACTATGCGAAATAGTACCTGCACAGTCTATTGTTCCTAGTACCCTCATAAACTCAAGCTTCGTGACTGTATATACTAGACTGTGGTGTTTCTATGCAGACCGTTCCCAAGTAGTAATGTTCCTTCAGCTCAACGACAGTAGAGCGGAGCGTGTCTCGAGGAAGCAATGCGGTAAGAGTTGGAGTGGGACCGGTATGCGTACGAAAGCTTGCTCGGACTGTCCGTACGTCGGCGTACGACCGTTGGCCGGCCGACAGGAGATTTTGTATGTTAGAGGTTGGAGTGAGACCGGTCAGCATAGGAACTTTTTATGAACGTAGCTACGTTTCAAAATGTACATGCTAGGAATGAGCTTGAATATACAGGCTGGTAAAGAAACGCAGACAATTATTAAATGAATTTACTGTTATAATAAGAATTGTAGGTTCTTTATAATTAAATATGTTTTAATCACTACAATATTAGAATATTCTATCAAGTTAAAAAATTAATATGAAATTATTAAAATAAACAACGAAGAAACTTTGAACCGTGTTATTATAGACCATTTTGATATGCCACCTCGGAATCTTAGTACTTAAGAGAACATGTTAGATAATAATGGTGTTATTTTCACGCTACCAAATAATATTTGTCCCAGTGCAATGTCTATAGGTCTATACACAGTAGTCTACTGGGGAATTAATAGAATTGAATTGCAATATCTGTCGCTGTCCTTAGAAAAATACGAATTACATGTGATTTGTTTCAAGATATCCCATTACTATTTAATTTCTTTCCTACCATGCAACCAGGAATTTTTGTGCCGAAGAGGAAAATTTCAATCTTATTGGACAGAAAAATGATTGAGACTGGTAACACTGCTACTGTAGTATTAGTAACTTTTGGTGAATCGTCGAATATTGCAACAGTTACACATCGCTCCTAACTCGGATACCAGTGATCATCATAAAATTTTCGTTTTGCATGAAGTAGGTCTCTAAGCTATGGAATCTTGGTACTGCGCATGGTGCAGATAATTGTGAATAATTACGAGTTATTAAGCTAAATTGTAAATTGTTTTATCTTTTTAAAAAGTGCAGAAAAAAATGAAGACAAAAAAGAACAATGGAAAGTAAAAACCCTAACATTCTGTAAATCCAGACATGTAGTAACCTCAATCTACAAGCATGTTTCCTTTCAAAAAGAGTCTCACAAATGCAAGTTACATAATTGCTAAAGTCCTTACAAAAGTGGTGGAATACGGAAAGATTTCTCCATTATGGCCATAACTAAATGTATGTGTAACTCGTTGCACGAATGATTGCCGATTTCGAGAGAGACATTGGCGTTGCGTTATACGTACGATCCAGTGTTTATGTTTTACTTCGGCTACTGGTCGCCGGCAATCATTCCTGCAACGAGTAATAGACTACACCAGTGGGTAATGTGAAATATCAACAAATTAATTGACGTAAACAGCTTGAAAGTAATGAAGGTTTATTGCCAAAAGTAGCTAAATGGATAGTATATGATGATGATGATGATGATAATAATAATAATAATAATAATAATAATAATAATAATAATAATAATAATAATGGTTTATTTAACCTGGCAGAGTTAAGGCCATACGGCCTTATATATCTCAAGGAATAAGATACGTGACGAGATAAAGAAAACAAGTGGCGAAACTGTTCATGTAATTTAATTCTATAGTAGCAGAAGTAGTTCCAGAATCTTTCGATATAAAATAACACAAGAACTAAAATAAAAGAACATTCTCATTATATTTATAAATACGAAAAAACTGGGAATACTTGGAGCACGCGGTATACTAAATAATATTACCAGTTGAAGATGCCTTCTACTTACTTGGAAAATCACGTGCTAAGCTTCTACACTGCTATTAAAGTAAACATTTACACAAAAACGAAGACTGTGAACTTTAAGTTTCAAGTCCTGCAATTAACAGAAGGGAAAACCTCCCTCAGTCAGGCAAGAGTTGGCGAATAAATACACAAGACACACAGAGAGGGAGGAGGTGTGTGAGAGGTGTCGTAGCAGATTTAGTCCAGGTGAATGGAAAGAACTAACGAAATTAGCCACAGAAGCTTCTTCCTTTAGTCTCCCTGGCAAGTTATGTTGAAGAAGCACAAGTACAAACACGCTTACAGACAAGTTCCTCAGCAGCCATCGCCTCGATAATAACTTCTGAGAATTTAGAGAGCCTGCACTCCACTGTACGTAGTCACACATTCATTATCAGGAAATATAGTTAAAATGTGTACTAGTCACGGGCCTATCTATGTGGATTGGCTGCGAGAGAATCACATTTGCGACGAGAAAAGAAAAGAAAAGATGACGATTGAAGACCGTGACATAGATTAAGGAACACGCAACAAGACAGCTGAAAGTGATCCGAAAAGAGAACTTTGCACACTATTTAGAAATATGGACGAGGCACTGGGGGTAATTGTGTAAGGGAAGTAGCTACATTGAATGGATCTAAAGCGCCTTTTCTTAGGTACCCGTAGGCTACTTTTTTTATATTAAATGGCTAGGTACTGTATTTTCCAAAGACACCTTGTGGTCTAATTCTTATGATCCAGATTTCCTCAAAAACGGTCATATCAGGAGATAAGCTTTTTCAAAACCTAAAATTGTCATTGAAAGGAAGACAATTGCAGATAGAGAAAGAGATTAAGGAAAACAAGACAGCTGAAAGTGATCCGGAAAGAGAACTTTGCACATTGTTTAGAAATATGGACGAGGCACTGGGATAAATTGTGTAAGGGAAGTAGCTACATTGAATGGAACTAAGGCGACTTTTCTTAGGTACCGGTAGGCTACATTTTTACATTAAATGGCTAGGTGCTGTATTTTCGAAAGACGCTTTGTAGTCTAATTCTTATAATCCAGTTTTTCTCAAAAACTGGTCATATCAAGAGATAAGCTTTTCCAAAACCTAAAATTTCCATTGAAAAGAAGGCAATTGCAGACAGCGAAAGAGATTAAGGAAAACACAACAAGACAGCTGAAAGTGATCCCGAAAGAGAACTTTTCAGACTGTTTAGAAATATGGAAGAGGCACTGAGATAGTTGTGTGAGGTCCCAAGGAGCCATTTTTAGGTAGGCTAATTAAAAAAATAAACGGTTGGATAATTTCCGTAGAGAGCTCGTCATTCTTGTGATCCAGAGTTCCTCAAAAAGGCCATAATCGGAGAGAAACTGAAAGGAAAGCGACTGAACACGATGAAAAGAGATTAAGGAAAACGCAACAAGATAGCTGAAAGTCATTCCGAAATTGAACTTTGCACACTGTTTAGAATGTGGCAGAGGCACGGACATAGACTAATTGAAGAGTGTGACCCCAAAACGCTTTATGTCCATTTTTATGAAAGGACAGGGCTAGTTTTTTATCCACTGATCTACGGACTGAGCGAGTTTTCAAATGATATGCACAATAACACAAACTTTTAGACGAGGATTGGCCTTGTTTTGGAAGAAAACAAATTTAAAATATAATAAATAGAGGGCTCAAACATAATTATATATAGGCTCCTATGTATAAATCATAAAAATGACCAAATGCATTGAGAGAGTTTTGGGATTATAATCTTCAATCGTACGTAGGAGGTTCCCAGGGGAGTACTTTGAATGCACCGGTAGACTACTACTTTTTTAAATATTAAATAGCTAGATACTTTCCGAAGACACCTCGTAATTCTTATGATCCAGATTCCTCAAAACGGTCATAACCGGAGATAGGCCTAAGCTTTTCCAAAACCTAGAATTGCGATTGCTAACCGTGGAAGATATTAAGGAAAACGCAACAAGACAGCTGAAAGTCATCCCGATAGAGAATTTTGCACACTGTTTACAAATGTGGAAGAGACTTTAGGATAATTATGTGAGGTTCCAAGGGAAGTAGGCCTACTCTGGATGGACGTAAGACGCTATTTCTTAGGTACCGGTAGATTACTTATTATTTTTAATATTAAATGGCTAGGTATTTTCCGAAAACACCTCGTAATTCTTACGATCCAGATACCTCAAAACGGTCATAACCGGAGATAGGCCTAAGCTTTTCCAAAACCTAGAATTGCGATTGCTAACCATGGAAGATATTAAGAAAAACGCAACAAGAGAGCTGAAAGTCATCCCGATAGAGAAATTTGCACACTGTTTATAAATGTGGAAGAGACTTTGGGATAATTGTGTGAGGTCTCAAGGGAAGTAGGCTTACTTTGGATTGGCCTAAGGCGTTATTTCTTAGGTAGCGATAGGTTACTTTTTAAATATTAAATGTCTAGTTGCTTTTCGAAGACACCTCATAATAACTTATTATAATTAAGATTTCCTCAAAACGGTAATTGTCGGAGATCAGATATTCCAGTAGCCTAGGCCTACCTAAAGTTGTCGTTGTAAAGAAGGCGATTGCAGACTGTGAAAGAGAATAAGGAACAAACAATAAGACAGCTGAATGTGATCCCGAAAGAGAACTTAGCAGACGGTTTAGAATGTGGAAGAGGCACGAAGGCAATTGTGTGAGGTCCCAAAGAAACTGTTTGAACTGACATAAGGCGCCATTTCTTAGGTACCGGTAGACTACTTTTTTTTAATATTAAGTGGCTACGTACTTTCCGAAGACACCCCACAATTCTTATGATCAGCAGATAAGTTTTCCAAAACCAAAAACTGCCGTTTAATGGAAAGCGATTTAAGACCCGTGACACAAAGCAAGTTTGAAGTAATAAGACAGCTGAAAGTGTTCCAGAAAGATAATTTTGAAGACTATTTAGAAATGTGGAATAATTGTGTGAGATCCTCAGGGATCTAAGACGCCATTTATTCGGTGGGCTACTTTTTTGTATAAATATTAAATGGCTGGATATTTTCCGGACGAATCTCATAATTATAATTCTGAGGAAGATATAGTTGAGATAAAGAAACAAACATAGTTGACATTGAAAGGATGTTAATTGCAGAAAGTAAAAGAGATTAATGAAAACACAACAAGACAGCTGAAAGTGATCCTCAAGAGAACTTTTCAGACTGTTTAGAGTGTGGAAGAGGCACGAGGACGATTGTGTGAGGTCTAAGGAAACTATTTTGAACTGACATAAGGCGCCATTTTTTTGGTACCAGCAGACTACTTTTTTAATATTACATTGCTACGTACTTTCCGAAGACACCTCACAGTTATTATGATCAGGGAATAAGTTTTCCAAAACCAAAAACTGCCGTTAAATGGAAAGCGATTTAAGACCCGTGACACAATGTAAGTTAAAAGCAACTAGACAGCTTAAAGTGTTCCGGAAAGATAATTTTGCAGACTAATCAGAAATGTGGAATAATTGTGTGAGATCCTCAGGGATCTAAGACGCCATTTATTCGGTAGGCTACTTTCTTGTATAAATATTAAATGGCTGGATATTTTCCGGACGAATCTCATAATTATAATTCTGAGGAAGATATAGTTGAGATAAAGAAATAAACGCAGGTAACATAACAACAGAAGATGCTGCATCTGCAAAACCTGTGAGCCTACACGCAAACCCGTGCTTCAGTAAAACTGCACTCACTGTGTTTCCAGAGTTGGAAAATTTTTGTGAAATGCTTCCGCTTTGTGATGGAGACTGCTACTGAATAATACATTACCGATAAACAAATAACCTTTTTCGCTAATATCCCTGTATCAATTAGCCACATGCTGGATAAAGCGGGTGACGAGGGTATGGGTGGTGGGAGGAGGGGACATTCGCGTTGGATAGATATTACTGTACACATACATAGGTTCGATTCTGGACATAGTGACGCTACTATTAGGGCCCATTACACATGAGCGTGTACTCACAAACAAACAAAATGCATGTGAAAGCCACACATCACACACAGTTGCCTGGCATGTTATGTGTATCTGTTGGGACAGTTTTTATTTCGTTAGCCGCTGACAGGGACCTGCAGGGTCGCTGCTGCTTTTAGCGTGCAGGAGGGGGAGGGAAATGGGCGGCTTATTCAATAATTTAAATGTCCGCCATTCTCATGAACCCATTCAAATATTGTGTTCACTAACACAAATCCCGGGTATTCAATCAGTGAATCGTGAATGCCTTGTACAGTAACAATTATTTGTTTAAATGAAAAAACGAACATCATTTTGAAATAAAGCACCAAAATGTATTACGTCCTATTATTAAATAGAAACATATTCCATTTATGCCATGACCTTGGCCCCTGGACTCTCCTAGTATCCTATCGGGTGTAACTTTCGGATCTTAACAAACTCTAAATGGTAACTCGATAATTTCCTGCACTGCACTCTAATTTTGTTGAAATCCTGAAGGTCGCGGTTTTAAATATAAATAAAATATAAATTTAGCTTCCCTTATGAAAAGGTTGCCAGATTTGACAAGGCGTATTACATATAATTTGGAAACACTCCTAAAAGGTAAAATGATATAACTACATTTGAAACGGTTAGGGAATCGAATATACAAAATGTCAGAAAAATTTACACCTAAGTACCGTTTGTGCTCATTTACAGTTAAGAAAGGGGGGGGGGGAATATCATCAGATAGGTTAGAATATGAATGTCATATACCGCGAGAAAAATAACAGTACGGATTTACGTATTGGCATTGATATCTAAACCAATCAACAGCCATCGGTTAAGATAACTTGAAATTTCCATTATCACTCCCATACAAATGATTTCTCAATATCTGAACCGATGCTTTGAGGGCACTAATGGCTATTTCCTTCACAATGCTGTGTCTTAGGCCCAGGTTTTTACATTTTTTGGCAAAGAAGGAGGGTATGGTACCTCGTGCTCCCACCATTAGACCTATTAAATCAATGTGGGACAGGCTATATTTATCTTTATAGAACGGGATTGTTGGTTCATAGATCCGTTTTTTTTCACTGTCCACCTCATGCGGTTGATCTGCATGTGTCTCAAATCTGATGGTGGGATCGAGAATGTATGCCGAGTTGTTCTTAATGGCAATGATATCAATTCGCCGAACACTTCCTTGTGTGGCTAGTCCCTGCACCTCTTGATGGACTATAAACCCTACTTCCTTCAGTGCCTCGGCCAGCATAGAACGGACAGCATGGTGACGGATGTTGCGAAGGGCCTCACTATAGGGGCAGAAGCCAAGGATATGGGGAAGAGTTTCAATCTCGCTGAGACAGCGCCTACAGTTGGCTATAATAGTTGTGTTTTCAATTGCATAGACCAGTGGTTCCCAAACGTTTTGAAGCTACGATCCACTTTAGGTGAGACTTTTGTTTACGACCTCCCACTACCGTAGACCCTACTGATACTTAACCACATGCGAAAAATACAAATTTCCTGCAAAATCGAAAACAACAATAATTTTACTCAAAACCAGTGGATAGTACCCAAAGAACGACAAAATACAAGTATATATGGTGCAATAATGGCATTAAATACTATTAAGTAAAAATCATTTCTAGAACTTCAAAACTATTACCACCATGGCGCTGCGGTAGACTAATAGTTCAATACAGCTTTCGCTGTTACCCAACGGATTTATAAAGAAACTTTATAGGTTTGGAACTTTATAGGTTTGGAACTAAACCCCGAAAGAACAAAGTATATGATTATGTCTCATGACCAGAACATAAGCCTAGTACGAAATGGAAATATAAAAATTGGAAATTTATCCATTGAAGAGATGGAAAAATTAAAGTAGGCCTACCCTGGAGCAACAGTAACAAATATAAATGACACTCGAGAGGAAATTAAACGCAGAATATAGGCCTAATATGGGAAATGCCTGTTATTATTCGGTTGAGAAGCTTTCATCATTCAGTCTGCTCTCGAAAAAACTGAGAGTTAGAATTATAACAGTTATATTACCGGTTGTCCTGTAAGGTTGTGAAACTTGGACTCTCACTTTGAGAGAGGGGCAGAAACTAAGGATGTTCGAGATTAACGTGCTTAGGAAAATATTTGGGACTAATACGAATGAAGTTACAGGAAAATGCAGACAGTACACAATGCAGAACTACACGCATTTTATTCTTCACCGAACATAATTACGAACATTAAATCCAGAAATCCCTGAAGGGAAAATACCTTTGGGGAAGCTAAGGCGTAGATGGGAGAATAGGCCTAATATTAAAACAGATTTGAGAAAGATGGAATATGATGGTAGGGACTGAATTAATCTTGCTCAGAATAGAGACTGATGACGGGGTTATGTGTGGGCGGCAATGAACCTCCGGGTTACTTGAAAGCTATTTGTAATTAAGTATTAGTACAAGTACTGAATTTTTTTTCGGGAACACTCAACTAAGTTGGCACAATTTTAAACAACTTTTTTAGTATTTCCGGAAGAAACTCATAGTCACGAATGAATACTGAATCCGTTTTTAGACCGATTTAAATTAAAAAAAAAATGTGTGCAGAAGGAACTCATTGAAATCTATACATACCGATGGAATGTCGAAACTAGACTTTTTCGCACAGCGTAGACCAGATCTGGATCAAAAGAATGCAAAAATATCTCAAGATTGCAAAAGCAGCTCTTAAAATTTTATAATATCTGTAACTTTGTAGGTCTATTTATACAAAATTAGTTTCTCGTCTATGATTGTCAACAAAACAAAAGCGACAAATCTCTTTGAACCTGAAAATGTCACTGTGTGTGTATCGAATACAGAGTCCGGATTTAAGAAGTTACTTTCTGAAAAAGAGGCACGTTAATTGCATTATTTATTTAACTTGTTTACTTTATAAATACTGAATTTTTTATATTTATGTTCAACATTGCTATGTTTATATTTCTAAATTGAAAACAAATTTATGTTAACCCTTGAATTCACAAAATATCCTATAGGCTAGGATACAACAGGTTAATAGGCTATATGCTATAATTTTAATAGAATAGAAAAAAATTGGTAGGAAAATTAAATTTAACCAAAATGTCACAATTATTTATTTACCAGAGCTTCCTCAAATTAGAGGCTGCCATTAGACAAAGCATACAAAACAAAAAAAGAAACAAATAGATGATGAAAGATAACAGAGTAAGAAAAAAGTAAACAAGTACACAAACAAACAAACAAACAATGACTGCTCATAATATTGTGCAACATAAGTTATAAAATATGGACATTGCGATAGTTGTTTTCTTTACAGTCCGACATGGTTTAATAAACTAGTGTGAGAAATGAAGTTTTACCAATTTAAGGGTTAAACATGTCTGATATTTCGTCACTCATCTCACGACCCCCCTAAGCTCTCTACACGACCCTGAATTTGGAAATCACTGCCGTAAGCTATGGCTATACAAAGAATTATATGCAAAAATAATAGGCTAATAGTTGAAAGCATAATTTTTATGCATTCAATTACAGTTTGCCTAAGATTGATGTTGGTGGTATTGCTATCAAAGAAAGAATAAGAGAATCCTTAATTTCTACCAACGACAAACAGTAGGCCTACATAATCACAGCAACAGGAAGTGTGAAGTTGCTGTATGCCATCTCTCAGGCAATCGGCGATGAACTCAAATACAAAATTAATTATGTAAAAGGGACAATAATAATAGGCTATATAGAGGACCTTGGTATTTCATGAATGGATTTTGGCGCGAATTTTTAAGGCATAAATTTGAATGTTATGTTTTATTTAACGACGCTCGCAACTGCAGAGGTTGTATCAGCGTCGCCGGATCTGCCGGAATTTTGTCCCGCAGGAGTTCTTTTACATGCCAGTAAATCTACTGACATGAGCCTGTCGCATTTAAGCACACTTAAATGCCATCGACCTGGCCCGGGATTGAACCCGCAACCTTGGGCATAGAAGGCCAGCGCTATACCAACTTGCCAACCAGGTCGACCATAAATTTGATCCTTTGATGTACGCAGTGAGATGAGTAATTGTAAATGTATTTTATGTTAGTGAAATTCAACAACATTTCGCGAATAACTTTCTGTGAAATTTTACCCTTTTATTTTTTGTAAGAAATTTTACGCGAAATAAGATATATGTTTTGGAGATTTTGTAGGGTACAATATTTCACAAGAAATATAATTTTCGGATCAGCAGCAAACACGCTACGACCTGAGCTACGCTAGTGGTCACTTCTGAATTCCCCGATACTAAAATTGCTTCTTTTGAAACTACTTTAGTAATCAAGGTGACGAGTCATCTAAAGCCGAAACGTGGAATAATGATGTGATGTTATTGTTTTAACTGTCTGAATTACATATTATGATGATTAGTCTGTGCTAGTCGTGACATAATGTAAACTTATGCAATAATAGCTAAGAAGCAATTTAATACACTAGGACTTGTTGCAGCTTCATTCCGTAAGCAAATTTTCAATAGACATTGGCAATGTTATCATGTTTGTGCCCCTGTTAATGCAGGCCTACATCTCTGAATAAGCCTACTGCTGATTTATAATTAAGAATTAAACTATGAAATTTGTTTCATTCATATAGGCCTGCCAATTCCTTTATATTTCGTTATATATGATAGACCTATAGGCCTACATGTTTAGCTGTAAGTGTATCTATGTAGGCTACGTTATCTGAGAAGCAAGGTGTCTGTCATGGAGCTCAAGAATTTGATTTTAGAAAATTTATATTTTCCACTTATCCCTACGATTAATTGTCCAGATTTCAAAGTCATGTTTCATTCTGGAGCAGCTGCAACTTCGCATAGTTTTAAGTGGGTTATTTCTGCACATTAGATTCAAGCCTTGGTTTTCTGAACCGACGCATGCGATGCCCGCCTCGCACAAATCCGGACTACACGAGAGACAGTGAGTGGTTTCTATAGCTGCAAGGTACGAGGTCTGCGCACCTCGCAGCTATAGAAACCACTCACTGTCTCTCGTGTAGTCCGGATTTGTGTGAGGCGGGTCTGGCATGCGTCGGTTCAGAAAAAACAAGGCTTCAGTTGTCATTTATACTTTCATGTGGCTTTCTATTTAACTTATTTCATTTTATATGTACGTATAATTTAAAGTACGTGATGAATTTTAAGAGAGGAAATTGAAGACGCAAACATTTTCAATTATAGACTATTATAAAATCTGTTTATGACGACTGACGTCTTCCGATGCTCAAAGTTCATTTTTGTCTATTGTTCCATTGTCTTTGGAGGTGTCTACTTTCCATACTGCCCAGAATTTCCACAATGCCAACTTCTTATCGGCATTTCCTTCTCTCCGGTTGTACCCAGGTCATTGCCTGACTACACAATCTAACAGCGCTGGCCTATGCGCTGTGTACTTAAATGCGACAGGCTCACGTCTGTAGACTTACTGGCATGTAAAAGAACTTCTGCGGGACAAAATTCCGGCACACCGTCGTTAAATAAAACATAACATTTAACAACATCTAGACAATCTATTATTGTTCACACGCTAAACATGTCCGTACCATTTCAGCTGTTTAAGCTCTATTTCTTCTATGGTGTCGCTTTTATTTAGCACGCCCATATTGTCTCTTAACCCTTAATCCCTACCCGGGGTACTGGAGTACCCCATGGGATTTTTATTTTAATGCTTCTTCGAGTTGATTGGCAGTACTGACGTGTTCAGAAGATTGTGATCATGTAGAAATTAAATTTTTGCTTTTTGAGGAAAACATTAAGCTTTTAATTGATGGGATTATCCAGTACCCCAGGGAAGGGTTAGTGTAAGTTTCGCTATGGGTACGGATTAAGGGTTAAACTTATTATTTCATTCGTAATTTTCTCACACGTAGAAATTCCTAAGGACTTTCTTACAAACTCCATTTCTATTGTTTCAATTTAATTTTTCAGTGTACTTGGGATTTGCCAAACTTCTGAAGCATAATCAAAATGACTATTTATTACTGTATTAAATATTTGAAGACATTTACTCCAGATTATAAAATTTAAAACATTTATTGCTTTATGAGATTTAGTAATTCGTTCTTCTCTTTCTCTCTTATGTGTACCATCACTGTCCATTTTAAATCCGAAATATTAAATTCAGTGAACGATTTTATGTAATTTCATCATCAAGGCCTATTTGAAGATCCCTTAGTCTAATCCCCTCAGGCATATTCTGCTTATCTATATTGATTTCTAGGCTCCACTTAAATATTCTTCTTTTAATTTACGTGCGATTACTGCAATCCTAATCTTGGGCAATAATTACATGATCACCTGCAAAATGGAGAGGATAACAAAAGTGCAGGCCTATCATTAAAGGATACACCAATTCCTTGTAAGAAGTGCTTCAATATAGATATTAAATAATATAAGAGACCGGTTACATCCTTGCTTTAAACCTTTACAGATAGGATTTTATTTTCAAATTTAATTTTTGATATAAAGCCCCTGTCCAGTACTTTCATTGCATTCACTGAAGTTGTATTTATATTTAAATTTTACAACAATCTAAAACGTTTCTGAACTAGTACGCTGTCATAGATCTATGATTTCTTCAGATCTAAAAATAATAGTTGTAATTCTCTTCCAGTTGTTCTCTTTTTCTATTAAGCTTATCTGGGATAAGCAACAAATATTTTCAACACATGAGGGGCCAGCTCTGAAACCCGATTGTTCTTCTGTTTGGCATGCATATGCTTCTTCTATACTATCCCTTCAAATACGATCACATAATCTACTGTAGGCATACCTATGATTGAGATTATGACAATATGTAGCCTACATCTATTAATTTCCTAGGCAGTATGCATCTCACTTTACGATATGTGTCAGAGGAGGAACAATTGTTTGCATACATCTGAAGTCTGATTAGTGTAATACGGCCTGTTACTAGTTAGGGATGTATTGCAATGGAGAGGAAAAGGAACTGGCCACGCTACCCCATTATCTCTGGCTTAGTTGCCTCATGAGTGATGGCATATTGGTGCCACTTATGAGGTTCCGACCTGTTTTCTGACAGTTCACTAAACAATAATAGCAACAGCAGCAGCAACAAAATCTACTTACTGTAGGCCTACTTGTAACAGATAGTAGGCCTATTCCTCTGTAATTTTCAGGTAGACCTAAGTTTATACTTCCTTTTTTGTCGACGAAAGAAAAATATCACACTTTAAAATCTGTTGTAATGTCATTACCATTTATCATTTTATTAAACAGTTCCGTTATAATTTTAAAACATTTTGGGTTTCCATTTTTATTAGTTCTGCAGGAATTCCGACGGAACCGAGGCCCTTCCAGTTTTCATTCCCCTAATTATTTTTAAACCATATAATTAGGCTAGTTAAAATTATTGGTTGTCCTTGATTAAACAGATATTTTACATCTTAAGTATCTTTGTTTGAAATGAAATAAATACTCAACATTTAGTACGGAACAATAAAGAAAAAGTCAAAATGTGAGCTTTTATTAATATTTATCGTAAGAGATTTCTGCAGTGTTTGGTCAATCACTCTTCTCTGAAATACGAAGCACCAAACAACTCGATAAGTAGTATTAACATATAGCTTACGGACATTATGTCCTTTTGTGGAAGCATTCGGAAACTTAGGATAGGCCTATATGATACGACGGGGCAATACAGAAATTGTTAACTGCTGTTTGGTATATCGCGGCTGAAGCAGAAATGTTTGATTAAAATCAAAGTAACGTATTAAAACGATATATGGTAATTATAGCAAACCACCCTGTGTTTTTGAAATATTACAAGTCCATGAAATCTCTCAGCTCTGACAAACTCCCTCTGATGTACCATCTCTTAACGACTTTGTCATTTTCGCCTACTATGCATATATTTTTTTTTTCGCCACAAAACTCTCACAGAACGAAATCCGCTATTTTCTGCCTCTGCTTCTCTTTTTTTCCCCCAGTAATTATCATCTCATCCCTATTCTAGTCGTTAAGCCCTTTCCGCCTGTCTCCATGGTTTCTGGTACCACAAGCTTTGTACCCATATCGGCTCCATTATAGCACATATCGTACTCGAACCAGAGTGACAGACGGACGGACAGACCATCACTTCTCCCTTTCTCTCTCTCTCTCTTCCGTCAATCTGAACCCACACAAATATTATTAATCTTCTTTTCTAGCGTTTGACCGCTAATAATACCTTCAGTAGCAGTACAGAGAATTTCAACGGCATGATTTGTAAAGGGTTTCCATTTCAAACTCTCACCCCATAAACCACCCCTCCTACCCTTTACAGTTGGGGAGGGGCAAAGCGGATTTGAGCCTCTCCCCTCCGATTGCAACAGCGTCGCATGGCACACACATATACATACATACACACACACACACTCATTAGCACACACAGAGTTGTCGAATAATGACCTGATACATACTCTATTTGTCATTATATCCCTCAAATGCATTTGAAATGGATGGGACGGGGGGCTGTAAAGGGTGGTGGAGGGGTGGAACTGTGTTTCATAATTTCTGTTTGATGGTAAATTCTGTATCTCCCTCCCCTAACCCTTCCACAATGTAGAGAGACAGAGAGAGATGTAAAAATAGTAGCAGGACGTTTGTGTTGGGAGTTGGAAACAGAGGGAAATGCTGCACAAGGGTGTGAGAGAGGATATAATATAGCCATAACTGGAGAACTCCCGCCCGCAAAGCGAATGCAATAGGTTTTCGGAGGGGAGGGCGATAGTACACGTCGTTGTGTGATTAGTTGTCACTAATGTGTATCATTACCAACCGCGGCGAGATGCACCGAGCTCGCATTGCGCCGCCGGGACTACTCAACTGCTCTCGACTATCTGACGTTTCGGTACGATAGCTAGATGTCATTTGTAATGCGGAGGAATGTGTTACATGTCACACTTACAAAAAAACACCATTAGTATTCAGAAATTTTGTATTTATATAATATAGATAGGCTTTAATATTAAGTTATACGTATTTTGACTAGCCTATAGCAAGGAAATGCACTATAACCTTTACTTTTTAACTTCGCTCTAGAATATGCCATTAGGAAAGTTCAGGAAAACAGACAGGGTTTGGAATTGAACGGGTTACATTAGCTTTTTGTATATGCGGATCACGTGAATATGTTAGGAGAAAATCCAGAAACGACTAGGTAAAACACGGAAATTTAACTTGAAGCAAGTAAAGCGATAGGTTTGGAAGTAAACCCCGAAAAGACGAAGTATGTCTCGTGACCAGAATGTTGTACGAAAAGGAAATATAAAAACTGGAGATTTATCCTTCGAAGAGGTGGAAAAATTCAAATATCTTGGAGCAGCAGTAACAAATATAAATGGCACTCGGGAGGAAATTAAACACAGAATAAATATGGGAAATGCCTGCTATTACTCGGTCGAGAAGCTTTTGTCACCTAGTCTGCTGTCAAAAACTCTGAAAGTTAGAATTTATAAAAACAGTTATATTACCGGTAGTTCTGTATGGTTGTGAAACTTGGACTCTCACTTTGAGAGAGGAACAGAGATTAAGGATGTTTGAGAATAAGGTTCTTAGGAAAATATTTGGGGCTAAAAGAGATGAAGTTACAGGAAAATGGAGAAAGTTACACAACGCAGAACTGCACACATTGTATTCTTCACCTGACATAATTATTAGGAACATTAAATCCAGACGTTTGAGATGGGCAGGGCATGTAGCACGTATGGGCGAATGCAGAAATGCATAGCCTATAGAGTGTTAGTTGAGAGGCGGGAGGGAATAAAACCTTTGGGATGACCGAGACGTAGATGGGAGGATAATATTAAAATGGATTTGAGGGAAGTGGGATATAATGATAGAGACTGGATTAGTCTTGCACGAGATAGGGACCGATGGCGGGCTTATGTGAGGGTGGCAATGAACCTGCGGGTTCCTTAAAAGCCATTTGTAAGTAAGTCAGTATATTGACTGTTCCTAAATTCTATTATTTATAAAAGATCAGGGAAACCATCAAGCAACACGTGTGTTGTGAAGCTCTGTTGCCGTTACTCAATACTAGAGACCGGATTTATTAGGTTTTTACCTTCCCCCCCGCCCTTATTTCTAAACTCATAGACATTTTCCGAATCATGGTTATAAAGAGTCATATTATGTAAATTTTGTTGAACCTAACAAAACCTAAATTGGACCTTATGAACTAAAAAACCTAAATCATAATTACTATGTATTTTTGTATATTTATTGTGTTTTATATACGAGTAAATATATTTAGAATACATCTTATAATTTTTATTCTCTTCTGCACTGGAGAAAGCGACCCTATCTGCGGTCTTTATCCCTTCAGTCTCTTGTTGTTTTGAATAAAATGGTTAACAAGGAATTCCGTCTTTCTTTGTATAGCGGGCCGCCCTTCAGAGGCTTCACCCTCTCAAGGACACTGATTGGGACTGTATGTATTTTGGAATTTCCACTGATCGTAGATATTACATGCCAGTAGAAGGGTATGGAGTGACTGAACTTTCTCTTAAGGTGAATGAACTGCAAAAAAATGGTAACTTATTATTGAAATTCGTGAAGTTTTTAGGCATGTTCCCACATAGAAGAAGACTGTGACCTTGTGTGTGCGGGTACAAGCTGTGAACTTTTCTGAGGTCTCTGTGCAGTCTATCTTATTCTAATGCTGCTGGTGTTAACGGTGAATTTTTACATTTTGTATTTTGTTAAGCTATGCCAAAGCGACTGAAGTCACATTATTTTATTACAACACTGGATTGGGAATGACTCCAACTTTACCACCGTGGGAAAAGTTATGTTATTTAAAACTGACTGTAAGCGTATATTTTTAACAATCAGGCAATTTTTGAGAGCCCTTTCACAGTTTGGGCAAAACCCAGAAAAACCTATTTCACCTATTCCAATAAAATGGACTTCTTAAAAACCTAAAAATCCGATCCCTACTCATTACCTTACCTGGCAATTAATTTCTGCGTTACACTCATCGCTGAATGTTCTGCTGTTCTTATTTATTTAAATTGAGTTAAATGTTGTCATCTGTACTGTAGTCTAATTATCGTTTCGTAATTCTATCAGATAGACTTGCTGTGTGCTCTGATTCATACCTAAAATAAAACATCTTTACAAATAATTCAGATTTAGATTTAGAACCAGTCACCACGGTGGCATAGTGGCTAGAGCGCTGGACTTACAACTTAATCCTGTAGACCCGGGTTCGATCTCCAGTGTAACAGCGATTTATAACTTGTGTTGGGCAAGCCCGTGATCCAGGTAACACAGGTTTTGTCCAGGAGCTCTGGTTCCCCTGTGGCATCCCACCAAAATCTCTATCATCATCTCATCTCATCGTGAATGTAGTATAGATCAGCTTCCTATGGAGCACCATGGGCAATGACTCTGTCGTCAGGTACCTTTAGAAATAGCCTATAAAAACCATCTAGCTACATTGACTGACATTCGAAGTAAGTGAATATTATCCTTTCTGCAACGAAAAGAACATTTGTATGAAAAATCTCTTTTTGGTAACAAATAACATTGTTAATAATTATTAGAAATATCTTCGAACTTAAAAATCGTGTTTCTTACAATCTCTTTGTTGCACCCTTGGTTGCGAGCACAACCCACGTGTGCCTATCGTGATGTTTCGCGAATTGCAACGCAACAACAATACCATTTTCTGTTCTGGTTTTCTTGAACGACAAATATAGAAGTTAAGCTTAATGTTGAGGCAACTAAGAAAGAGACTAGTGAAATGATTTGTATGGAGTGTGGCATTGTACGGGGGCAGAAACATGGACATTACGACGAAGTGAAGAGAAGCGAATAGAAGCATTTGACATGTGGATATGGAGAAGAATGGAACGTGTGAAGTGGACAGACAGAATAAGAAATGAAGCTGTGTTGGAAAGAGTGGGTGAAAAAAGAATGATGCTGAAACTGATCAGGAAGAGAAAAAGGAATTGATTGGATCAATGACTGAGAAGAAACTGCCTACTGAAGGATGCACTGAAATGAATGGTGAACGGGAGAAGAGTTCGGGATAGAAGAAGATATCAGATGATAGACGACATTAAGATATATGGATCATATGAGGAAATAAAGAGGAAGGCAGAAAATAGGAAAGACTGGAGAAAGCAGTGAAAGACCTGCCCTTGGGCAGAACACCAAATGAATGAATGTTGAGGCAGACTTACGACTTACAGTAGGCCTATCTCTACAACTGTGCCAGACTTTGTAAAGCAATTCAATTCAATTTATTAGGCCATTAGACATACAGTAATAGGCTTCGTCACAGATACATTGAAAAACATATAACAGCATGCATTTGCAAAACACAAATATGATTGAAACAGTAAAATTTAATTAGTGAAAACATGAAATAATTTGAAACTATTAAATTAATGAAAACACTTCACCCGTAATGTATTAATTGTAACTAGATGTAATTAAATGTTTTATTAAAAACAATTTCATAGAAATTTGTGTTAAAAAACTCACCAAAAGAGTAAAAAGGATTATTTAATAATCAATTATAAAATTTAGTTTTAAAGCTTTTGACTGGTAACTTATAATATTGACTGGGAAGCTTACTATATAATTCCATCCGTATAACAGAAAAGTTTGTGTCAGTCTTATATTGTAATCTAACTTACAGTATGGAATATTAATTTGTTCACTATTTATAACTTCATGATCATGTATATTGGCCACTAAAGAGTAATTGTCGATATTGTGCCGAGTGTGAAGTACTATATCATATAAGTTATATCAGGGTTTAAGCTAGAAAATAAATAGCCTAATTGCCGCAAAAATGCACATATGAAAAATTATATTTGTGCAAATTTCGAAAAGCTTGTGCAATATTCTAAATAAATGTATAAAAAAAGATAAAATTAATAAAGTTTACAGAAACAAAAAGTTATGCAATTTGTTTCTTGGAGTTTTATTACTTTCAATCCATCTTACCACACTCTAGATATGCTTATGTAAGTAAATCATTAGATGTAGGTATGTTTAGAATCAATTAGGCCTACTGTCGAATTTAGCCTACATCACATTAAAATACGTTATTTTATGGGTACTCTAAACACTGAAATTCTTTACTAGTAGGCCCTTCAAGATTTACTATTAGCAAAGTGACAACTCTTTTTACTGAAAGGCTGTTTCCAATTACAATTTTTACAAGATTCATGCAACTAAATCCTAGCTCACAATTTACATTATGCGATGGAGTTATATAAATCAATTAGAAGAAATTGTTGACTTAACTTGTTAAGTTAATTATATGAATTGTACCTAAGTTTACTCTTTGAAATCCATTCCTGAATATCTACTGCGTGTTCAGTTCAAAGTGTGTCATGACTCGCTGTTTGTCGTCATGTGGCTAGCCGATGAGCCTAGAGAATTCAATCTTCCTACATTTCCGCAGAGGCGCATTACCTATGTGCAAGAGAAGTTGCCTGGCAAGTACGGCGTTCATTCAGAAGAGTACTTAGTAAGTACTACTTACCGATACGTACCGTAACGCCGGTAGTGGCAGGAATGTGAACTGTATGAAAACACGTACTGAGGGGAGTTTTTTCTTACTGGCGGGATATGGGGAGAGGGTTAAGACGATTACTTACGTACAATATTTGTTGACATTAACTTCGACGGTCAACATGGACACGGAGCATTTGATTTGTATTGTGGAATATTGCCGTACGCAACTGATGATAAAAAATATCCTGCGTACGACTTGCCCCCGCAAAACACAGTTCGAAAGGGGTTATGGTAGCACACATACCGTTCAGACCGCCATCTGTTGCTACGAGGTTCAAGTTATACCGTTACACGTTCTCAAGTTCAGATTGAACGCCTTGAATAATAGGCAACTTCTCTGACATAAAAGCTGAAACTCGCTTCAAATCGCTGACTCACAATGACGTCATGACACACTTTGAAATGAACACCCAGTATTGCTCAATACCTTCTTGAACATTGCCCATGCCATTTCATTTAAATTCAGATTCTCCAGAACACAGTTCATTAGTTCATACACATCTCTGATTTCATTTTCGCCATTTTCATCTTCTTTTCGGAAGTCCATTGTGGCTGTCGTATTTTTAGAAGACGAGTAGCGAAATGCGACAAATGCGACTGTGGCTTAAACCCTGATATATACAAATTTATGACTGTTAATATCTGTGATTCTATGAAAAGTGGTCGTCAATGTTCAATATAGTTTGATTTACATAAAATTCTAATGGCTTTCTTTTGCAAAATCAAGACACTTCCAATTTTGGTAACATTTCCCCAGAAAAAAAAAAAAAAGATATATCGGATTATAGATTGAAAGATAGAAAAGTAGGCACATCTTAAATAATTTTGAGAAACGCAAATCATCAGTTTCTTTAACAAATGGTATATAACTCTTGATAACTTTGTACATATAGGCCCTATACTTAGGCTATTCGATATGGTTATCCCATGTTAAACTGGAGTCTATAAAAAGTCTTAGAAATTCTATATAGGTTTGTTACCACTGATAACTTTATGGTAAATAGACGACGTTTAATTCACTAAGTTATGCAAATGTTTGAGTAGAATATGATTAAGCCTGCCGGCCTAAACTATAGGCCTACAAGAGATTTTGGGGTTTCGTCAAAATGAAATACGAGCTTCAGAAATTCGCAACAATAAAAATATTGGAATCCACTGCCCTAAGGAATCACCAGAAGTCGTTCGGGACCGCGACTACTGTATGGTCCGTCCCAGGAATCTGTAGAGTAACTTCAAGCATATCGGTGCGGAGTCTATCTGTGCCGGAGTGTATTGCGGGCAGCATCAGTTCGAAGCCGCTAAGGGGTAAGATGCACATGGTACTGTAAAAGGTAGAGTAGAGTTCAGATAGAAATGATCCAATCCCTGCAAGCGAATGCTAGCTTTGTTCAACCAACACCTCCTCCCAGAGCGATCATTGGCCCTAGCCCTCCCACATATCACTTGCGCAGAGATCTTTCTACTCTACAAAGATGGACTTGCATCCATTTAGGTAGGCAGGTAGATAGATTTGGTAGATTTGACAGACGGACTAGATAGATAAACAGCTTAGACAGAGGGAAGAATTGCTAAAGTAGTGTTGATAGATGGCAGTATTAAAGGTGAATGAGATACTAAAGGACAGGTGATTGGTTGGGTAGGTGTGAAGTTGTAACTAGGTAGAGGTGAGAACAGATAGATAAATATCCTATGTTAGCTCCCAATCTTTCCAACGTTCCACTTACACCACAGAACTGGTTGATTCGACAAATTGACTTCAAGGACTGGAAAAATATCATTATTAAACAGCACTCAGTGTAACACACATATCACAGGCTCTTCTAAGAATTGGCCTCTATAGTGAGAAGTTGACAGCTACGACTGGACGTATTCTGCAAATGAATCATTCATTATATAGGTTCCATTTTCCGTCATTGAGTAGCCCAGTTATCATATGAACCATCCCTCCCTAGGGCTTTGTAGTTGTCATGTGCTTTATGCGCAAACACACAACACAGAGAGCGCATTGTATGGGTATAACTCTGAAATTAGTTCTATATTGTACTAGGCAGGATTATCAATCTGTGTGTGGACAGCTGCCTATCAGAGCACAGCGTACCTGACAATGGCCGTTTCCAAGGGAACATGTAGCACCTCACTTCACCATTACGACACTACGTGTAGCCTGTTGGTGTTCTGCGAATAGCCTATACTATTTTACGTCTCATTTGAAGTTCATAATGTAGGCCTACATGTATCCCGTTTACAACAAAGTTTACGGCAGAATGAAGGAATCTTGAGTAGCGTTTCGAGGTACAAATCTAGCAAACTCGAATGTGAAATCAGGCAAGGAACTGAAAATTTATTTATTTTTTACGTTCTTAAGAGAGAGAATTGTCCCGCGCCGTGGCTCGCGGTCGAAGGCATCCCGCCTAGGACTCGCGTTACGGAATGCGCGCTGGTTCGAATCCTCATGGGGGAAGAAATTTTCTCATGAAATTTCGGTCAGTGTATGGGACCGGTGCCCACCCAGCATCGTGATGCACTTTGGGAGCTACGATAGGTAGCGAAATCCGGTTGCGAATACCAGCTATAACGGCTGGGAGGATCATCGTGCTAACCACACGATACCTCCATTCTAGTTGGATGATCGTCCACCTCTGCTTCGGCATGAGGGCGTGAGGCCAGCAGCCGGCTGGTCGGTCTAGGCTCTTCACGGGCTGTAGCGACACGGATTATTATTATTATTATTATTATTATTATTATTATTATTATTATTATTATTATTATTATTATTATTATTATTAAGAGAGACAATTTTTTGTCTATACTTATTTGATTTTCTTTATCTGTCTCATGTCTTCTTCTGACTTCTTAACCTTTGTTTCTGGCTTCTTTTTCCATATTGGGCACTGACAATTCTGCCTTTGCAATTCCGATTCATATTGTTTTATAAAGCAGTAAGTATGGAAAAAGTGTTCTGTTGCAACAGTGAATGTTTATGTAATTTAACAGTCTTATTAAGTACACACTAGACGCGTTTCTTGGAAATAACGAAACAACGTTTTTTTGCAGGCTTCTATTATTTTCGTGTAACTGTACTTGACATCGGAAAGAGTCGTAAAGTACCCCTCCCAAAAAGGCTCGATTTCTTGGGCATTGCTGCTGTGAGACACCGTGTACTCTCACTATGAAATCACTCACTATTGGCCCGTCACCTCTCGCCACAGTTCAGCTGTCGTATGACTCCTGACGCACATGACGTCATTCAAAAGTCTTTTCCAGAGATCGAAAACAACCTTCTGTATTTGACAAAAAAAATTTATGCATAGGCCTTAGATGATTATGAAGTTACACAGGTAATTTTGGTCCTAGACTAATACTGTGTTTCATATCTGTCGCTGTGAAAAAAGTGTTGTTCTCTTAATGATAATTTAACGTTCTGTTTAATATTGTAAATAGGCTATAAGAAAATTGTATACTAAATAATCTTTACGATTTATGTGTTAATATTTCAATGATGTATAGGTCTATTTATATAATTGTTTAAACGTCCAGATTTTAAATTCAGAAAAGATTAGTTTAGAATGGTAATCAATAGGTTTTGATTATTATTTTTTCGGGGGGACGCCGATTCCCTCCCCAAAAAGGGTACAGCCCTATTCCCTCCGAAATTTTTGTTATTTGAATTCAGTGCAGTCCGATTCCCTCCATGCCTTAACCTGATACACAATTTTCCGTCACACTTTTCACAGACTTCGGACTGTTCGATTCCCTCCATGCCTTAACCAGACACACAATTTTCCGTATGCCTTAACCAGACACACAATTTTCCGTCACAATTTACACAAACTTCGGACTGTCAAGGATATAACTGAAATAATCAATTCATATTCTTGGTGTGTTTAATCTGCTACATAAAAATATTGGGAAGGGCTTTGTAGGACATGGCATTGCAATATTGCGAAAGATTGATCTGTCCGTTACCTAATTGTTCAATTTTAGTCTTTAAATAGTTCATTTTTTGCTTATAAGTCTTTGTAGTTGTAGCTGGGTGGATAACGGCAGGATTTATTTTAATTTTGGTGTCTGTCTGTACTTTGCATAAAACATCTAAAAACACAAAAATGTTGGGGTGTGGCGTGTAAAGGCAGCTGTTAAATTTTAAGTGGAAACTTTCACTATTTACGTGAATACAGAAAGTGCAAATATTGTTGGAAGTAGTCGAGAACACTGTTATGAACCAATGTTTTCTACACTTTTGTTAGTTAATTCTAAATGAAAACATGATTTTTTAGATTCACTAACAGATGGATTGCTTACATGGACACTAGTGTACCTAGAGCATTCATGTCAGCAACTAAATGTAACCAAAAACAGATAGACCATGACACCTACCGAGCCAGCCAGACTTTACGGGAGGGAATCGGCGTATTTAATTCCTGCAGCTCCTTTTTGGCGCGGAGGCAATCGGTATATTTACAATTACTGCTTCGGAGGGAATCGGGAAGAAAATTAACCACGGGAGGGAGTCGGTAGCCACCCTCTTTTTTGTACACAATTTAGAGGAGCTAAAGAAATTTTTGAAATTCCACCCGACACTGACATATTTCCGTGAAATCTCAAAATCGATTTCTTACAGCATTACAATAATTTCTATTTGTATTTGATAGCTATAATGACTAGTGAGGCGAACATATATCTAGAAGTGTATTTTAAAAACAATGCTGAATTATGTATCTTGGAATAAGAAACACTCCGAATTATTCAAATCATTATGGAAGTATCATTGTTGAACAATGGTCATTACATAGACCTATACAGTGAAACTGATGACGATATTCAAATGTTTCCTTAATTCAGCTATTTATTTTCCAGGACCTGTAAAGACGTCAGCATAATACACTTTACAAGAAAACCACTCGCACACATAAGTTTATTTTGCAGAACATCTCAAATATGAAATTCCTGTGTTTCCAAGAAGACGACCTGTGGTTAGCGGGGAGGAGAGAGAGGGAAACACTTTGCAATGACAACAAAATGGAGCTCCTGAAGCGAAGAGCAAAAGGATTGCGGGGTCGTCTAGATGGAAGAAGTAGTCAGCTCTAGAACTCTTGTACATTTAGAGACACAGACAAGTAAATGGAAGGAAGAGCAAAGAGACGGCACAACAAGGGAGGGGCTTTTGCCATTACAAGTCTCGGTATGGAGTAGTGGTAGGGGCTGCCTACTTGTCAGGCGTTTGTCTTCAGTCACTGAACCGATCAAGACCTTCCTTCCTGCTTGCTTGCATCCCACCCCGCTCTGCTATACTTCCTCTTTGTGGCACATAAGAGAGGAAATCCTTCCATCACTGTGACGTAATAAAGACAGAGAGAGAGAGAGAAGGAGAGGAGGCAAAGACACAGTAACTCTGGGTAATAGTTCAACACCATAAGCTTACGTCAGTGGCGGACATCGGACAGACGTGAAAATGGTAATATAGTCTACTGTCTTGTGATACGAAATGTTGTTCAAATTTCTTAAAAAAAAATCAAATTCCTTTATCATTTTATTTATAAGTGAGATACAGAAGATATAAGTGGCTATAGGTAATCGAGATTAAATTTTTCACAAATCTCGAGAATCACGAACAGGAAAAGTAGGGCCTAAACAATAACGGAGAACTAGGATCAACAGACCTATTAAGTTTTCAAATGTTTGTAGGCTACATCCTCGGCACTCTCAATATTTTGTAGTATCGAAAGCGACGAAAATAGCAAGCATACCTTTTGTAAATTTTCCGGTACTGGTCCTTTTTAGTTTCCAGGAGGTTACCTTTCATTAAGTAATATAATTAATTCATTCATTTTCTTTCATTTCTTCTTCCTTTCCGTTTAAGTGAGTGATTAAATTTTCACTATCAAGACGGAGTAAAGAGAAACGACTGGAAGCATTTGAAATGTCGATATTGTAAAGGATTCATTCATTGTGTTCTTGCCCGAGGACAGGTCTTTCACTGCAAACCCAGAATTCTCCTATCTTTGCTATTTTTCGCTTTCCTCTTAGTTTCCGTATACGATCCATGTAGGCCCTATCTTAATGTTGTCTATCATCTGATATCTTCTTCTCCCCCGAAATTTGCTTCCGTTCACCATTCCTTTGAGTGCATCCTTCAGTACGCAATTCCTTCTTAAGCCTTGGTTTTTCTGAACCGACGCATGTGACGTGCGAGGTGCGAGGCCCGGCTCGCACAAATCCGGACTACACGAGAGATAGTGAGTGGTTTCTATAACTATGAGATGCGAGGTTTGCGCACCTCGCAGCCATACAAACCACTCACTATCTCTCGTGTAGTCCGGATTTCTCGAGGCGGGCCTTTCACCTCGCACGTCGCATGTGTCGGCTCAGAAAAACTAAGGCTTTAGCCAGTGATCCAACCAAATCCTTTTTCTCTTCCTGATCAATTTGAACATTATTCTTTCTTCATCCGCCTTCCTAGTAGGCCTACAGCTTTCTTTCTATGGAGGAGGATGGAGCGTGTGACATGAACGTACAAAATATGAAATGAAGCTGTACTATCGGCCTATCGATATCCATTATCGAGTATAGACAAACTGTGGTACTTTTTTTTCCCACGAAATTCGACTGTGTTCTTCTAGCACGTTATCTCTTAATGAAACTCATCAGGCATAGAAGATATATGGAAATAGGCCTACATTCATTTCTCTTTCCCTGTATGAATTTCTTACGCTCTAATAGGCTGTAGTACCGTATCGGAATGAAAGATGTCCTAAACACCGCAGAAAGACTGAAGTGGAAATGGGGAGGGCACGTGGTAAGGATGGACCACAGACGATGGACGCACAGACTGACATTGTGGGATCCCAGGGTCGGCAGAAGAAGAGTGGGACGCCAGACAACTAGATGGGCCGATTTCTTCAAGAAGAAGGCAGGAGCACATTGGACGAACAGTACAAGAGACAGACAGCTATGGAGAAATCTAGAAGCCACCGTCCTCAGTGTGTAGTGTGGTGCGAATCTTACAAGTGCATATAGTGTTGTGTACATAGAAACGAAGTAGTGCAGCCAAGTTCGCTGATATCACTCCTTAGGACCAGCTCACCTAACGAGTGAAGTCTACTGAGCCAAGCCCTGTTAATGAGGAGGCCCTTGCCCTTACGGGAGCTAGCAGGCTAAATTTATTTTATTTATTATAGGCTGTAGACTACATTATTTTATGTTTCAGTATCTATAAGCATCTGTTACCAAGTGTAGAGATCAGAACGCAAAATACAAAATAGAAATAAAATATTGATACAATTGCCATTTTCTCAAACATACTAGAATAATATCTAGAAATAAAGTTTTCCACCAAAAACGACAGTGTATTTTACGAATACCAATTTTTCATATGCCCAAAAGGGTAAAAAAGTGCGCAAATTAAGCAAACAAATAGGTTATGGTACGGCTATTAATCTCAACTCATTCAATGTAGACACACGAATTCCCGCAAGTTATAAATTCTCTCTTTCCGAGTCAAATAAGAATCGCATATGGATGTGAAATCCGCCACTGGACGGGGTGTACGTAACTAAGGAAACCAACCGCTATGCCGTGTAGGCTCCCGGAGAGATGTACTACCATTAGAGTCGCTGAGGCGTGGAGCAGTGTGTTTTTCTTTAACCAAATAAAGGATCCTTGTCTGTTTACAGATACACAGAAGAAGCACTATAATCAGGTACCATTCAATCCTTCCCTTCCTCATTCCCTCGTCTTTCTTCGTCCTCCTTGAAAGTTCAGACCGTATCTCTATCACAAGGGATGGAGAATACAAGTTTCTAATAACACAAAACACAGATAGGTCTGTTCGCCTTGATTACTAAGAGAGTCAGTTTTAATCGCCTTCTTGGAAGTAATCCAGTAACTTAGTATAAGCTGAATCCACAAAACGTGAATATTATAACATTAACTGCAAACAATAGTCTCGGTCCCTTCCTTCTTAAGTTTTACTTCATTTTTGCGCACTTTTACATCCATATGAAAGTGCTGTATATTTCAGCAACGTCTTTCGGTGTTAGATAATTAGAAACAGTAGGATAAAGATGTAAAATATGAGACCTCTTTTAAAAAAATGCTGTAGGCCCAGGCCTAAATTCTAGAGTTTCTAAAAATAAAATTTTATTTATGTACAGTCGAACTTAGATATCTCGAAATGCTTTGGGAATTGCACAATGCTTCGAGTTATCGAAAATTCGAGATATAAAAAATATGCCATAAAAGCTTCAATTGTCAACAGCACAAAAACAGGAGCCTAGTGTATGCAATTAACTGCTACGTCCTAATACTACCGTAACTATTACTGTAGGCCTACAACTAAAGGCTTGGTTTCTCTTAACCGACGCATGCGACGTGCGAGATGTAAGGCTCGCCTCGCACAAGAGAGGTCTACACGAGAGATAGTGAGTGGTTTCTATAACTCTGCGAGTTGCTCAGACCTCGCATCTCACAGTTATAGAAACCACTCACTATCTCTCGTGTAGACCGGATTTGTGCGAGGCGAGCCTTACATCTCGCACGTCGCATGCGTCGGTTCAGAGAAACCAAGGCTTTAGGCTACTATGAAATGAATACGTAAAGTTACTACGCAGGTACTTATTTTCGATCAATTTCAAATTAATAAATTTAATGTTTTCGTGCCCATTTCTTTTTACTTCAAGTGCACTGGACTAATCTAAAATATTATAACTACAACTTATTATTACCATGCCCCCAGTCCTACCGTTGCAGATAACTATGCCTATAAGTTAGTAACAAACATTTTCCTTAAGGTTTGAAGTTGTACAGCAAAGCTTACATAGGTAAAAGCAATGAACTTATCAGTTACAGCATATTTTTCGAACAGTGGAACTTCAAAATAGTCTACTGGTAGCTTCGTTCAACCAACCCTCCCCCAGAGCGATCATTGCCCTAGCTCTCCCACATATCGCTTGCGCAGAGGTCTTGTTTTATCTTTCTACTCTACAGATTCCTGGGACGGACCATAGAAATGCGTTAATTGGAAGACCTGAGGGGGAAAAAGACCTTTGGGGAGACAAAGGCGTAGATGGGAGGATAATATTAAAATAGATTTGAGTAAGGTGAAATTTGATGGTAGAGACTGGATTTATCTTGCTCAGGATAGCGACCGATGGCGGGTTTATGTGAGGGTTCCTTAAAAGCCATTTGTATGTAAGCAACCAATAGGCCTAATAATAATAATAATAATAATAATAATAATAATAATAATAATAATAATAATAATAATAACAATAACTTACTGGCTTTCAAGGAACTCGGAGGTTAATAGCCGCCCTCACATAAGCCCGCCATAGGTCCCTATCCTGAGCAAGATAAATCCAGTCTCTATCATCATATCCCACCTCCCTCAGATCAATTTTAATATTATCTTCCCATCTACGTCTCGGCTTCCCCAAAGGTTTTTTCCCCTCCGGCCTCCCAACTAACACTCTATATGCATTTCTGAATTCGCCCATACGTGCTACATGCCTTGCCCATCACAAACGTCAATAGAATAATAATGATAATAATAATAATAATAATAATAATAATAATAACAATAATAATAATAATAATTTGAATATTTTCACATATTTTTACCTGCGCATTTTTGATTGAGTATCATGTAGGCCTAGAAATTTTTTTTTACAATAGGCCTACCTTTAAACTCTTTAGAAAGTGCCTACATTTTCACATTTTTTTAGTTTTGCCTTGTAAAAACAGAGGAAAAAAATTAATCTGTTCATATTCAAGTTTATAAAATCTACAGAATGCATGCACAAATTTTATTTATTTATTAAAGTTATTTAAAGTTTTTAAAACATGCCAACATCTTTGATAAGTACACTACATAAGCCTAGGCCTATAGTTTAAAGCACATGTAGGTCTATATTAAAAATGTCAGCTTCCCAGGGTAATCTATAATTTGTGGAATCCTTGGCAATGTGGATGCAGATAATTGGACACAAAACATTACGGTAAAATGAGTTTGAAAGTTTGTAGGCATTTTAAACTCAGCGAGCGCAGCCTTTTAAAAGACGGTGCAATTAATGATACAACCACCGTAGGGTTCTAAAACTTTGTTAAATGTAAAATAGGCATCATATCTTCATTTCCTACAAAAACGAAAAATGCAATTTTTTTTACCAAAAATTACCAAATTTTCACTCTTACACAAACTGCTTGCTATTATAACTGGATACTTACGTTATACAGTTCCATTTCTTTGGAAGGATATAGGCCTAAAGTTCCAATTTTCTGAATTGCATAGCTAGTTGGTGAATATTTAATCAATTCAATTAGGCTATATCATATTTTTTAAAGACCCGTAGCCTACTTAGGCCTATATAAAAACTGATAGGTCAAAAGGGTGCGTTGAATTAGCGCAAAAGGAACAATACCGCAAATAAAAAATGGACAATGAACGCGAAGAAGAAACCAAATGTAGGATATATGACAACATCGCGCGTATTAAATGCTTTAGCTTTCACTTGGGACAGTCTGGAAAATTGTAGGCCTAAACATTAGCCTTAGCCTAAATGTGAATACGTGAATAAAAACTCAGAATTGAGAAAAAATTTGAAATATGTCTTTGGACTGCAGTATTTGCCTTCAGATACTATGGGTGTGGGGTTTGTTGAGTTGCACAGCGTAATTCCTGATAATCGCCAAGTGAATGCTTTCGTCCAGTAAGCTTATGTATTCGAAAAATACATCAGTGATAACGCCAACTTTCCACCAGTGTTATGCGCTAGTTGTTCTTCAAGCGATCCCCGAACGGCACATGGGTCTGAATCATTCCATAGATTTTTAAGAAATAATTTCATGAACTAGGCCTACATACTTCTGTTTGTGTGGTAACTGAAATGCTTAAGCAACTGAAGAGCGAAATATAGGCCTACATCTCGATCAATTCTGTTACGAATAGAAAAGTTAGAAGACATGTCATACAGTAATATGAATACAACATGGATCTTTGGAAAAGTTATTACTACAATGGGCTACATAAAACGCAGGGCTCCTGTTAAAAATCAACAACTGCAACTGCAAAGAAAAGGAAAGTCTTTCTACTAGGCTTAAGACGAATTCTTCGGAGAATGCCGTGGACGCGATGATCAACACCTAAATTTTTGCTATGAGGAATAGTCTACGTCTATGGAGGTATTGTTGCCACATTTGAAGATAAGCCTTAAGGTAGGCTAGTAGACTATTCATCGACTTTTAGGACAAAAATTAACATTTATCCCTTAATGTCTTTCAAACTTTGGTGACATAATTCTTGGGAGTAACTAAGCAATTTATAACTTATAATTCAAACTTGAAAACTGAATTTGGGGGACCAAAGAAAAAATATTTTTGGAGAAGATTTAATAAAATTTTGGACCGACCTAACTCCGTTAGAAATAGATCGAGGGTAAACCTTCTTTCGCGAAAATGATCCCCTACATCTTATGGAAAATGTTACATACCAAAATTATTTATTTAGGCTATTAATATGAATGAACCATTCAAAAGAATATGCCACATTCAACCTATATAACCACTTTAGAAAAAATAAATATACATATAGGCTATGAGTAGTCTATATTTATGGGATAAATGATTATGATAGATTGAAAATAGTAACTTTAATTCACAATATAACCACATGTTTAAGCTTCAATTAGTCACCTCAATGAAGTTTTATGTCCAATTGGAAGTCTACTTCTTGTCCGTCGGAAGGATAATAAATATCGGAAATTGTGAAATAAGAGAAAACATTACGCTGAAGAGATGTAAGATATAGAAATTATAGTGCGCTTATTATAAATGCCCAAATAATTATGAAATTATTACGATATTGGGTAACTTACAAGTTATATAGCGCCTATTTTTTAAAACTAGAAGAAATGCGCTTCCAGATAAGGCAAAAACATTATTTACGAAAATTTTGAAGAAATCTGACATTTATAGAGTCTATGAATACCTCAATCTTATTTTCGTTAAGGTAATGCATATTTTTGCAGTAAGTAGGCCTACACCTACATAACAATTTGCGTAAAAGTGCTGCACCGGGTTAAAAACCTATAGACTATTAAACTTGCGAAACTATACAATAGGTACCGGCCTTCTCTTAAAATAAAGACAATGGCATGTAGTTTGAGGGTATAAATATAGCCTAAATCGAGGAGGCTTCTCCGATAGCGCCGATGCAATTTCAAGAATAGAGTTGCAAATTGGAATCCCAGAACAAACAGGCAGGAAGAGTCGGAAGGATTTGGCGAAGACGACTAGGAGCAGGCTCCGCCCTGCAATTCCAAATAAATACAAACACTATTTCGGGGTGGAGAGGATCTCTTTAGTTCCTATTTATCCTATGCAGGCGCCATACTTGATCTGGGCGGTCGGACGCGTTGAACAATCCCGGTGCCGTTTAAAATTGTGTTTATTAAATTTAGGAAGGGGTCACATGGGGGCATCCAACAAGGGAGGGGTTACGGGTATTGCGACAAGTGTTTAATTATTTTGGGGAGGAGCTGACACCGCCATCTTCGTCGTCAGTATTTTCATAAAAAAAATAATAAGATACGATTTTAGTTTTCGTTATATATATACATAAAGACGGAAGATCCGATACGGTAGAGGGAGGAAAGGGGAAATTAGGGTATAATTAAAGGAAAATTTGACAAGGATAGAGGGTAGCAAACCTGTATATCACGATCGCTACGCCCAGATTCTTGAGCTGAACTTGTATAGTGGGTCGAGGGTGGAGAGACCCATAGGGCTAACACCAATTATTCGGACTGACCCTCCCATCATAGGATGAGAATAGCCAACCATTGTTCACCTGGTCACGTGACCGAACGGGATTGTCTGCCAACAGAGGTGGTCACTGTTCACGGCAGAGCGGCTGGGAGGAGCCAATCGCGGCCCGTCTTGATCTCGCGCCAGCCAATGTCCACGGCTCGATGGCAAGCACTGCAAGGTGTGGGAGATCTCTCCCACCTGCTGCCGCCCGCCAGGTGGGGGCCGGCGGCACATCCGATGCTTTGTTATCGATTCTTGTCTCCTTAAGACATTTCTGCTCCTTAACTAAGATTATCTGCATTCGAAATTAAATGCTTTGTCTGCGACACTAATCGTCAACGGATATCGATCGGATATGTAGACCTACTTACAACTTAATTTGATAACACTAAATACTTAGTCTAGATCAAATTTTAAATGTTTGTACTTCCATTTTCAACTACGATTGATTGCCCCTTAAAATACAGGCCACGGGAGGAAAGCTTTATATTTATTTATACACATACGTAGGTTATTTGGATATGAGGCCTACTCATAAAGGTTTAGCTTTATAGCAGTTTTTTATTCTTACATTTATGTTTTTGTTAACTTATCTGTAACTTCCCATTCATAGTTAATAAACATTCATTCATTAATTAATTCATTCAGATATTCTGATTAAACTGATTTGGTCACGTGAAGAAAATAAGAAATGAAGAGTCCACTGCACGAATGATGGATGTCACTTTCTTGTCGAAAATTAACCAAGACTGTCAATGCATAGCTTAAGACATATAGAATGTACATAGAGAGTTATATGACATTAACACTGATAGTCATTGTCCAGTAATGATCGGAAAATCACAGTTAAGCTTTGAGTGCTAAGCATTTTAAACTTTCAATTGCTTCTCCTGCAAAATGTATTCCAAATGACATCCATCATTCTTGCAGTGGACTCTTCAAATAGAAGAATTTATTATTCGGTTGAGAAGCTTTTGTCATTCAGACTGATCTCAAAAAAAAAAAAAACTCAAAATTAGAATTTATAAAACAGTTAACTTATATTACCGGTTGTTCCGTATGGTTGTGAAACTTGGACCCTCACTTTGAGAGAGGAACAGAGTTTAAGGGTGTTTGAGAATAAGGTGCTTAGGAAAATATTTGGGGCTAAGAGGGATGAAGTTACAGGAGAATGGAGAAAGTTATAGGCTACAACTCAGAACTGCACGCATTGTATTCTTCCCCGACATAATTAGGAACATTAAATTCAGACGTTTGAGATGGGCAGGGCATGAAGCACGTAGGCCTACGAGTGAATCCAGAAATGCATATAGAGTGTTAGTTGGAACGCCGGAGGGAAAAAGACCTTTGGGGAGGTCGAGACGTAGATGGGAGGATAATACGAGGGAGAGTCAAAGGTAACCTTAATAATTGTTTTATTAATTGAATATGTAGGCCTACAATAAGACTACAAACACTTCATCATTTTTAACATAACTTAGTGTAACAGGAACACTAGCATTGAACGTAGTGGTGCCTATGTTGAAAAGTGATGAAGTCTTTGTAGTCTTATTGTACATATTCAATTAACAAAAGAATTGTTAAGGTCACTTTTTAACTCTCCCTCGTATTAAAATGGATTTGAGGGAGGTGGGATATGATGGTAGGGACTGGATTAATGTTGTATGTATTTATTTACACTGCAAGTGGGCAAGCACCCGGTGGCAGTGGTATACACAATATAAACAATACACGATATACAAAGTTGCTCAGGATAGGGACTGATAGCGGGCTTATATGAGGGCGGCAATGAACCTGCGGGTTCTCTAAAAGCCATAAGTAAGTAAGAATACCGAAGATCATGCTGGAATGGACTGCGAAGGTAAGGGAAAAGGAGGAAAACCAAGGGAACAATGGATTCAATCTTATTGAAAAAAATGCTGAGGATAGAGATTTGTGAAGGAGCAAAATTTCTTTGGGTGAAGGATAACTACTGAATGGTAGAAAAATCGTAATAAGAAAAGCTGATGTTCCGATCCATAACAAAATTATAACGATGAAAGAAATTGATGTAGGCCTCTATCAAGTTACCTGAATTGAATAAAATAGAGCTAAATAACAAAAATCTTGATAGGAAATGAAATCACTGTAAAGTAGCCTGCTCGGCTATACGCCATTGAAGTTTAGGCTTGCACGGCGACGACTTTCATGAGAAGAATTTGAATTTTCAGTCGTGTGCTGAAATTCAATATCTGCAATTTTTTTCAGAGGTGTTTGCAAATGCGATCTTCAGAATAATATTTCCCAAAAATACTACAGATATTCAACAAAATTCCAGGACAGGAAGCAAAGGAGGAAACTTATTGAGAAGGCCAAAACTTTGTTTTAAAACGTTATAGCGCCTGAAGGAGAAGAAGAGTACCGGTATGTTTTCTGGACAAGAAAAATCACCGTTATGAGTGACTAAAAGGTGGAACTTAAACTGAGAGGATTCAATCCGACACCAGGATGGGAATCCGGTGTGGCTTAGTGGATAGTGCGTCAGCACGTAGAGCTGAAAACCCGGGTTCAAATCCCGATGCCGGAGAGAATTTTTCTCTGTTTCACTCAACCTTCATCATATTATGACCCAGAATTTCTGCACGGAAATATCATATGTACTTCGGTACATCGTAATAATATTCCTTAAAACTGTCATCATATTAAATTTGGTGAAACAGGTCGTTAGTGTTTGTATGGAATCATCTTTGGATATTTTCTGTGAAGAACTACACCTGAAATCTATGGGCAAATTTTACACTGGTCTCTTTGGTCAGGTTAAAAGCGTAAATTGTGGGTATTCTCGATGCTTTTTATACGGGTAGAACCACACATATACATGAATTATTATTCGATTTGTCGTGAGGTATAACGAAGCCATTACTCGGCTGACCGGAGATATAAAGAAGAGAGAGTTCATTCTTGTGAACAATCTGCATCTTCAGCGATGTCTTCTGATTGACTGGCTTGCCAGAGGATGACACTCAAGAGGACGTGGGACCGGACTCGGGGAAAATGATGCGGAATGAATAAATGATGCACTCGGTGTGAGGGACGCCAGAACACTCAAGTGACAGCAGGTTCAGAGAGTACTAGAGGACTAGGCCTCAAATTCATTCCAGAATATTTAGACTAGATTTTTTACTATTTATTACCACGGTACTTCGAAAGGATGACAATATAGTTAATTGTATTTCTGTTTGAAGTAAAGGCTATAATAATACTGCAATTTTACACACAACTGCCACTTACTTTAAGTGTTCTCTTCAAAACATGACTAACGGAAATTGACTGTCTTCCATACCTTGCATTGTCATATTCGCTCTGGAAATAGGTCTAAGTACATGTAAACACGACACATGACTTCCTTGATATCTCAGAGTGTATGTAATGTCTTCTACTACATATTAAATAGAGAATAATTATTAAGCACACTAGTCACACTATCCATAATCCCGAATGAAAAATAACTGTAAATGACGTGTTTAAAACTGAATTTAACTATTTGTAGCTTACAAGCAGGCCTAGACCGACAGAGGATAACAAAGAACGTTAACATGTTGTAGGAAATCCTGTCAAACAGGTAGACTACTCGGTAGTAAGTAGCACACCCGCAGACGCTCTTGTTACTGATTGGCAAGGTTCGCCCTAACTTTTAAACTCTAGCTATGGCGGGAAGTTTCCTTCTTTATAAAAAAAAAATCAGAGTACCGCTCTTGTTACTGATTGGCAAGGTTCGCCCTAACTTTTAAACTCTATGGCGGGAAGTTTCCTTCTTTATAAAAAAAAAATCAGAGTACCGCTCTTGTTACTGATTGGCAAGGTTCGCCCTAACTTTTAAACTCTATGGCGGGAAGTTTCCTTCTTTATAAAAAAAAATCAGAGTACCGCTCTTGTTACTGATTGGCAAGGTTCGCCCTAACTTTTAAACTCTATGGCGGGAAGTTTCCTTCTTTATAAAAAAAAATCAAGAGTTAGGTCTAAGTTATACGTAGGCTTACGGAGAGCTGGAAAAGTTCCTTCTTAAATGTTATAGTCTTGGTAATAATAATAATAATAATAATAATAATAATAATAATAATAACAATAATAATAAAATAATAATAATAAAATAATAATAATAATAGGCTAATAATAATAATAATAATTACAGATAGCTTTTAAGGAATCCGGAGGTTCACTGCCGCCCTCACATAAACCCGCCATCGGTCCCTATCCTGTGCAAGATTATACCCTGGTAAGGTTTATCTTGTCTCAGTAGCAATAAAACCAAGTCCCTTCAAATGAGGGTGGAGATTATAGGAGGGTTGTAAATTTTCAGGATTCCTTTCAAAATCTTGTTATTGTACAGGCTGCCGGAACTCAGTTTCTTGAAAGACAAGCTCAGTGACGGAACTACACAGTACGAAGAGAGAGATTTTGTTATTTTATTTTGTGCTACAGAATGTATCAACTAGTTCCTTCCGCCACTGGATGGATGGACGGCATCGCTCCACTCCTCCATCGCCATAACAGTACAGACGAAGTAAGACGTATCTCCTTTCTCTCTCTTTTCACAGTGAGACAAGATACATCACACAGACTTTAATCCAGTCTCTATCATCATATCCCACCTCCCTCAAATCCATTTTAATATTATCCTCCCATTTACATCTCGTTCTCCCCAAAGATGGGTACCTATCACCACGGCATGGCGCGTCCTCAGGTTGCGGATAAAGAAGACGGCCTCCAGATATGGAGGGTAGCTGCGAATATATTGAATAAGCAGTCGTGGACAGCCGATAAGGGGTGGTCCTCCAGCTTGGGGGTTGGGCGAAGGGCTAACAACCCATCACAGTAAAAACCAGCTTGTTAAGAATCCTTACAATAAGCCTCGGAATAATAATAATAATAATAATAATAATAATAATAATAATAATAATGGCGGGACATGTAGCACGTAGCTATAGGTGAATCCAGAAATGCGTAGGCTATAGAGTGTTAGTTGGGAAACCTGAGGGAAAAATCTCTGGGGGGAGGTTGAGACCTAGATGGTAGGATAATATTAAAATGTATTTGAGGAAGGGGGATATGATGCTAGGGACTCGATTAAACTTGCTCGGGATAGGGACCGATGGTGGGCTTAAGTGAGGGCAGCAATGAACCTCCGGGATCTCTAAAAGCCATTTGTGTAATAATAATAATAATAATAATAATAATAATAATAATAATAATAATAATAATAATAATCATAATGGACTTTCACTGTGTTCAATGTTCTCCAAAGTTTTACGATAGGCACGAAAAGAAGAACCTATCTGTTGGAACCATTACCAAGGAGTGTCGGCCTCGGTAGCGTATTTGGTACAGCGCTGGCATTCTGTGCTCAAGGTTGCGGGTTCGATCCCGGTCCAGGTAGATGACATTTAGACCTATGTGTGTTTGAATGCGACAGGCTCATGTCAGTAGATTTACTAGCATGTAAAAGAACTCCTGCGAGACAAAATTCCAGTACACCGGCGACGCTGATATATCCTCTGCAGTTGCGAGCGTCGTTAAAAAACTACTATAATTTAATTTTTTACAAAGGAGCTATTCTGTAGAATTGAATATCTTAGGGATATCCAGCAGATAGGCTCCCGTTTTTCTGCCTTCCTTAATGACAGAGACGATACGTAGCCTCGGAACTTCGAATGTCATTACATCTATGGCAAATACGATACATCATCATCATCCCACCTTGCAGTAATAGCTAATCTGCTGTAGCTTATTTGAGATTAAATACGAAGCAGCTGTAAGAAAGAACATTTGGCAACGTCGAGCTTTTGGTTGGTATGTTTATGTATCTTTCAAAGATTGGTGGCAAGATATATTTGCTAATGTGTTCTTCTTCCATAGGTGGTGCACGAACCGTCACGCTAAGTTAATCTTTTGTAGGCCTACCTACAACTGCTTATAACACGTAGCCTATCATCTAAGCAAGGATCACTTGTTTATTTCTACCAAATTGACACTAAATGTATTTTTGCAATAAGTTATTCCCTCGATTAAATCCTTGAAAACTAAACTACCAGCAGATTTCATTACGTCGAATACACTGAGCACAATAAACAGCAGCTTATATAGCAGCCCGTTGGTTTCGTCATCTGAACTCCAGCACAGTTCGGCTCTCGTCAGCCTCGGAATGGTCGAAGTGACGCGTGCCTGCGGCTGGAATTAGATCGACGAATGTCCCCAAACCTTTAAAATTGCGGCAGGTAGTGATGCTACTTTAATAAAACGCATGATGGACGCGCTACAGTTTAAAAATACTGTGCCCCCACCCCGGCCATGGACATGGATCCTCTCCAAGAGGGTGCATCCATCCAGCGGAGAGCCTCTCGCAGGAGGAGCGGTCAGCAGATAAGAGGTACACAAATAAACCTAGAAATATGGCCAAAATAGGGCTGATAAGTCTTCTACGGTTTTGGAACAGCGATAAGCGCGGCGCTACTGCCGTGAGCAACACTGCGGGGTAGGTTAAAGAGTAGTGCAGCCTACTAGGCTATGTAGGCCTAAGGTTATTGTTAATCATTTTAATTAATTGATGATGATTAATTGAGTTAATAGTTCTTCATTCATTCCCTCACACATATAACTATTAATTTACTCACTCACTCTACTCTATGTTTTGATTAATTTCACTTAGGTCTAATCCATTCACTTCGGATTATTCACTTCACGTCATTAACTTCAAAGATATGTGTAGTGTGTCCTCCGAAATTTTAAAAGGATTTTCCTTATTTTTGATCCATAAGATCAGTATTTTGATTAAATTATCAACAGTAATCTCACTAGAGGTTTTGATTTATCTAGAGAAAATCAAAACTCGAGTGGGATTTAACTGACTATTACACGATTAGAAGAAACTATATAAAGATTAGAAGTAACGAAGTACTCCAATACAATAAAATATTAATTGACTTACGAAAATATAAAACTGTCTTCAAATGTATTATTGTACCATCTCAACATTATAAATATTACGCTAGTAGATGGCAGTAGTGTGTTATGATTAGCTTATCAGTTGTGCCAACTATGGAATCTTCATTGAACTCTGTGGACGGTTACTGGTCAAGAAGGCTTTGTTGATTCAGTTTCATTTTTATTAAAACAGTTGCATTCCACTTCAATTATCCGGATCCCAGTAATCAACGTCACTTGACAGATGATTTTCAATAAATCTTAGTATTAAACAATCTCTGATACGTGACTATTCATAATATCATATAGCAGAAGCTATAACATAACCTAAGTAATATAAACGAGTCTTAGAAAAGTTTTAATAGGGACGATGAAATAAACAAGAAACATTTTAATTAACGATGATGAAATAAAAAATAAACATGAATAATTTTAAAAGAAACAATTATTGAAAGTAGGTACAATTTTCAAATTTGAATGTTTTAGTGGTTGGTGGTTCAGTTGATGTTATATTGGACGTGTGGGTAAAAGAAGTGAACTCGTTGATGTACATGGTGTATCCCTCAACTTATTCAGGATTTCCGAATGGTGCTCTTAATTTATTTGTAAATAGGGTTTCAGGGAAGATGCATAGCTATGACCAGTGATCTTTATTAATTCTTGTTCTTGAATGCCAATATGAGTCATATTTGAATGTGCTGTGCATCGACTGGAGTGATTTGTAATTTTCTGTTTCTTGACGTCCAGACCAGTGCAGTTTGAAATGTTGGCAAACAAAGAAACAAATGTTAGGGTAGTGATAAAAATAAACAAATGCTAGGGACGCGATAAAATTAAACAAATGCTAGGGACGCGATAAAATTGTGCGATACCGTTTTATTGGTACCGTTTTCGTACCGTACCGTTTTATTGGTTTCGTACCGTTTTATTGGTCAAAAGTAGTGTGACGTAGTAAAAGTGTAATAGTCAAAGTTAATATAGCTAGGCCTATCTGGTTTGAAACGATATTTTGTCATTGTTATATCCGAAAACTAATAGCACAGGTCCTCAGAAAAAGATCCTTTGAGGTCCATCAAGAAGTGCACTGCGTTGCGTCTGAAGGCGGCGGAATGAGAAGAGCGGACATCGTGGCTGTAGACGAGACTAATAGTAAAGGTTTCATACTGGACTCAACTGTTAGATTTGAGATGAGCCAAACCCAACCATCTGAGGTCAACAAAGAAAAACAACAAATTTATGAGCTTACTATTCAATATTTTCGAGAAAAATACCAGATGGAAGGCACCTGGCAAGTGCAGCGTTTAATGATCGGAGCGAGGGGCATCATTCCACAATTAACTGTTAACAATAAAAAAAAATCCTCTGATTGAGCTTCTGGCTGATATATAGGCTACATCTATTATCAGGCAGTACATCTCACTTGACGATATGTGTCAGAGGAAGAACAATTGTTTGTATGCATCTGAAGTCTGACTAGTGTAATAATTTCTGGACAACAGCCATTGGCCAATACAATGATACAATTAATACAATAAAATGAATAACTATGGTACAAATTAAATAATTAAGATAACAACAAAATGAAGAACATAACTTAGATTACAATGATTAATTTACAAGAGTTAATACTATAATATTTTATGGAAAGGAGTTGATTTGTACTAAAGTATTACTAATTTGTGCATAAGGATTATGCAAATAAAATTAGCAAAGACATTGCCATGTTCTAATACTTTTATACATTTAATGGATCGAAATCATCTACATGTACGTTCGCATTCTTAATAC